>NW_026067920.1:3402537-3456750 GCF_014885135.2 Alexandromys fortis
CAGCCACCCCACTGCAGCCACCCCACTGCAGCCACCCCACTGCAGCCACCCCACTACAGCCACCCCGCTATAGTCACCCCGCTACAGCCACCCCACTGCAACCACCCTGCTGCAGCCACCCTGCTGCAGCCACCCCGCTATAGTCACCCCGCTGCAGCCACCCTGCAGCTAGCACTTTCCTGTTCTCATCTAGAGAGAAACCAGAATCTTCTAGGCCCCTCTAGCCCTTCCAGACTGTGCTGTGGGTTCTGTGGGTGTCATTCCCAAGTGCCTAGCAAACACCGCTGTAGTGGCCCAGCCTGGGTCAGCTCACTACCTGTGTCCGTTTCTCTTGCCTTTTCCCAGGACTCCATGACTCTGTGAGAACCCACGAGGTCATATCTCGCTTCTGTGTCGGAATCATACACGGCGATTTGCTTCAAACCTGTGTTTGCCAACAAGCGTGCCGCAGAGCAAGTGATCCCAGCACCTCTCTTCCCTACCAGGCCCCTGACGCTCAGCCAAAACAACAAGTTTGAGTAGGTGAAGAGTAACCTGGGATACAGGGTCACCTCTATACTCTCTGGGGAGCAGGCTAGGGAAGAGCCACAGGGCATGGTTCTAGAGGGGGCAGGTTTGCCCACAGGTAGGGCAGATGCGTGGCCTCCAGTCACCTCTTTTGTCCACCTGCCTTGTGTTCCATGTTGTGTCAGGGAGTCGCAGCTTGGCTGCAGCAGTTTCTATGACCAGCTACAGCAGAGCCAAGCTTGTCCCTATTGGAGAACAGAGCTCCAGGGCACCTGGCAGGGACAAAGGGGTGGGCTCTCTAGTCAGTCCTCCACACTGACCTTCCCAAGAGAGGGAGGCATCAGCCCCAGATCCCTGCAGATGCACCCAATCAGGCCATGCTGAGCCTGACGATGCTGTACAGGGGCTGAGCCCAAACTCCTACATCTCACGCCCTCCTCCTGACCCCAGCACAGGTGAGGCTTACACCCCTGATGAGGGGAGAGTGGGTGGACAGGTTACAGGAGTCTCCCCTGCCTGACCTAGGAATTCCACTACTCAAGGTCCGGGCATCTAGACAACAGGGGCTCCCCGGTCCTAATGCAGCACCTACCCATGGTCACCACACAGTCTTTTCCAGCAGCCAGGGACCTATGGGCCAAGTAGGCTTTGGTCTGGAGGGAGAGAGTCCCAGGAGTGCCAGTGCCAGGGTTCTGAAGCAGGACCCAGACTAGCCGGCTCCAGGCACACTGGTTCCAGGAAAATTCCTACAGTTGACAAGCTAATTCAGGACCTTGCTCAGAAGCCTCCGGTCAGCCCTGAGTAGTTCACCGCAGACGCAGGGAAAACACAAGAGCCCAAGTCAGATGCTTGCTTTCTCGGCAGCACTAGCACCCAGTGCCCAGGATGATGACAAGCAGAAAGGAGCCCGTTGGCACCAAGAGACCAAGCTGTAAACTCAGAGGGCCCAGAGGAGAAGCATGCAGCAGGCCCTAATCCACTGGAGCCTAGATAAAGGGAACAGGTCTCCATGGAAACGGATCCTCTGGCCCAGCCCATCTGAGAGACCTGCCCGGCCTGGAGGGCATGCTGGCCAGCACTACAACAAACCTGTACCTGGGAATCCCGCAGACCAAGCAAGGATTCCCCCCTCCTCAATTGGTGTGACTCCAGGAACTCCCAGATCGAGAGACTCCCAGAGGGAGAGGCCACTGTGTGACTGACTGTAGTTCCCACCTGTCAAACGACAGAGGGGACCAACCAGACATTCCACCATCCCAACCACAGGCCATCCTGGAACCCCCCTGTTCTTGAGACTTGCCAAGGAAGAAGACTAAACGCCACAGCTGGCATGGGAAATGGTTGTGCTTGCCACTGCGCTGTGATGTCATGCTGCCACTGCGCTGTGATGTCATGCTGCCCCTGCGCTGTGATGTCATGCTGTCCCTGTGCTGTGATGTCATGCTGTCCCTGCGCTGTGAGGTCATGCTGTCCCTGCACTGTGAGGTCATGCTACCTCTTTGTCCAGGGAGAAATGCTGCCTTGCCTCATTGCTTCGTATCCCTTTGCTAAGTACCTCTACATATCACGCTTTAGCTCCTCAAAGGTCCCCATGGGACTGCCTCCCACTCAGAGGCCCACTGTTTGCCCCTAGTATCCAACAGAGACTGTGGAGCATGGTGTCCAATTCAGGCCTTTGCAGAACATGGGGTCCAGGCAGTCAGTGACCAGCACAACCCATATCTACAACATCCCACAGGGAGGGAGGCATCAGCCCCAGATCCCTGCAGATGCACACCCAATCAGGCCATGCTGAGCCTGGCGATGCTGTGCAGGGGCTGAGCCCAAACTCCTACATCTCACTCCCTCCTCACGCCCCAGCATAGGTCAAGGTTACACCCCTGATGAGGGAAGGGTGGGTGGACAGGTTACAGGAGTTTCCCCTGCCTGACCTAGACTTCCACTACTCAAGCTCCGGGCCTCTAGACAACAGGAGGCCAGGTGGCCAAGAGGATGAGCACCTTGGGCAGTCAGCGCACATGCGGAGTGAAGATGGCCTCTCAAGAGGGGAGAAGGGCTCTCTTCCCTCAGGGACTGTAGGTCCATACTCCACCAACACGTGCACAGTCCCCTTAGAGAGCAGTGGAGGGGAAGGTCACTGGGACACTTCAAACACCACCCACCACTGAGCTCCCATCCTGGCTACCAGACACCAGCCCATTATGGCTGTCCCAGCCTCTGCACTCACCTCCCCCTGATCACACATATATGGCATGACTCTGAAGACTAAAAAAAAAAACAAAAAAACAACAAAAAAACAAAAAAAAAAAAAAACACAAAAAAAAAACAAAAAACTGACAAAAAAAAAGAAAAGAAAAGCACAAAAAAAAAAAAAGAAAAATAAAAAAAAAAAAATAAGAAAAAAAAAAAGAAAATAAAAAAGGAAAAAAAAAAAAAGTAACTAATGAACAAGTTAAATAAAAAAAAAAATAAAAAAAAAAACAAGAACAAAAGAAACAAAAAAAAAATAACCAAATAAAAAAACAAAAAAAAAAACAAAAAAAATAAAAAAAAATAAACAAAAAAAAATAAAGAGCAAAACAAAACAAAAAAAAAGTCAGAAAAAAGAAAAAAAAATGAGAAAAAAAAAAAAATAGAAAAAAAGAAGAAAAAAAGAAAAAAAAAAAAGACAACAGAGTCATGCCATATATGTGTGATCAGGGGGAGGTGAGTGCAGAGGCTGGGACAGCCATAATGGGCTGGTGTCTGGTAGCCAGGATGGGAGCTCAGGTCCCCAAGCCAACATGTGTAGGCTGTCAGCTCAAGTGTCCCCAGTATGCCCCCCACACGGCATACTTACAGTACCCACACCTGGTCCCGCCTTCGAAGATGAATCCATTTGGCACGGCCCCGTAGCGACGGAGATCAGACAGTTTCCACTGCCCCATGACGGCTGGAGGGATGTCTCTGGCCAGGACGAGGATGTCATTGCAGAGGTGGAGAGTGGCTGGACCACTCTCCAGCTTGGTACCAGGAGCTACTGTCACATGGAACCTATGCACTGAGGGCAAGACAGTGGGCAAAAGGGCATTACCAGGGGTTGGTTGAGGTGGGAGAAGTATCCCCGGGTCAGACTGGTGAAGTGCCCTCGCTGCCACTCAACCAAGAATGAACGGCAAATGTCGGGAAGAGCTAAGGATGTCCATGGGCCCCACTTACATCCTGCCCAAACTCCAGGGTCTTCCGTAGTCAGAGGCAGGCGAATCCACAGAAGGCAATGACTACTGCCTAGCCCTCCCCAACATATTGAGGGCAGGTCCCAGGCACTAAGGCCACTCCTTGGGGACCCTTCCCATCAAGTCAGCCAACGTGGCCCAGTTTCAGAAATGGGAAAGCAAAGTTCAGGAGGTCCCACATCAGAGTGTGGAATGGAGTATGTTCCATCCTGTATTCAGAGTAGGAGGTCATGATTGACAGGTCTCCCTGAGACTAGTATGGCTCAGAGGCTTCTAGATGCTGCCGTGGTCCTGCCCACTAATTCAGCTCCGTCCTTTGCCTCGAAAGCCAGAAGTCAGTCCCCTCCTCCCCACCCTCCTAGATGGCTCAGTTCAGAAGGCAGCTCATGCGTGTGAGCCAGCATCAGCCTGCCCACCTGCACTGCCCATGCACCAATCCCCTGTCCACTCCATCTCCAGACCCCAGAGCCAGAGGAAGCCTCATAATGATGCTACCTAGTCCCCTTCTAAGCTGTGGCCTTGGGTCTGTCCTACCCCACCCTTGGGTCTCCAGTTCTCTTTTGACATCTATGGAGAGGCCTGGGAAGCTCGCTGCTTTGTGGGATGGCCTTGCTCTACCCGGATTGGGGAGGGGCTGCAACCAAGCTGTGAATCACCACCAGGAAACTCTCCAGAAAGATGAGAGCTTCTACTCTAATATTGCCTGCTCTGTACCCTCGCTGCACTGCCCACTCCACGGCTCTAGGACTGTCTGCCAGGAGCCATTGTTCTTGGATAGAGCTTCCACCTTGGCTGCCTAAAACTCAGTACTCATCATCATCATCAACATTGCGTGTGTGTGCCTGTGTGCGTGTGCGTGCATGTGTGCATGGGGGGTGCAAATGCACATGTGCCGCAGTGTGCCTGTGGGGACCAGAATATAATTCTGGGGAATCAGTTCTCTCCTTCCACCCCGAGCCTCTAAAGTTCAACCCCAGTGGCTCCCTCTGCATGGGTTCTTGGATGGCACAGAACACATGGGACATGATGGGAAAGGTTGTGGCTACCTTGGCTAGATAAGGGTCCCAGTTTTAACAAGGCCATTTTAGGGGCCTCAAAGGGCTATGGCACTGGCCCCCAGCCTGAGCACCCCAAGGGCCCTCTTGGCTCTTTCACTCAGAGACATGCACTCATTTTCATCATTTCTACGAGATTCCCTGGGGTCTCATCCACCTCTGCAGCCCACATTGACGAAGTGCCCCGAACTCATGTCACTTACCCTCGCCCAGTGCGTAGCGGATACGGGTGTCCCAGGCACACATGGCCTCATGGCTATCGAAGCCCAGCATGACGGCCTGCGACAGGCAGATGATAGCCAGAGTGTGGGCCAGGCCCTCATAGGGCAGGGCAGGTTCCAGGCCACAGATGTCCTCCAGGGTGAGACTGCTGCGCTCCCGCAGGCCCTTGGTGCGCTCACACCTGTCCTTGTAGACCAGCATCAGCAGACAGTCTGTCCAGACAGGCGAGAAGCCATCAGGGTGCTACCGCCACTGTTCACCGTCACCACCCTTTACCACGGTCCCCAGGAGGCCACAGCACTGCTGGACAGAGACTAGGGTTTGAGGCTGGCCACGAACAAATGACTTACCTAGACCAAAAGAGCCACAGGACAAGAGCAAGCCCAGCCTACCCCTGCTCTGGGTGTGAGGGTACCAGATATCCATCCCGTCAGGACCCTAGGGCCCACTCCTAGCCCGTGCTTTTGGCCCCCTTTTGCCCAGCCTGTGGTATGGAGAGTGTGCCTAATCTGGCCACAGCGCAGAGGACTGCTTCTCCACTCCCAGGTCCTCCAGAGCAGAGGCATCTTGACACTCCACTCCAGATGGTTCCCATCTGTCTTGGTGTTGTCCACACTGCCACTGCACTGCACCCAGGGGTGTCATCCCCACGGGGCCTCAGGCAGATCTTCCTGGGGAAGCTAGGTAGCCTGATGGAAGCCATGCTCAGACCTCCCTCCCCTTTACTGCACTATCAGCCTCAGTCAGAAGCCTCAGTCGGAAGGTCCCCCAGCTGCCAGGCCTCCACACAGCAGCACAGGGACCACAGGATGACTCCCTATGAGGTGGGTGTAGGCTCATGGGCCCAATGCAAACACCTAAATGCTCCATGTGAGGCAACCCCAAAGAGCATGTGGCACCCAGTGAATGGATATATTGGTCTGTCTACACCAAGGAGAGGATGGAGAACGCCCCACGAAGACCACAGAGCAAAGCTTTTGACCCTCTGAAAGCAAGATATTTCTGCAAACAGTCTCACCAAAACTATACGACAACTCAGATCCCAACGGGGACTCCCAGAGCCTCTGGTGTTTTCATTTCTTCCCTACCCAGAGCCTGAGAACCGGGACCAGGGAGGCTGATAGCAGCTAGCTTTCTACGAGATCTACAAAGTCTCTTCCTCTGCTACCCAACAGGGACCTGCAGTGGGCAAGCAGCCGGGCAGCACGCTCATCAGTAGGCACAGCTGTGTGCCATCTACCAAAGCAAGGAAGGGAAGGCAGAAGAGCCAGGAGCTGGCGTCCAGCCTCAGCTGCTCAGACCTTATCTCCAAAAGCAACTAGGCCCTCAGCTTCCGGTCTGTGGACGGAGATGTGAGCCCTCAGTCCCTGCGCCAGCACCAGACCTGCCTGCTGTCATGTCCTCACCACCATGGCCGAGGACTCGTATCCCCCTGAAACTGGGGTTAAAGTTAAGGGATTGTCTTAAGTCTCAGGTGAGATGTGGGACTCTGGGCTTTTAAGCAGTGCTGGGACTAAAAGAGATGGGGACTTCTGAAGCTGGACTAAATGTATTTGGTATTACAGTACTGTCACAGTGTGTAGGGGTCAGAGACTGGAGTGTGGTGGTTTGAGTAAGAATGGCTCCCATAGGCCCAGATGTTTTAACACTTGGTCTCTAGTTGGTGGGTTATGTCTTGGAGGTGTGGTCTTGCTGGAGAAAGTATGTCATATGTCATATGTCACTGGGGGGTGGGCTTTGAGGTTGCTGTTTGTGGAGGTAGCTGTGAGCGCTCAGCTTGTGCTCCAGCTCCACCTGCCTGCCTGCTGACACGCTCCCCACCATGATGGTGACGGACTGCTATCCCTCTAACCACAGCACCAGATAAACCCTTCCTTCTGCTGAAACAACGAACAGGGTGGGGGCTTCCACTTACTGTCCTGGAACTTGTCCATTGTTTATAACATAAAAAGCAGGAAGTCATTCCCAACCAGGGGAGAAAAATTTGCAGAAATCCACCTGCTACCTCAGGGAATCTGGCTCAGTTTCTCTCAGACACAGGTGAGGAGGGCCTAGACTCACTGCCACAAAGCAAGAGGGCCCAGAGACAAGCAAACCCAACAAGGCAACAAAAGCAGAATGTGTCCCCCAAAAGTGTACCCAAACATACCCGAGAAATGAAAGCCCAAGGGACATACATGGGGGTCCACAAAGGAGATCATGGGAACAATGAGGGTGAGCATAGCCAAGGCCCTGTACGTCTCCAGTGTCAGGTTGGCAGGGGCAAAGGACACGCCCTTCCTCCTGTCAACTTGTGTCTGCAGACTTGTGTCTGAGACTGCAGGCCCCCACCTGTACCAATGCCGTGAAGACCGAAGGTGGGAAGGGGTAAAGACCCCACATGTGGTGGGTGCTTAACATGTGCTCACACATCCCACACCACTTCCACCTGCAGCCCACCTGGATGTCTGCTGGGCTCTGTGAGATGTGGTCAGCGTGTATCAATGACACCCTGGCTCCTTTCACCTCTCAGGTCCCTGGCAGGCAGGATTCCCCAGGCCCTTCCTCCCGAGAGTCCACCCTGCTGGTAGTAGCATCTGAGCCAATGTCCTGCTTCTGCTGCTGCCCTCTGAGAATGACCTTGCTACCCACCCCAACCCAGTCCATACACTGGCCCGGCCTTCAGGCCTCAGTGCTGCCGCCCTGCTGACCTGCCCAGCCCCTGCCAGGGCTCACCTACAGGCCACCCCAGGCTAATGCCCCTGACCATGCCCCTCATGTCCTACTCCACCTCTGCAATGCCAGCATCTGTCAAAATCAGCATCTACGCCCTCTTCTAATTCCTTAAGTGCCAACCTTTACCCGTGCTAGCATAGAAGAGAGTCGGACATTCATCCGGGAACAGCCTGCTGCTTTAGGGACAGCAAATTGTCACCCACTTTGTTCAAAAAGCTAATGCTCCCGATGATAGCATCAAGAATGGTGTCATAATTTTTTTTTAAATACCAGACAGTAAATACCTTAGCTTTACAGGGTGGCAGCTCCATCACGACCGCCCAGCTCACTAAGGCCACAATGCAGCATGGGAAGGCTGTGGAGGCTTCTGGTGACTCCTCAGAAGCAGACAGTGAGCTGGGTGTAGCCTGTCTCTACCCTAGGGTAGAATTTATTCACGCATGGTACTGAGTCTGATGTCTGATTGATTTAAAGAGCCACAAGGAAGGCCCCGTATTGGACCCTGAGACCTTATCCCTAGTAGACTGACACCACCCCTTAATCTATCTGATCTCTGGGAACACAAAATCTCAACCTGTGCCTCAGGACACTGAGAGTCATTGAGTCCCTATTGCATCTATAGAGGCTGAATGGTAGCCACTTTCAGCCTGGGGGGTTGGGGAGGATATCAGGCAGATGACTTAAACTGCAGATTGGGAGACAAGCTCCTTAGTTATCCTGAGGACACTGGCACATCCTCAGACGAGACAGAGGATGAAGCACGAGAAAGGTCATATGGTCACAGGCAGGAGGTGGGACCATAAGGTCTAAGTCAAAGATATCCAGAGTCACAAGGAGCAAAACAAGGCAGCAAGCATCTGGCCTTGCCATGGCTTAATCTCACTCTTCTGCCCTTAGACCTGCAAAGGGATGACCGCCTGATCTGGACGCTGGTTTGTGGTGCTCGGGTTTCCAAGCTGCAGTTTCAGGCTTCAGGACAGTGTCTGCATTTCCAGCAGAAATAGGACAGAGTGGCATTCAAAGCTGCAGGAAGGGCTCCTAAACTGGCTGTAGAAGCCACGGCTACCACCAGAGTCTTCAGCCTCTGGCAGTGGCTCCACAGGCTTGTGCACGGGGGCAACTGGATGGAGAGCTGAGAAGGGCTCCCTCGAGGCAGGCCTGAGTCACATCAATGTCCAGATGCCCCACCCCTACCCTCCTCTGCCTATTCTGTCACCCTGTCCCATCTCCTATGAACCTGGACCAGTGGGGACACTGGAACATACAAGCCAACAGCTAACTATCAGCACAGTCCTATGTGAAGAACAGGCAGCATGATGGTGGGCAAGGCCCTTCTGAGTGTGTGTGTGTGTGTGTGTGTGTGTGTGTGTGTGTGTGCCCAGCTTAGCAGTTCCACAGGAAACAGGACAAAAGCCCAGACGTCTCTAGAGAGACTTGAAGGGCCAGGAGGATAAGAAGACCAAGTTACAGGCAGGTGAGCCAGGAAGGCTTGGTGCCCAGAAGCAGCTCTAAGAGTACTGAGCACAGAAGGCTGGCCCAGCCTTGGCTACAGCATAGAAAATAGACTCAGGATAGTGACGGCACAGCTCGAACACTCCTGCCCCATTAAGGGACACCTTGGGCCTGGGAGCACAGGAAGAAGCAGCCTCAGTACCATCTCTCTGAACCTGCCCGTCTTCCAGGCAGGAGCCACAGGACGGTCGCTAGGTTGGCAGCACAGTGAGGACCAGCGGATGGCTCCTGGGATGCAGTGGCAAGAGGATGCCTGGGGAGGGCTTTCAGGGATACGGCTGGGACCAGGGTCTTTCCTAGATGGACGAGGCTAAGAAGCCCATTGGACATTGAATGGCCATGTGGGCAGGCAGCTGGAAGGCGTCTAAAGATGTAAAAATAACCATGGAGTTGTCATGAGCTCACAGAGGCCTTCACAGCCAGAGCCCAGGGCCATGCAGAGGGCAGGAGGGACAGGCAGAGATGAAGCTCTGCGTGGAGAGACACGCCACCAGGAAGACTGAGTGACCAGGCCTGGAGGCTACAGGACACAGGGAGGGCGGAGCTGGGAGGCAGTAGAGTGGAGTAGCAGTGGCTGCGGGTGGCTCTAGCCCTGGAGGTCACAGTGACCTTGGGGCAGCACCCCAGAAGTGCTGTGCATAGGAGCAAGCAGCAATTTGGGATCACCATGAGCCTGGGGATGCTTGGGGGCAAGATGTGAGGCCCCAGGCCTGAAGTTTATCTTAGGAAAGATTCCATGTCCACTGTGCCACATGGGTGAGAGAGTCTCACAGACATGGGCGTCCCCAAGAGTGTGTACAGCACAGAGCAGCCAGTGCTCAGGGCTGAGGCCCAGCCCCACCTTCTGTCCTCCCAGTCACCCTCCAGGCAGCTGTGGGAGTGGCCAGGCAGGGACCAGTCTAGAGCATCCTACTAAGGACAAAGATACCTAGGGAAGATGTGGCTCTCTGGGTCACACAGCACAAGAGTTGAACCAAACCTTGAAACTAGGTATTCCAATTCCCTGTGATGTTCCCATGAAGAGAGGGGTCTGCCTGTTATACTGCCCTGTCCCCAGCCTTGTACTGAGGTGTTGCCCCATCCCTTTGGGAAGAAGGCAGAGGTCTGTCTAACCCAAAGGCAGAGGTGCCAACTCAGGGAGGGACTGGGTCACCACCAAAGGATCTCAGTCTTACTGAAAGACATCTGCCATTATCAGAGCTACCAACTTCAAAGTTAGGGTTTTCTAAGCAGAGTACTGGCTGGCATAGGACTCCATCTTCAAGGCTCCCCGTTCTTATGTATGGGCTGGAGGCCTCTGCTGTCACCACGAGCCTGTGGGTGGGATATTCCCCTGCAGGTAGAGTTCACTGAGCCTCTCTGGGTCAGCCACACCCTAGCTGTCCGAGGACAGTGCTGAGCTAGGGACCGCGAGCTTTCAGGAATGGAGAGCAAGGTCCTGGAGAGAGACGGGGCATGAAACCTCCCCACCATATGTCTGGACCTTGGCTTCTCTGCCAGGTCCAGGACTTGGATCCCCCCGGTAGCTTTCCCAAGCTAGGTGAAGTCCCTGACGCAGCCCACATGGGAAGCAACAGATTAGCGCCCTGTGAGGATGCTGTCCAGCTGTCTATAACCACGGCTGGGGACCCTCCATGGGCTGTCTGGAGCACCCCATCAGGAGACCACACCACTGAGAAAGAAGACAGGCTGAGACTTGAAGTTCTGGTCTCAGCCGCTGGCCAGGACAGAACCCTGAGCACCCCCTTCCTGAAGGTCCTGCCCCATGGGAGAACCAGAGGCACATCCTTCACTCCCAGATCCCACAGGGACAGGCTTGGTAGGAAGAACTTCATACCAGCTAGCCCTCAGGGACACCGTGTCCCAGTGGATGTGCTGGGAGCTACAACTCTTATTCTCTTGCTTAACCACTTCCTTCCATGAGCTCATACTGCCCACCAGAGCCCTAGCACTGTGAAACACACCTCTGATCAAATGTTTTCCCCTCTTCTGCCAGCTAAACCATTCCTACAGGACAGCTACCAGTGTTGGCAGTACCTAGAGGAGTGAGGGCATGTTGGCCAAGAAATCTTTGCTCCCCAGCCTCCTGGTCCCTCTCAAACACCTCCCATGAACCTCCACAACGGAAGTCACAATTTAAAAGCCAAGGATCCCTTGTTCTCAAGGCAAGAGAACAGGGCCTTTCTCTCCCTTCCAAATCAGATCAATGGCGTTCAGACCACAGGTCCTCAAGGATGTAGGTGCCGGTCTCCATCTAGAGGGAGGGCTGGGGTGGGGCAGGGAAGAGCCAGTCTCCAGTGGGACAAGATGGGGAGATGGGAGTAGAAAGTCACAGTGAGGTGGCTACAGGCTCAGGTAGCTAAGGAAGAGGTCACGCAAAGTCCAAGAGGCAGTGGGACAGAAAGCAGACTCAGGACGGACAGGCCTAGAGAGGCAGGGCCACACCTCCCACTCTTGGTCACCCTCCAGTCACCTCCCACCCCTAACAAATTCCAGCCCAACTTCAGAGCCTCCTCTGGGGACAGCATTAATTCATGTTCCTTTGCCAGTCCCTCCCCTGGGGCTTCTAGTCTGCTCCCTGCCTGGCACACGGGAAGCTCTTGGATCCCAACAGTCAGTGAACACAACTCAGGATGCTCTTTGGGGTAGCATCTATCCCAGGAGTTTTCCCTATAACCCCTCACCAGCTATTCCAGTGCTCTTTGCACATGGGTCAGTCCATCATGGTTCCGCTCTCTGGCCACAGGTCATCAAAGCCTCTTACCCGTCCTGTCTCCCTCCCTCCCCTGTGACCTTTACCTCTCTACAGATCCACACCCCCAAGCCTGGCAGTCTCCAGGGCCCCTTCCTCTACCCACTCTCCAGTCTTCCTCTTCCAAGAATTCCAAGGACGAGGACCCCCCAGGCTCTGAGCCACAGAGTGTCCAGGCTTGAAGGACTGATGAAGACACCAACAATTTGTGGAGGCCAGCTGAGGCCAAGGCGAGAAGAGGCTGACCACAAAAGCAGCTAGTACATCGCGCCACCCCCACCTGGGAGCTAACAGACTCCCAGCATCCTGGAAGTCACTCTGGCTGCCTGCACATGTGTGAGACTGCCACACACACACACACACACACACACACACACACACACACGCCCCCACCCAACTTCCCTTACAGACCCCTTGCCTGGGCCAGCTCCAAGGCACCTGTCTCCTGAAACAGCTGCAGTTCCAGGCTGAAGCTGCCGAATTGCCCTGGCTCCTTGCTGGCCCTCCCTATACAGAGGCCACAGACCCTGGTACCAGTCTCTCTTCCCAGAAGTGTGTCTCTCCCAAACAAATTAGAAGTCAATTTTCTGGGACACAAAAGTAGGACTCTTTCTACTCTTGCCCTACCTGAGATGGTGGGATTGGGGAAGGGTAGCACTGCCTGGAATGCAACTTGGGAAAATGCAAGTATTTTCATCATGGGGACACCTATGTCCCATGACACAATATGAGGTCTGCCCGGTGCTTCACGGGGAGGCGCAGTCCCTCTGGGTCTCTGCTGGTCCAGGAAAGGGATTGGCCCACTCAGGAGCTGGAACCCCCTAACTCCACTAAATTGGGGCTGTGTTGCGGGTGTCCAGATCCCAGGGTCCCGGCGCCGAAACGGCTGCGACTCTCCGGTTACCGCCGCGGGGCCAGGTTCCAGCGGCTCCCCCGCGGCTATTTCGGGCGAGCTGGCACCTCGGCCACGCGCAGCAGGGCCCGCAGGGTCCCGCCGGCTCGCCGCAACCCGCCCCCCGCCGGCCCAGCCGCTCACCTGCCACCGGCGATGGCTTGCGCAGCACCAGCCACCTATTCTTCCACTGCGGAGACAGGACAGCGTGAGAGGCCGCCCGTGCGCGCCTGCCCCGCGCCCCCGCCCCCACCCGTGCGCCCCCGCCCTGCGCCCCCGCGGCGCCCCAACCTTCTTGCCGTCCCGCAGCTTGACCTGGCCCTCCACCAGCGCTGCCTCGGTCATCTTCTGTCATGGTTCCCGCCGCCCGCCGCGCCCTCTCCACGCGCCCGGGAGCCCAAGCCCAGGGTCACTTTCAAAATAGCTCCGGGACGGCCCAGGGCTGCGCCAGGAGGGCGGGCCCGGCGGCGTGGCGGGCGGGGCACAGCGACGACACCGGGACCTGGGTGCGGGGGAGACTGGGCGGGGTGCCCCGGGGCCACAATCTTTAAGACCCTGACAAAGTGCAAGCCAAAAATGGCAGTGGGCTTGGGCAGCCTCTGCACCCAACCCTCTGCACCCAACTGGCTGCCAGCCGGCACTGCTCCTGCCAGGCCTCCGGACCACTACTCAAGACCACTTGAAGCAGCCTCTCAGGGAAAGAAACTCAGCCTAGCGGGGGATGGAAGTTGGGACAGTAGCAGTTTCCCAAAGAGAAGGTAACTGTCCCAAGACAGCCCCCCCCCCAAGGCTTTGTGACCATGTGTCTGCCTGCTCAGTCTCTTTTAGTTTGGCTTCAATGGCTTCATCCTTTGCACCTGCCCTTCCCCCACCTCATGGAGCCCTTGATGACAGACCAACAACAGCCCTGGCTGAGGCCATTCCCCAGCCCCTAGGTCTTCTCCACCACCAGAGGTAGCCATTCTCTGGGCAGATATAGAGGAGGTGGGTGCATCCACTCTTTAGGTCTGGCAGAACAGACCTCTGTGCAGGTGGCTGCCAGGACCGGGGTCACTGTGTCACCTCATTGCCCCATGTCTCCCTGGCTGGTCTCTCCCCTTCTGAAAGCCAGCTTGCACCAGTCTTGAAGCATGGAGGGCCTAGGTGGTTGTGCTGCTTGACAACAGCCTTGCCTAGTAGCCCCCTGCCCAGCCAACTGGCCTCTGAGCCCCTGAATTTCTGCTCCTCAGCCTGTTGCTCAGGCTAGGGTCAATTAAGGTTTCTATGAGCTTTCTATGGCCATCCTAAGTTACTGTGGAGGTTAAGTGCTTTGTCAGCCTATGTCATGGGTTCCCCAGATGTAAGTTCACCTTAAGACCCATGTCCTAGGAGCACCTCAGAAGAGAGCAGTTACAGTTGGGAACTGACTGCCCGCAACAAGATCAACTCAGACACGCAATGAAGCCCTGTGTGTTTGCCCGTTCCAGTTCCCAACCCCAAGGAGCTGTAGTCCAGCTAGAAAGGGGTTAAAGGCCAAACTATATTCCACTCGTGCACGCGGTATGCATTAGTCTTCATCCCGCACAGATTCCTATCTGCTCCATAGAGAGAAGCTGAGGGTCAGAGTAGTGTGAGGACTCACGGCCACATGCAATGACCCCAGAGCAGTAGTTGACTTGGGAGCCCTTGCTGCATTCCCTCTAGGGAATCTGGAGGACAAACCGCAAGTGGACCATACAGCTGATTTGAATGTTTTCCTCATGTCTTGCTGTGGCCTGATGCAGGGAGGGAGGATGCCTTGCCGTCCATCACACATGCAACACCCCAGGGCCTTCCGCAGAGCAGTTGCTGGCCACAGAGCCCCATTCATACTCCCCACACGTCGAAAGCCCCTGGGGACTGGCTCTGACAGCCGGTATGGAGTCAGTTGGGGGTTGTAGCTATGGCCACATCCTCCAGCCCAGAAGCCTGGCACTTGCGCTTCCCTGCAGGGAGGGGCCACATCCTGCCGCATTCCAAGCGCTGGCCTTGGCCCAAACCCCAGCCACGCCTGGCAGCTGCACCTGCTCCCACACTGGCCCCGGAAATGCGGGCGCCATGGGGATAGACAGCTTCCTTCTCCCACTCCACATGACCCAGGGGACAGTATTGTGGTCACCAGGCCTGCTGACAGGTAGGAAGAACTATCTGCCCAGTAGAGGAGGAGGTGGTCTGGCCAAGAATTCTGAGTCAATGACCCTCTCTGTGCCTCGGATTCCCCAGATGTTATAGCCAGAGTGTAACAGGGTATAGCATGATGAAACTATCTCTGGCCACTGAAGGATGGCCAGCTGACCAAAAGGATGACAAGCCTCTTGAAGAATAAGGGTGACATCTGGGAAGAGCGGGATGACAGGAAGGCAGTCACGTGTAAGGCAGGATGACACTCAACCCCACACCCCTGCCTGGCACCACTGCACACTAGATACCGCAGGACTTTAAGGACGCTTACAGCTGTGGTCATAGCTTCACCCCTGTCTGAGTTCCCATCCACAGTGCTGCAGCTAAACTGCCAGGGCCACGCCCCATGACCTCGCGAGGCCGCTGTTTCATCAGTGGCTCTGCAGCCAGACCTCTGTGAGATACTGTACTTGCCACTTGCCAGGCAAGACCATGCGCATCATCGTGTGGCCTGAGCTTCCTGTTGCAACCTGGGTTTTGTTACCATTGCCAGGGGTGACTTCATATGCAAGAGGCTCTCAAATGATCAGTTACACACACAGGAGGCTGGGACCAGGTGGCCTGCTGGCTTGGCATCTCTAGGTGACAGGAAATGCTGCACAGACACACGCTTACAGGCTATGGCAGGCACCAAGCCCCATGTCCACCTCCACTGGGTGAACAGTACAGATGGCTCCAAGCAGTGGAAAGTGGCGGCCACGTCTGAGCCCAGCATTAGATGCACTATGCTACCATGCAAACATTTGTCACTAGTCACATGATAAGAGGAAGGGTATTATGGACTGGATATCCCCCCATCCCCAGCTCCTCCATCATTTGCTGACAGTCTCACGTCCATGTGACCATGGAGCCTCTAAGAGGGTATTTAAGGTAAATGAGATCATACATGGGGACCATAATCTGATAGGACAGGTGTCCTTATAGAATGACAAAGAGATCCCAAAGAGTGCTTTCTCCTCTGTGCACAGGACAAGTCACAGAAGGATACAGCAAAGAGGCAGCTGTCTACACACTGGAAGGAATTGGGAGCTGAATTTGATGGCCCTTGATTATGGACTTCCAGCCTCTTAAACCATCTGTCTGTCTATCTATCTATCTATCTATCTATCTATCTATCTATCTATCTATTTATCTTTTTTTTTTGAAACAAACTTAGTGTGCTGCAAAGAAAATAGGCATGGCAGTAACAGAAAAGGAAGAGCTGCCTGCTTGGATGTCTGCTCTTTTATGTGCTACTCTGTCAGGACAACTGCTGTCCTTGAGACCTGGAGTGGCTCCCCAGGATCAAAGCCTTGGTCCCGTCTCCTATTGCTATTGGGAAATAGTGGGACCTTTAAGAGGAGGGGCCTGAGAAGGGCCTTCAGGGCCTGACAGGGCACACCAAGAGGGCACCAGCAGGACCCCAGGTTATTCCCCTTTCTCTTTAGTGTCCTAGTCTTCAAGCAGTGGACTGCTTTGCTGCATGCTTCTGCTGCAAGCTCAAGGGAAATGAGGCCAAGCGTGGGCTAAGCTTCAAAACTGAGCCCAAGACCTTTCTTTCTCTATAAGCTGAGTTCAGATCATTAATGACAGCCTTTGAGTGAGAGCAATAGAGAAAACCAACGCCAGGGGCAGCAGAGTAAGAAAACAGCTGTGCTGGGGTTGGAGCATGCTCCCCTATGGTCACCCTTTAGGAATGTAATACTCAAATTCCTGAGTTAATAGCGTTTGGAGTGGTAGGGCGGGGCTAATTAGGATTAGTGTGATCATGGGAACAGGACTCCTTGGTGGACTTAGTGGCTTTACAAGAAGAGGAGGGGCTCTATCCCACCCTGTGATGTCCTACGCCACATTCCACTGCAGCATAAGGCCTCAGCAGAGACCCACCAGAAGCCAGAGCCACACGCCGGGACTTCCAGCCTCCAGAACTGTGAGCCAAGTGACCTCTTCATAAATTATCCCGTCTCACTTATTCCACTACAGCAACACAAAATGACCTCAGAACCCTGCAAACAACTCCTTCCTTATACTTACACCCCTTAAAACATGGCCATGCGTCCCTCTCACTAAGAGATGGACGTCTATTCCACTCTCAAAGTCAGGCTTACTTTGACTAAAGGAAAACAGAGGAAAGCTCACATCCACGTCCCCTTTTGTAGTATTGTCTCTGTCATGTGAACAAGTCCAAGACAACTTGCCGAGTGATGAGATTCAGTGTCCTCCCACCCTGAGCTCTAGCCGATAGCCATCCGTTCTTAATAACCCACTGATAAGTCCATAGCCTACACCCTGGAGACCCCAGGTCAGCACAGAGAACTCACCCTGCAGAGCTTAGCCCAGGTATCAACCCTAAGAACTGTGAACTAAATAAACAGAGTGGCTTCTTGCCACTGAGTTCTGAATTCACGTGTGGTATAGAAAAGGCTTTCTGAAGTAATCGGTTATCAGTGGAGGACACCAAGATGGGTGGATCGCCAGGAAACTGGAGAGATGAAACCCAAATCCCTGAATCACTGTGGGAACTCTATGGGAACATAAGCCGGCCACATAGAAGCAGGAGGCGATGATCTCACCTCCACATGTATGCCTAGTGCTTCATACCAAGATCAGACAGCTTAGAATGCATCAGGGCAGGGCGTAACCCACGAAACATTAAAAGTCGTGGCAGACTGCTCAATGGGAGCAATGAAAGACAGAAGCCAGTGGTAGGGCTTCCAAATGACAGAGAGTAACTTCAGATTCAGAGAGTAACAATTGCAACTCGGTGGTAAAAAGAATCCCATTGCCATGGCCAAATGGGTCCCTCAAAGTCCATGTGCTAGAACCTAACCCTCAAATTTCCATGATTCTGACATCTGGAGGTAGAAGGTAATTGGAGATAAATTAGGTCACAAGGATGGGGCTCTTTAATGAGATTAGTGCTCTATAAGAAGAAGGGAGACCTGAGTCAGCAGGTTGCTCTGCCTTCCCTTGTGATGTCCTGCTCCATGCTACAATGTAGTGCAAGGCCCCAGCAGATGCCAGCACCACAGACTTGCACTCACAACCTCTGGTCTTTGTAATTTAGCTAGTGTCATCATTAACCTCAGCTGTTACGTCAGCTAGGAAGAGGGAACCTCAACCGAAGAACTACCCAGATTAGACTGGTGTGTGACCATGCCTTGAGGCATTTTCATAACTACTAATTGATACAGGAGGCCCCAGGGCAACATGGGCGGTGCCAACCCTAGGCAGATGAGTCTGAGTTGCATAAGCGAGTTAACTGAGCAAGCAAGAGGGGCAAGCCAGTAAGCGGACTTCTTTCGTGGTTTCTGTTACATTGCCTTGCCTTGAGATCCTACACTGGGTTATCTCAATGACGGACGGCAATCTGAAAAAATGAAACGAACCCATTCCGTCCCGAGTTGGCTTTGGTCAGGGTCTATCCCAGCCACAGGAAGCCACTAGGACAGCTGCTCTCAGTGTTCAGTTACAGCAACAGAAAGTGAACAGAAACGTCCGCGTTTATAATTCCGTGGTCATAAAAGTGAGATTTAGACAAACTCGCTGCTGGTTTCTTCAGCTCTTAGTTGACGTGGGGCTCATCTTCACTGTTGACTGGATTTGGAATCGCCGAGGAGATGCACCTCTGGCCACATCTGTGAGTCCGTTTCCAGAGTCAGCTTGACTACATCTGGGATTAACTGGAATCCAGAAATAGAGGGCACACCTGTGAGGGATTTTTTGCTTGTTTTGAAGTAGGTGGACCCACTTCTACTCTGGGTCTTCACGCAGGAAACAAGTGCCTTTGATCTGGCTCTTGAGGCAGGAAGATCCATTTTTAATCTGGGTCACATTTGTGCTGGAAGCCTAAGGACATGGAAGAAAGAAGTTCTTGCTCTTTGCCTGCTTGCTTCGCCTTGCCAGCAGGTCCATTCCTTCACCGGCATTAGAGCCTATTTCGGGGATTCCAGCATCTGCTAAGATCAGCTGAGACATCCAGCCTGGTGGACTGGACAATTATGAGACTCTCGGACTTTCTGTTCACAGTCAACCATTGTTGGATTAGCGGGTCTGCAGCCTGTAAGTCGCTCTAATAAGTCCCCTTTATATATGTGTGTGTGTGCATGTATATATGTGGATATATGTGTGTGTACATATATATATATGTATATTTTACAAGTTCTGTTATTCTAGAGACCCTTGACCAATATACCTACCCTGAATATGGCCAGAAGCATTCCATGGGTTGAGGTTCCAGACTGAATAAAAAGAACAAAGGAAGGGTTGAAAGGATGGTTAAGCAGTTAAGAGCATGGTCCCTTCTGTCAGAGGACCCAGATTCAATCTCCAGCACCACATGATAGCCAATGAGCATCTGTAACTCCAATCCCAGGGGATCCAATGCCCTTTCTTGCCTTTCTGGGCACCAGGCATCTACATAGTACACAGACACAGATGCAGGAAAAACGCTCATACACATAAAAATGAAAAGAAAATAATAAAAGAAGAAAATGAACTGAGTGCCATCATTCTCCCTCTGCTCCTGAGTGTGGACTCAGTGCCACCAGCTGCCTCAGCTCCCAGTACCACGGCTTCCTACCATGATGGACTATACAGGAATGAGCTGTGAGCCAGAGAGCATCCTCCCATCTTTAGCTCACTTGCTTCCACCAGGCCTATTGTCACAGCTACAAGAAAATGATACAGGGGCTGGAGAAATGGCTCAGCGGTTAAGAGCATTGCCTGCTCTTCCAAAGGTCCTGAGTTCAATTCCCAGCAACCACATGGTAGTTCACAACCATCTGCAATGAGGTCTGGTGCCCTCTTCTGGCCTACAGGCATACACAGACAGAATATTGTATACATAATAAATAAATAAGTTAATTAATTAATTAAAAGAAAATAATACAGTTAACTTAGAATCTGAATTTTGGAAAACACAGGCTTCAGAATAAAGAATATCCCCAGCTAGTCCTAGAATGGTTTAAAACCACAAATCAGGAGATACCGTCCTAAAGAAAATTCCAGATTACAGATGCATTCTACCAGCTCCCAGAGAGCAGATCATCCCAAGTGAGTCTAGCCTCTCAGAGAATTTTGAAGAAAGAAGGAGTGCTCGAGAACTTACTATGTGAGTTTAGAAAACAGTCATTTAAAGGAGATAAGAGAAATGATGGGCAGATTCCACACACAGACATAAATAAATCCAAAGTAGTAAACAACAGAAGCGGGATATGTCTGCCACGTCCCAATGGGCTGGTCCCCGGGTAGTACCAATCCAAGACGTGGTCAAGATGAGGGGACCAGGGATGGCGCAGCAGTCCCGGATGGCTATGGAAGGGCGCAGGTCCATACACCTGGGGTCATTATCCTTGGTTTATAGGCTCATGTCTCCCCAGATCCACACACACACTCGCCCATCTGTGAGAACCTGTGTCCTGTCCTTCTCCTGTGCTGACCCCAGCCACACTGAGCTAGGGCTGTCACCCAGGAAAATCTAAATCAGCTCACCAGCTCCACTGGCTCTTAGTGGACTTAAAGGTCACTATTTTTGAACATCACACAGATGGGGACTTGCTGTCCCTCTGCTTCCATGGAGCAAACTGGACCAGAAGACCAATGTCAGCAAGCAGCTGGCCACCGGGCTTCTGTTGCCTGGGTAGAACACACTGTCTTGTCTGACTACACCATCCAGATTCCTGGATGGTGTTCTGTTCTCAATTATCCAGGACCCAGAACTGAGGGCTTGGCAGAGGCTGGGTCCTTCTGACCAGGAAGACTGCACGGGAGAGGGCCGTGTTGGACCAGCCCCCGCCCCCAGAGTCTCACAGGGTGTCACGAGAGTGGGATGAGGGTCATCCACAGAACCTCCTGGTTCTTCAGGTAGCAGTAGAAGGGCTCACAGGTGGGTAGTGAGCCCCCAGGCTGAGCACTTGAGGCCTTCTGGGAGGGTTAGGGCAAAAGCGTCACCTAGACTGAACAGATTCTCGGTGGGGCATGGCGAGACCCTGCTGCCACTACAGAGGGAGAGTAAGAAGTGCCCAGGTCACCGGGGAAGGACAGGCATGGGAAAACCTGGTCCCAGCTAGAGACACTGAACGAGGTGCTATCTGCTGCCCCACGCAGGCCACGTGCTTGGTTTCAGTCTGACTGTGCCTGCTTTGGGCTCTCTTAGAGACAGCAGGCCTTGGAGCCACCCTACCCTGTTTCCCTTACCTGCCCAGCTTGCTTTCCAGCACCTCGGTGCCCTTCCGTAATTGGTCATGAATTTCCCTGCTAGAGACTCTGAAGACCCTTGGGACATACCCAGCGCCTCCCACAGTCCACGGGCTCAGGGAATCTGTCCTCTGCTCCCCCACCACACTGCCTACTGTCTCTGGCCCCAGAGATAGAATAAGATAGCTCCATATCCTGCCTGGATGGAAGCAAGCCTGGGTCCCCTGTGCTTAGTACTAGCAGTTGCCAGTCGTGGGCCCTGCTCCTCAGGTCTCCCTCAGAGCTGCCACAGCTGATAGCAAACTGTTGGCAGGCTGCCATCTTGAAGCTAGGTGCACGTTTTTGTTCATGGCCTGGGGAACTGGACTTGGCTTCCACGTCCTGCCTTAGAATGCTTAGGGTGCCTGGACCCTGGCCTGGTATAAGGTCTAGAGGAGTCTGACTTGGCTCGTCCCCTGGGGCCATCTTTGTGAGGCAGAAGGCTCCTATCCACACTCAGGAGCTACACTGGCTTTCAGGCCCCACCCCTGAGGCCACACCATCTGCACTGAAGGCCCAAGACATGACTTGGGGAGGCTAGACCCAAAGAACTGTCCTAGCTTGAGGCAGTGCTATCGTGAAGCCAGGTCCTTAGAAACAGTTTTATTGTCTGTAGTAGACAGGGAATTGTAAGCAGTCAGTCCAGAGGGTCTCAGGAGGCAGCTGCTGGTCGCTTGGGTCGGATGCGGTCGTTGATCCAGTCCACGTAGTTGGACACACGGGTGTAGACTCCTGGCTTGTTGAATCGCCCACAGCCGTCACCCCAGCTGATAATGCCATACAGGTAAGCCACACCGTTCTTCTCACAGGCCAAGGGTCCACCTGAGTCCCCCTGAAACCGAGACTCGGTTCAGCTACGCATGCACCAGCAGCCCGGAGCCTGACTCGGGAGCACACGGGCTTCCAACCCTGCAAATGTGCTGAAGTGATAGGTCAGCAAAAGTCTCCAGTGCTCCCTGGAGACTGAGCATTTTCAAGGCCAACTGCCTGGGGACAGGGGACAGGCATTTCTGAGAAGTGTGGCCTCTCTTCCTGACCCCAAGCAGTTAGGAAGGCATCTCATTCTCAAATTGTTGGAGAGTTTTCTCACCTCCACACCCTGCAGCTCTCTGATCCTACTCCATGAGGAACACACGGGTACTCTAGGTCCCAGCATGTTAGTACCACTGCCGGAAATGCCACCTCATGGCCTGCTACATCTGCTACTTCTCTACATCTCTTGGAATAAGTGTAAGAGCCCCCTTCCCCAGGAAGCCCTCCCTGGTCACCCCTGAATCCTGTGCCATCTTAGAGATGGGCTCTGGCCTCTCCGAGGCCCATTCCTCACTTGTTTCAAAGGCAGAAAGTAGTTCCTTCACGTTGGAGCAGGGTGACATGTAATCACGGCTATGGCCTGCTCTGTTTGTGAAGCCCTTCACAAACATTAGCTATTGACTGATTGGTTGATTGATTGCTGAGTACACAAGACAAATTTGGACAGAGGACTGTAGCCTTTGAGGCCTAATGTCACGTGGATGATGCTAACTGTTGCCTGGACAGCGGGGCTTTGTCTTGGCTCCATGTCATGCTGGGCCTGCCTTTGACTTAGTTTCCCATCTATTTAGATGGTTCTCCTACTGCAAGGATGCCCTCCAGGAAGTGCCAAGGGGTCCACAGCGGGGGATGTTCTGTCTTACTCTCCCTGTTAGCCCTTGAACTCCCTAGGGTCCAAGAAATTCTAGTAAGACCCCATCTGTGTGGTCCCAGGGGGGCCTGGTAATATCCCACCTGGCAGGCATCAGCCTTGCAATCAAAGTAGCCGGCACAGAGCATGTTGGGGCTGATGTCGGCACCATATACCTCAGGACTGCTACACTTGTGGTCAGCAACAAGGGGGACCAGCGCCTCCTGCAGGAAGCTGGTATAGTCACTGGCATCTGTGGAATACCGTACTTTCAGGGCAGGCAGGCTCACATTGCCTTGCCCCCCATCGGGGTGACATGGGGTCTGCCCCCCACTCACTCTCTTTCATGTGGCCCCAGCCTGCAATTTGACACTTTTGTCCGGTTGGGAAGGAACTGCCTGGCTCAGGCAGGCAGATGGGCTGAACAAACTGGGAGCGGACAGCACAGCGGTCCCCCTTCTTCTTCAACCGAATCAAGACTAGACAAGAGAGAGGCCGGGGATCAGCCTCGACAGCGAGAAATACATGACAGGAAGTCTCATAAAATGGGCAAGGGGTGGGTGGCTGGTGGCCTAAGAGACCAAAGACGAAGCACCTCTGACATCTGACTTTCCCCCCTTGTATTCCTGGCTCTTATCTGGGCTCTGGTTTGGGGTACACAAACCACACCCCACCCTGCTGAGGCCCTGAGCTCACCAAGGTCATGGTTGCTGGGGTTGAACACCGAATACAGGGAGTAGGGCACATACTTCTCGATGCCAAATGTCTGTGTCACGTCCGTTGTGCGGTTGAAGAAGTGCTGACCCAGTACCACTGTGATGCTGTTCCTGGGGGGACTGGACAGAAAGCTGGCAGGAGTGGGCACCCAGCCCCCTCCTCAGCACTATCAGGTCTCCCCAACCTTGCTCCTGTACTTGTTGGTCATGGCCAAGCAAGAGAGTCAGAGCCCTGGGAGAAGTCTGCACAGATGTTTTTTAGCACACGTGACCGCAGAGTCAAGCCCAACAAGGATGGCGGGGCCACACTGGTCCTGGCTCATTCACAAGCCAGCGGGGTGGGGTCTGCTCTAAGAATGGGCCACATGGGTGGAGATCTGGTCTGCCTAGAGGCCCTTCCCCAGCCTGGCCTGGCCTGTGGGGTCCCCAGGTGCAACTGCTTTACCCCCAGGACTTGGGGCTAGGAGGAATGGCTGGCACTTTATTTACTACACAGTCGGGTCAGCCTTGGTGTCTTGAGGCTGCAGCCTTGCAGGGTAGGGACAGGAGTGGACCTTGGACACTCACTCCTGGGAGCCCATTCGATGGGCTGGGCCTTAGTTTCCCGAACTGTGCAGTGATCCTGGGGGGGGGGTTCATGTTGTAATTGAGCCCCCCGATTCCCTGCTCAGGTGAGCCCCTCAAACACCTAGACACAGGCACAGGGTGGCGTATGGGACAGGCCACAACTCAGACCTTATGATCTCCACCTCACTACCATGCTCTTGGGAAGGCAGGGTCTATGTAGATGCCAGGGCCATACCCACTACTGCCCCCGCATAAGTGTACATGGAGATGTCCCACCCTCATGCTCCGTGACTACCTCAGTGCCCAGCACAAGCGTCAGGCCACAGTGGGACTGAAGGTGTTAGGGGGAGCATAAGAAATGGTCAGCCGAGGAAGGGAGAGAGGGCTGGCTGGGAGGTGGGTGCCCTGCGGGGTGGGCCAATGTGCTCACTTGTTGGAGAAGCAGTGGGCTGCAGACACGACCCAGCAGGTGTGGA
The DNA here is from genome assembly GCF_014885135.2 of Alexandromys fortis. Taxonomy (NCBI): domain Eukaryota; kingdom Metazoa; phylum Chordata; class Mammalia; order Rodentia; family Cricetidae; genus Alexandromys; species Alexandromys fortis. The sequence continues at coordinate 3,427,245 of NW_026067920.1, forward strand.
TGAGGCTCCCAGCACAGAAGCTGTTCCCAATGTAGATGGCTGCCAGCCAGGGGTGTGAGCCAGGCAAAGACGACGAGCCACCAATGATGCGTGGTCTCAGGAACGTCCTCTTCTTGTGCCTCTTGCCACAGGTTGGGCGTGCAGCTGGGGCTGACTCAGCCAGCGTCATCAGGACCTCCGGGAGGTGGGACTGGACTCTAACCAGAGATTCTGGGAGTGGAGGCCATCAGTTCATACCCCTGGGTTTCCCTGGAGACAGGGAAGAGCCAGAGGGGTCCTACCTGGACCCATAGCCCAATTCCTCAGACCTAGCCCTGCTCTGAGAAGTTGCCCTGGGAGCCTCTGTCCCCACTCTACAGAAAGGGAGAGTATAATGAAGGGTACAGGCCTTGGCAAGACCAGATCACCTGATACAGAGTGAGCTCTGTCTCTCCTACAGTCTGGGACCCCACTGCACACCCCAGATAGCCAGATATTCCCAGTATGAGTGCTTGGGGCACAGGCCTCTGAGAGTTGACCACTCCAGGGTCTAACTACAAGGTACCACTGAGTCCCCTCCACTGACCCCTGCCTGAGGGGTCCTCAGGGAGCACCACCCCCAACCTCTCAGGGTGCCCGCACCACAGGCTGCCAGGTGGCAATACTCCCACGACAGTGCGTTGTCCTTCACCACATAGCACCAAGGCCTCTCGTCCTTGTCTGGGTTCCTGGAGGCAGACAAGGGAATCACACCACCACTCTCCCTAGATGACCACCCGAGCACCCAATGGGGCAGACACCCACACCCACCCTAGAGCTATGTGCTTGCTCTGCAGACCCTGGTGGGCACACTTGGCCCCACCCTCCCAAGAGGCGGAGGTTAGTGGCCATCTTGGCAGCGTGGGCCCCTGCTGAGTCTGAGGAGCCACTCTGTCCACCCCTTTTCCCACACAGAACGAGTCAGAGTGGCCACTAGATGCTGACCGGCAGTAAGCATGAGGGCCCAGGCCGAGCAGGGCAGCGGCACCCACTGAGTCCACATGCAGCTCCTGGTAGAGCAGGTCAGAGTTCCAGGCCAGGCAGCTCAGGCCAGAGGCAGTGGTGCTGGCCACTCCGCGGTACTCTGTACCATTTCCCTGGGTGCAGAGCTCGTTAGGAACTGTGGGCACAGTGGGCACAGTGAGGCCAAGCCGCAGCAAGGCTCCCCGACACCATTGCCCCACAAGACAAGAAAGAAAGTGGCTCACCAATGTTGCAGAACCGCCCAGCATAGCCCAACGGGCAAGCGCAGATGCTGGTCCCGGTGCCCACGATCAGGTGGCAGGTGCCTCCGTTCAGACACGGACTGCTCAGGCAAGCTAGGGGACAGCCCAGAAACTGAACCTGGTCTCCAGAAACTCATAGAGAGGCCAGAACTCAGCTCTTTCCCTGTGACCTTGTTGTTGGGTCACCTTAGGCTTGAGTGAGGAAGAGGTACCTGCTCACTACCCCCACATACCATGGTACCCGAGGCCTCCCTGAAGCTGTCTGTGACATACCTGTGTGGCGGGTGCCTTCACACTGGGCCTGGCTCTCCATACAGCTGCACTGCTCCACACGTCCCTCGCTCACACGGGCCCAGTGGTCGCCCACCTCAAAATACTCGTAGCGGGTTTCATCAAAGCATTTCTCTGCAAGTCACAGTGCGCTCACAGCACCCATGCGGGTCCCCTCCCGCAGGCAGGCACCACAGGCAGGCACCACCCAACCCAGCCTGGACTCAGCAGGGGCTCCCCAACCTCCCAGAAGGGCCCCCAAGGTCCTCTCACCTGTGCCACAGTCCTTGCCTGTGAAGGCCAGAGGGCAAGCACAGTGGTAGGAGGCACGGTCATGGGTACTGGAACATGTGCCCCCATTGAGGCAAGGCCCAGAGGCACAAGGATCAAGGACAGCTGGATACATGCAGGAGGGGACATTATGGATGCTGGCAAGAGTCTTTGGGGTCCCTCCATACCCCTTGCCAGCCGAGGGCGGCTGGAGAACTCTCACACTGCCCTCTCGGGGTGCTCCGCACCCAGCATCGAGGTGACACGTGGCTCTTCATTTCACACCCTCCACATCTACACACACTGTGCCCTCTATCCCCTCCTCGCACCCTGGGACAGCAAACCCACAAGTTTCATGCTTTCTTCTTTCGGACTCCTGCCGCTACCCAGGGCTTGTCCCAGGCACCATGTATGGCTCCAGGGATAAACTCCACCACAAGAGGGCGCCCTGGTACCATCAATGGCCACCAAAGCCATTGAGGGTAAGCTGCCGTCTGGGCTGACAGCTCTTTTGTCCCTAGATATCCCAGGATTCAGAAGGCTCAAACTCACAGACCACGCCCCACTACGTGCAGAACCCCTTGCCCCACATCCCACTATCTCCATCCTGCTCTGTGACCCCTAGACCCCAATCCAAGCACCCCGTCAAAGCCCTTCCTGGGGGCTCAGGCTGGTCCCGCCACATACCAACCTGGACCATCCACAGGCAGGGTAGCCTCTGCACAGTAGCCCCAGGCCCGGTCCCGGTCATAGTTATGTGTTGTAGCACACCTAAAGGGCCGAGTCTGAGGATGACAAGGAGTCCCTGCCCAGAGCCCCACCCATCCCTGCCTAGGCACCCTGGAGCACCTGCTCACTAGAGCCACCTGCTTGGGATTAAGACCTGCTAGCTGCAGGGCTCATCAGGGTCCGCAGTGGGAACTTAGATGGGGTCCTCAGCCCTTGTCCCACCCTGGGACTCACCACTTCCTGTAGGCACTTCCCTCAGAGGTACAGGAGTACAGCATGCGGCCGCCATAGCGGAAAGGGAACCTGCATGGCTGCCCGGACTCCGTGAGCACTGCGGAGAGGTGGAAGCAGCAGGGGTCAGGGGTTCCACTGAGTACTCCACCTCTACCCCATGTCCCAGTTGCGGGGTCTGACCTACCTTGGCCCCCAGGGGGGCTGCTGGAGGGAGGGAGGAACCTCCCACCTTGAGGTCCCTCAGTCTTTGTCTCTGGAAAGCTTGCTATGGAGGAGTTGACGTCCCCGGAGGTCACAGGGATCGTGGGAGTCACAGGGGTGACTGTGACATTAGGTCCTGGTGGTTCTGTGTGGTTCTAGGAGCCCAGCGTTTGTCAGTGTGGGATAGTCCTTCACGCTTGGACAACAGCAGTCAGGCGTGTCACGGCCCTGAGCCTCCTCGAGGCAGGTCCCAGGGACTATGGATGTCTCCAAGACCTCCTCTGACCTTTCTTTCCCAGTCTGAGTGGTTCAACAAGCTAGCCTGGAGTCACAGGCCCCCAAGTCACCTGGTCTTGAGATTCAAGCCTAGAGTCAGGTCTAGGGTGGACAGGAACGGCTAGAAGCACCAGAGGTCTTGTACACCCCATCTCAAACTTTGAGATACAAAAGAAGTCCCAGGGACTCACACGGCCTGCACTAGGCCAGGGGCAACAAAAGGATTCCATCCCAACAGTTTCCAGGTCAGCCCAACCCAGCACCCCACCTCTGCGTGAAGGACAACTTCACCCCACTAGGCCACCCCACCAGGCCCCTAGCCCACTCCTCACCCCTTCTGTGGGGCCCTTTCCTCTCTCAAGCCTCTTCCTAGGAACCCTGAGTGGCCATAGGGAGCCCTCGGCCACACTGTGAGGGAAAGGGTCGGTGCTCACCCTGCCAACTTGGGGCTGGGCCCCCCGAGGCACCACCACCAGCAGCAGCAGGAGCAGCAGGAAGGGACATGGCCTGGATAAAGGACAGGGGCTAGGAACCCAGGCTCGTTGCCCCATGGCTCCTCCTGAGCTGGCGTGAGGGGCAGCAGGAGCAGAGTAGCCAGGGAACATGGCCAGGGCAGGTGGGGTCAAGGCTATAGGACAATGATTAACCCTGCCTCCCACGTGCATCCTGTTGGGATCCTCCTGCCAAGGCCATGGCTCCACCCCACTGTCTAGCTCTGCCTGCCGGCTGAGGCAGTCTTGTCCTGGTGAAGGTTTGCTCCTGGCCCCAACACCACCCTCCAGTCTCAGCCTCACCTAGGAAGTCTTCCAGGGTGACTTGGGCAGGTCAGGGCCACGTCTCTCTGACACGGTTACCTGGCCACACTGCTGGCCATTCCTGTCTGTGAGCCCTTTACAGGACCGGCTGCAGGCAGGGCCCTGGGGGTTCAAGTTCTTCCCAGCTTGCCACTGACTCAAGGTGGAGATGCTCCTGTCTGTCCCAAATCTACAGATGTCAATACAGGGCAGAGGGTGCCTCCTCCACCCAGGGCCACAGAGCAGCTAAAAAGAGAAGGCTGCTCCCTGGGCCAATGCTGTATTTGTCTGCTTGTCCTAAACGTGGGCTACGCAGGACCCCAGAGCAGACAGTCTGGGTACTCCTAGTAAGCTTTCCCAGCCCTGTGGACATAACCTGCATGACTCATGTTGAACAGGCTACACCGAGCGAGCACCATTGAGCCCCATAGCCCTGTGGCTCTAGCACTGGGGGCCACTGGGGACCCTTGGCAAGCCGGAGCAGAAACCCCACACCCAAGGCTCTAGCTGTGGCAGGGCTATCTTGGGATCGCCTCTCCACTTCCAGAGCAGACACCAAGCAGCACCCGAGCTCATTAAAGTAGGTGCTAGAAGCATGGTGGGCACTGGAGACACAGTGGCTCCCATCACAGAGGTGTTAGGACACAGTGGTGCTAAGGAATGGTGGTACCCGAGAAGTAGTGGTGCCGGACATGGTGCTAGGACATGGTGGGTACTGGGGACATGGTGCCGCGGGGTGTACATGACGGGCTAACTAGTACATACGCTTTCTGAGAAACCTTCCAGCCAGCCCAATTCCAGTTCTAGCTGGGGCCTCTCCTGAGGCATCCTGGGCCCAACACCACCCTATGGCCCTGCACTTCCGCCTCCTCACTAGTGTCCTGCCCTATCAGGACTGGATACCCAGTCTATAACCAGCCTTGCTCCTGTCTGACTTGGACATACTTGGTTCTTTTGCTAGACACCTGAATGAGACTAGGGTAGGGGAGCAGGGCCAGCAGCAAGAGGGCTTCACTGGGCACAGTGGACACAGTGGGCAGGAGTGAGACCACAGTGACCTCACTGCAGCTCTCAACCAAGCCTGCTCTCAACAGTCAACCTTGGATGAGAGAAGAGCTCAGACATCCAAGAACCCCAGGTCATCTACAAGGGACAGTGTGATGGACAAATTTGGGGTGTAGCTGGCCTTATTATCCCAGGCCATACATATGAGGGTGGGAGGGGATTCTGACCTTCAGCTCCCAGATGCCAAGCTACCTTCTCCTTGCAGCCACCCTTGACCCTGAACCTCACGGTCAGGCACCATTTCCTCCCTGGGATTCTTTCTTCTTGGGACCACGTGCAGGAGTGAGGGCTCCCGAGGGTGGGGAGCACGCGACACCAGCACTTAGCACAACACAATGCATGGCAGGTCTTCAGAAACATTTTATTGGGCAGAGTCTGAATGCCAAGGTTGGCTGCTGTGGAGCTGTCTAAATCCAGCCCCTGTGACAAGGTTGTCCCTTCAATTCCTGCTTTGGCTCCTGAGGGTATTGTGGCTGAAGGGGCTCCTCCCAGGCCCCTGAGCACCCATTGCTGACAAACGGGCCCCAGCTGTCTCAAAGTCATGGCATTGCCATATGAACAGGAAGACAGCACGCTGGAGCAGTAGGAATCTCAACTTCGGAACAGCTTCACACAAAGGTGGCATGGTGCGTGCTGGCCTTGGGCCTGCTGGGCTCACCTGGGACGGGGCTCAGGCCGGGACCGTTTGATAGAAAGGGTCCGTCAGCTCTCACCCTCCTGGGGCCCAGCCGTACCCCCAGGACGCTGCCTCCCCACCCAGGAGTCACACCCGCAACGAGGTCCACATCGATGATCCTGTTGACTGGGAGGCTTCCGCTGCCTTGGGCCCTGCCCCCTGTCACAGGGAGAAGAGAAGCCGTCACCTGCTTGGCTCAGCCCTGGACTTCCAAAACCCACCCGTCATCCCTGCACAGACACCAAAATACCCCAGATCCACTCCGGACAAGATGATCCTGGGCAGGAGGGCTGGGAAGCTCAGAGGGCACCAATTGCCTACACCTCCAGGCTGACCAGGAGCCTCCACAGATGATTCTCCTAACTGGGCACCTCACGGGGAATGGCCCTGATGGCAGGCAGTACCACAGAGTCTCAGCTGGGAGGGTCGGGAATCACAGGCTGTTCTGACACGATGAGCAAGGGACTCAGGGCTCTGGGGGTGGGGGGGCCTGGGGTTTGTCCTGTCACAGGGCTTTCCTACACCTGTACAGCTGTACCCCGGCTTCATCTGTCAGACTGCTCGGGGGTCTCACCCACTAGGGTGGCCTCTCACTAGATGCTGGCCCATGCAGCCTCCTCTGCCCACCCACCCGGAACACTGCTGATGTTTGCAGTTCCCTGTTGGACATCCTTCTCCAGGCCTCTTTGGCTAGCTCTCCTCATCTCCCAGAAAAACAGCTGGACTCCTTCCTGACAGGCTTCCAGTGAGGATTCTGAACTGCCTCCAGGCCAGGGCTGTAATCAGGGAGGTGGGTTCGTCCAGTGCGGGACTGGAGTGGCCAGGACTTAGGACAACTCAAAGGGGTAGATGCACCCTGGGGTTCAGTAGGAGTCCCCGAAAGCAGGGAGGGGGGCTGTCTCTGAGTCACACTGAGATTCCCCTCACGGTCTCTTCCTTGCCCCAAGTGAAGCCCAGAAGCAAAGAGCCAGGTCATCTGCCTAGGTCCCTAGTCACCTTGTCCTGATTGCTCACCTTCACCTGGGGCCAGTACCCACCCCCAGTTTCTCCTGGGTGCTGCCTGCATCCTTTAAGCCTTGGAGACCCTAGGATCCTCCCATAACAGGCCTCCCAGCCCAGCTCCCCAGGCCCCATCCTTCCTTTTCCTAATGTTTGGGTCATCTTCACCCGCACAAACTTCTCTGGGACTATAGTGCCCCTTGACTCCCATGTCACCAACACCTGTCGCCTCCACTCTCACTGTCCTTCCCTTGCTGAGGCTCTTCTGTATGGCGCCTCACTATTCCCCTCTTTGGTCTGAATTCCTCTATTCTAGGTGCCCCAAACTGCCTTGGAAGGTTCTAGATCTCAAGATAGGTTTAGAAATCCTTACTCCATGACTGCCTTGACATATCTGGCTCGCTGTGCATGGGTCTTGTAAGAGGCCTACCCATCTACTTTGGGGGGAGGGGTATCCCCACAGCCCAGTAATAGCCTGCAGGGATTTGGGAGTGGCTCCATTGGGGTCAGGTCTCAGTTTCCTGCATTGTACTATCTGAGCTCCAATCAGGGGCAGTGACACCAGAGTTAAGGCCGGGGGAGCCCCTGAGAACTCCCACTTTCCATCTACAGACATGAGCAGAGCAGGGTCTGCAGAGGTGGATCCCCACTTCCCTCTACCTCTGGGAGCCACAGGCAGAGTGGGCCTTCCTTGCCAAAGCCTCAAGCGGACAGAGAGTTCCAATCCAAGCCACAAGACCCCAGAACATGGGATTATAGTCTACAAACCATTCCAGACTCAGTTTCCCCAACTATAACAGAGGGCTTACCACTAAAGATGAAGATTCTGCTCCCTCCACAGCCCAAGTCTCCTAACAAACACAGGGGTCAGGAGGTCTGTGATGGACTCCAAGACCCACTGACTCTTTGTATCTCACCTTACCCTTAGCCCAAGCTTCCAGAAGTGGCTTCCATGAGGCCTTGTGTAGCAAGTTCGGGCTTGTACACAGAGGCACAATGTCTCTGTTGGGGATCCCCAGCTCATCCTTTGACAAGTCCAGGGGACACATGAGGAGGTTCATTGACTTCAGCTGGTATCAAGAACAAGGTGCCCAGCACACAGTGTGGGTAAGACTGGAACTCTTGCCCAGTCTGCTCTATGGTCACTCAGCAAACATTCTGCTAGGGCCTGCTGGGATCGTCTTGCCCCTATCCGCCCTGCTTGTCATTAGACTCCCACAGCTTCAAGTGGCACGGCAAGACGGTTGTCTGTACACTCAGGGACCAGGGACACCGCTGGGGCATCTATGTGGATGCCATCGGGTCCTGAAAGAACCAGTTACCCGACACAGGCACAGCAGGCCTGTATAGTCCCCTCCAGTTCTGAATGGACACTGGAAAAGACTCCAGGCCTGTGTGCCCAGAACGGGGCAAGGCAGATTTTTCTGGGGATCAAGGAAGTGTACCTCAAAAGGAGAGGCACTTTCACACTTCCTGCCTGCCCAGCCCTGCCTGCTCTGAAAATGTGGCAACTCCCAGCCAGTGAGTCAGACAGCAACCATATGTTAGGACCAGCCTACCTCCAAGGCCCCACAGAGCTCCCTAGGCTAGGAGCAATGCATGAGAAGCCACTGGGCAGGGCCAGTCTGGGACAGCAGAGCCCATACCACACCTCCTGGTGTTAGTTCCCCTGGGCCCTCTGAGTGCTCTTGAACACTCAGCCCGAGGCTACATCAGCATCTCATTTTCTGCCCCTTGGGCCACCCCCGGGCCTTTCCTCCTGGCACACTGGCCCTTGGCTAACCACTCAACCCCCCTGCCAGAGCCCCAGAGACTGGGAACTACCTAGGCTCCTCTATGGGAGCCTGAATAATCCTTTGCCTATCAGGAGTGGTGGCATCTGTCATCCTCAGGCCTCTTCATTTACCTGTGGACATTTCCTGCCCTAGCTGCTGCTGCCTGCTCTAAGCTCAGCATGCCGACCCTTCCTAAAGCCCATCCCTAAGGTTCTGTGCCCCACAGCTAAGTAAAGTTGAGGGTTCACCCCCTAAGCTGCCCCCAAAATAATCTCTTTCTAAGGGTCTAGCCCTAGAAGCCTGTCCCTCTTCCCTTCCTGTCTCCACAGGCAGATATTGCCCTGAGTTATGGCCCCATGCTCTCAGGATTGCATGCACCATCTGGTCCTGCGGCCTCCTACCAGGGCCTCCAGATGCTCCTAGAAAGAACCCAGGCACAGGTGAGCCACAGATGCAGGAAAGCCTGGAAGGAGACAGCAAAGAGGACCAGGGCATTCCACAGGTTCCCACAGGGGCCTGAAAATTGTGGCTCCTCTTGGGAGAGAATGACTCAGCCCTGGTCACCACCTGCCTTCACAAAGACCCAGCGCAGGATCAGGGCTGTGACAGGCAGGGCGAGATTTCAGTTCCTTATTCTACGGAACACTTCCCGGGCCTTGAGCACATGCTCGCCGGTGGCTGGGGTGGACAGTGGTGCAGGGCACACTGGTGGACAGGGAGTGGGCGAGTCTAGAGGATGGTACCTAGTGAGGCTGGCATGCTAGGGTAGGGGTAGCCAAGAAGTCAGCATGGTTAGGGAAGGCCTGTGCTGGGGTGAGGGTGGAGCAGATCAGGATGAGGGGTCAGAAGAGAGCAAAGCCTCGGGTCTGGAGTCTGGGCTAGTACAACAGGTCCAGGGCCTTGGGGCATCACTAGGAACCTGATATCTACTTGATACTAGACACTGGACACGGCTTGCTACCAGATGTGCTATGGGGTGGCTCCTGGCAGATGGCTTCCTTGGTAACTCGGCAAACTTGAGAGTGTCGGCCCCAGGGGGTGAAGCGTTCTGAGCTGTGTCTGTCTGTGCCGCATGAGTGCTGGGCTTCCGGGGTGCAATTTCCTTGAGGACATGAGAGGTGCCCTGGGGGCCTGAGAATAGAATTGGACGGTACTTGCCAAGGAGGAAATGCCTCCTACAGGTAGTCTGGATGGAGCTTGAGGCCGGGAAGGCTGTGTACCCTCAATCCAAGCTCAGAAAGTGTGGTACCATGCAGGGCTGGGGAAGCACCCGGGCTGACACGGACAGGATCTGTCCACGGAGCTGCAGTCACGATATCTTTATTTCCAGGGCGAGGAACTGACACAAGACTTTGTCCCCAAGTCTCAGCTACCTCTGGATGGGCTGGCAGGAGGGTGAAGAGCTGTGGTGAACTGAGCTGGCAGCTCCCAGACAGCCACTGTGACATGACAAGCCCCTGGATGGCTCTGTGAGGGCCCCTTCCCTAGGGATCATGGCTCAGCCCTTTGGTAGTCCTTCAGAGCTGACATTTCCAGCAGCCTCCTGTGGGTCTGGGGTTGAGGTTGAGCAGGGAGCTCAGCCTAGCCAGGTATCCCCAGGAACCAGGCCATTCACTCTGGGCTGGGAGGGGCTCACTGATCTTGCCTTAGCTGAGACTGGCCTCTGGAGGCTGTGTTGCCCAGGGAACAGAGGGAGAAGACAGGCAGGGCAGAGGCAGGGACCTCAGGAGAGTGGGTAGGACAGTGGCACCACAGACCAGCCATGGCGAAGGGAGGGGCAGCTGAAGTGTCCAGTCCCTGGGCAGAGAACCAGACCACCCCTAGGCTCCAAGCTACTGCTGGCTGTGAGCACTCGGAGTGCTGATAGGGTGGGGCGCTGGCCATGGTCAGAGCAGGAGACTGCTCTGTGGTTCTCACCTCAGACCCCATCACCACAGCTCACTTCCTCCAGGAAACAACGAGTCTTCCAGGCAGAACTCCACCCCTCCCCGGATCCAGAGAGCTGTCCGGGACAGACATAGGCTGCCTCTCCCTCCACCTCCAGAGGCCCTCTTTATGCCCCCAGCATGCTATCAGGCCAGCAGACAGACAGACAATACTAGAAGGATGAACAGGAATGACTGTCTAACTGTGAGGGGTAATTTCCAGACCTGCCTGTAAGAACTTCCTGCTTGGGAGGCCCTACTCCAGGTCCCTGCTCCCTTTGCAATGCCTTGTAAAACAAACACAGAGCAGCCCTCCAAGAGTGCTGAGGAGGAAGTTCTCCCATGCTGGGGATACTCATCTGCTTTTCCCTATTATGAAGGAACTTGGGTATTTTGGAATTTCCTTTGTCAAGACACAAATATATATGAAATGTTACATAGAGGCACTTCCATGTATGCACACACACACACACACACACACACACACACATAATCAAAGTGTCTAGAGTGTTAGTGGCCACATTTCAACGCTTTTCTCACTGGATTGTGGGGGCCAAGGTGGCCAACAAATCCCTAAAAACTATCTCACAGTTAGTCGAGAGTAGCTGGGTGGAAGTGGGGCCTTCAAACCCTGAAAACTGTAAGTGGCAATCAGTTGGCCCAGCCCTGCTCAGAGAGCCAGAAAGGACCCTAACGTGTGCACCTGAGGGTGCTCTTATAGGCAGCCTTCTCCAGCACTCCCAGCAGCCCTTACTCAGCCAGGCGCTCTCCCACATAAAGAAGCCCTGGAATAGTTGTTACAGAGACACAAACTGGGGACTGGAGAGTGGGAGCCACAACCAATGTGCTACAGCTGAAGCCCCAGACCCTCTACTGCTGCCCTTTTTTTCAGGACAAAGCCAAGGACCCTGCTTCCTTATCTCCTTGGCAACCAGAGACTCGCTCTCTACCAGTCTAGTGCCACCCTGCTCTCCCCCACTCAGCACAGCCAGGGCACACCAGCAAAGGCAACCTGGCCTGGCACCACACTGGGCGTCACTGTCCATGTGCCCCGTGGGTAAACTGCACAGCCTACTCACACTCCAGATATGGCATTGACATTTGAGCTGTGAGCCAGCTTGAGCAGAAACAGGCTCCAGAGTCATCCCAGAGAGGGGAACAGGGCTTAAGGAGCCAAGCCCAGGACGGCTCCTCTGCTCTCCTCTTCTGCAGTGGAAGTGCCCAGGCAAACAGGAGACAGCTGTGGAGACCACAGGCCTGAGGTGAGGAAGACCCTGCCAGAAGGCAGGATTGGGCAGGGGACAATTCTATTCCCACTTTAAAGCCTGTTCTCTTGATGTTCCTATCACAAAGCTGGTGTGGCAGCCATGTGAGCAGCCATGTGAAGTGAACAGTCTCTCTTGAAAGCCAGTCTATTTGGAGCTGGAGAGATGACTGTGGTTAAGTTGCTGTTCTTGCAGAGGACCTGGGTTGGTTCCCAGCATCCACATGGCAGCTCACAGTCATCTGTAACTCTAGTTCCAGAGAATCCGACACCCTCTTATAGCCTTGAGTTGGGGGGCACCAGGCACACATGTAGTACACATACAAATATGCAAGCAAAACACTCATATACACACACATTAAAAAATAAATCATTTTTAAAAAGGTTGTTTAAGATAAATCTACTTAATTTTTCCAAAATGGTTAAGATGTAGAAAGAATCATTAAGACGTAGAAAGAATCATCTATGTAAATGAAGAAGAAAGGAGTTTTCAGCCAGTCAGTGACGAGTGCTCGAGTTTATTACTCTCGGAAGAACAGAGTTAGAACACAGGTAGAACTGTAAACAGGCAGCTACAAAGGAGCAGAAAGGAGGGTGTGGCTTGACAGAGGTGCCCAAACATGCACACAGGGCCACTTCATGGCACCTTGTGCTTCCTGACTGGGTGTTGCCCCACTGGGTGAGGCTGGAGTCCAGGCCACCGTGTGTGCCCTCCCAAGTGCCCAGATGTGTGAGTGTATGGAACATGCATTGAAGCCCAGAAAGAAGGCCTGGATGGGCGCACACGCTGCCTGCCATAGATCACAGCCAGGCGTTGGACAGGAACAATAGGAAACATGCACTGAAAAGGCTCGTCACTGTCACTGGGGACACCGAGCACAGCAGCTGCTGGAGCCCATCTCCACTGTGTTTTGGGTGGGCCCAGAGTAGCATCCCAACCGCTTGGTCACACTGTTCCCCTCCTCTGGACTCCTGCTTCCCCTAAGAGAAATGCCTGGACACATCTGAGGCCAGCCGTGAGCAGCAGAGCGGCAGAGACTGCCTAGCGCAAGGGCACAGCCACAGCCTGGCCTGTCGAGGGCAGTCAGTTAAATCCCGGCCGGCCACAGAGGGGCTGACATTGAGAAGCCTGGTTCTTGTCAGCATGGGACCCTTGCTGACTGGCTCAAGACAAATACCATTTTTTTTTTTTCCATCTTGAGGCTAAAACACTGAGATGGCAGCAAGGAGATTTTAAAGGTGAGATCCACTCTCAGAGCTGAGCCTGCCCAAGGTGTCACTGGACGTGGGCTTCCATTCCCACAGCACCTCCGCAGCAACAGCTCAACATGGTGACCTGCCTGAGCCTCAGTGACCCTCCCAGGGAGACCAAACCTTGGCTCCACCTGCTTTCCTTTCAGAGGAAGGCAAAAGAGGCCCCATAAATACATGAGGCGGCCACCCCTCGCGTTTCAGTACGGAAAAGTAAAGGAGGGGCTGCCTCCTTGGTGCTCCCCTTATTAAACATGGGCTGGAGCAGCCTCTGGGCAGTAAGCAGGACAGATCAAGGCTGTAGAGTCAGAACCTGGAGGTACCTGGTCTTGTAGGTCCTGGTGTGTCTTGGGGGATGGGGGGTGGCGGTAACAGCGTGCTGTTGGGGCTGCTGATGTCCCCCTCCCCCATCAGGGTCAGGTCAGCCACCTGCTCATCCTCCACAGTCTGGATGCCCCCAGCCTCCACTTCTGGCGATAGCCTCCTCCAGGCCTGTGTAGGACCCTCCTGCACAGAAGGGATGCAGGAGGGCTTTGTAGGCTTCTCTCCAGGTTGGGTGGTTCCAGGAGGCCCAGGGGGACTGTGGGCCGAACTGGGGCTGTGGATGGAGGCGGGGCTGTGAGCCGAGCCGGGGCTGTGGGCGGAGCCTGGGCTGTAGGCGGAGCTGGGGCTCTGGGCAGAGGCAGGGCTGGTGGCTGAGCTGTCGCTGTAGTTCTCAGTCTGAGCAGCTCCCTCCTGGACACAGCCTGTGACAGCTCTCTTGCTATAGCCCTTGACTGGGGCTGGGCTGGACAGGGCGAGTTCTGAGGAACCGGGAGGTAAGCGAAGGAACTCAGGCAGCACCAGGTCTTCCTTTCTCAGCAGCCCACGCTGGTCATCGGCTCTGTTGCTTTGAGCTTTGGAAATGAGCTCAAAAAACTCTATTGGAAGAAAACCCACAGTGACCACATTTGAGAGACTCGCAAATGCATGCACGCCACAGCTGACCACTCACTCTTACCAGGGGCTTCTGCTTCCTTGAGCCGCCACTGGCAGCCAACAGGGTTATGAGGTCAGCCACACTACTTTCCCCACAGAGACGAGGCCAATGTCTGGCTGCCAGCCCCCCTGAAAATTATACTGCCAGGCCTAGGCTTGAAAACACCCCTCTACTTAGTAGGGGATAAGCTTGCTAGCGCTCAGTAGGATGTTGCTGGCACTGTGGCATGTGCTTTGTTCATACATGGGGTCCTTTAGACCTGAGCACAGATGAATTTGAAGTGTAAGTGATGGTCGGAGTAGGGTCTGACAGAGCCAGGGCCCAGCCGCACAGCAAGCCCAAATCGGGAATGGATGGCTAGCCTGTGGAAAACTGAGGGAAATTTTAGCTGTGTAGAATGGGGAGCCCTGAGATCTACCTGGCTCCCAGATTCACTGCCTCTGCAGAGAAGGTGGTGCTCTGGGCTGAGGGGAGGAGGCGCTTCAGGACCCCCTGACCCAGCTGAAGCTCCCCAGCCCTTGGGCCAGAATGGGTACTCTGGGCTTGGCACCTGCCTGGCTTCTTCACTGCCCGCTCCAGAGCCTTTTCTTGTCACCAGCCTGTGTTTAGTGTGACTCAAGCTCACCATTCACGCCACCGGGATCTAAACGTTCTCTAAATCCTATGGCCATCACTGTCGGTGCTTCTGAGAAATGTGCACACTCAGAACATATGCTTTATATTGGCTCAGGGGTCAGAATGCCCAAGGGCGACATTTAATGGCTCTATTGTGAAAAGGTGGCAGAGGAGGGGCACATCCCACCCCTATGGCCCCCAAGTCCCAGGGGCACCCTACAGAAATCCTGGGTCAGGGCAGAACAGGCCTTTCTCCAGCTTCCATGGTCAACATAGGTCAACAAACCCACAGCCCTCTCAGGCTAGAACTTTGCCCTCCTCCCTCACACCTAGTTCCTGCCCCCACCCAAGCTGGGCCCCAGCTCTGTCAGGATTTGGGTGGTGGGGGAAGGGAGCTGGTTGAAATCGCAGCCAAGGCTGCTGGCCTCTGGCAGGGCCTCTGGCTTTCCCCTCATAACAGGGCCTTTAGTGAAGTTACACTGGTAGCCTCAGTACAAGAAGACAGGCCACAGACAGGGCAGAGCAAGGTTAAGGACCATATTGTGCATTTACTGGAAGACACGGAAGTTTTAAAAAGTACACATACCCTCTGCTTCGTCCAAATTAATTTTCTGATATTTTTTTTTCCCAATCTTTGCAATAGATTCTTCTCTCTTTGAAAGCCGGGGATCCCTAGCACCTTTTCCATTTTCTCCTCTTATTTTAATAGAGTTAGACTTGCCTAGTGTTCTCTCCTCTCCCTGCATCAGAAGGAAAGTCAAGTTCTACTGCATGTCAGCACACGGTAACATCACTCATCAGTACAGCAAAGGCCCTGGGGCCCAGCATCGACAGCGTCTAGACACGCTCCGCAAATCAATCCCAATGACGGATAGATAACACAACAGCGTTTATGGCCCACCTACCCACCCAGGACAAGAGAAAACCCAAGGCTGGCAGCTCATAGCCAAGCAGAGACTGAACTCCAAAGGGACATTAGGAGAAATACCCACAGGGGGAGGCACACAATCCTGAGCAGAGCCTTGGCCAGCCAAATGGGTGACAACAGGCACAAGGAGCCCCAAGAGGTGGAGGCCATGCAAGAGGGGCAGGGACAGCATGGGGCAGGCAGAAGGGGAATTACCATAGCAGAGTGGTTTCTGGGGCTGGAGTTCACAGCTGAGCTTTGCTTGACAGGAGCACCTTTCGGTCTGTCTGTGGATACTAACACATGAGACAAGCTTGTGACCAGAGCTCACAGTGCCCTCTGAACAATAAACACCATTTGCTGTGCTCAGTGAGAACAAAGGCCCTCACCACCCCTTATCTAACATGCACACCCTGGCCAGAGCCTACACTTCTCTGTCCACCTGCTGCAGCTGGGAGAAGGCAGCAGGGCATAGAGGGAGGTCTAGACACTTACTGGGACATCAGGAGGCTGAGATCGAAACTCATGCCTTTTACCATGTGCTACATACACGTACGTGTTCCTTTAGAATTGAACATTAGGCCCTGCCTTTCCCCATCATGGTGTAGCCAGCTTTGGTGGCAGAGTCTGAGGACCGCTGGCTAACCAGAATCCTAGTCCCCAGCACCCAATAAACCCGCAGCCCCACCAAGAACTCACTTGCACACAGGCCCTACTTGCCAGCCTTGGAGGAAGCTGCTGAGAACCTGCCAGGTAAAGCTAGGTGCCTAGCCCATGGATGCTGCCTAGATAGTGCTCAGTCCACCCACACCAGGGCCAGGTGCAGCACTTTCTAGAGTGGAGGATGACCAAGGAAGGGGAACTCTCTACAGAACTAGAGTACTGTAGCCCAAGCCACAGAACCTTATCTGCTAAGTTGATGGAGACACATGCACCTCCCAGGGCCCAGGGGATCTGTTTATACAAAGCCCTCCCTCAGGAGTCATTTGGGCACCTGGGGAAAACCTAAAGTTACCTGGAATAGCTCCACACAAGGGACCTCCACCCATATCACTCTCCTCTCAGCTTCTAGAAAGTTTCCTTCCACCTGGTCAGTCCTAGAGGCTATAAGACAAAGTGCCTCCCCCATGGGTTTCCTGTGCTAGCAGCCTGAATAATATAGGTCCCTGAGGCTTTGGAGGTTTGGGGGCCCATGGAGGCTTTGACGAGGACTGACTGACCAGGTCAGGGGTGGGAAAGAGTTATGTGGTCCCTACACATGAGGAATAACACAGCAGACTAGTGCTGAGTGCAGGGCCAGTGCCCTCTGGACAGGACCAGGCCCGCCACTGTCCTCACTGCCTGTTTCACCCAGAGGGACAGATCTCAGAATAGGGCACTGTGTTAAAGGCAGGAGACCTAGACCAGGCCGTTAAGGTCTTAGGTCCCTGCTTTGTAACAACAAAAGCCTCTAAGGAAAAGAGTAACTTCTAGAGCTTTCTGCCACATAAGCAACCTGGAGGGGCAGACAAGGGCTGCCACTCTTCCTACACTGAGCAGACTTGCTCAAGGAGCCAGGTCCTCCTTCCCCCATCCTGCTGCCCCTTCTCCTGTAGGAGGCTGGGTCAGCACACGAGAGGTAGATTGCCATGAGGGGTCACATGGACAGAGCGGTCTGTCCAGGGTGTGGCTATGAGACAGCTACTAGACCACGGAGGGGCAGGCTGGGAGCTGGCAGCCTTACCTTTCCCTCTGCAAGGATCCCTCTCCTCTAGGATGACCCGCTGTCCATCCAGACTTGATATAGGAGCACCAAGGTCCAGGGGCTCCTTCTCCCCACTCTAGAGGCAGAGATGATGCAGTGAACTATTTGCCCAGATTGGAACTTTCTGGAATAGTTGCTGTAACCCAGCCACTGACAGTAAGATTAACCCAGGTTTAATGGAGCCTCAATCCAGCTGGATCTGGGGTCAGATCACCCAGCCTGGCTGACCTGTGGGAATATGGAACCCTGAGAGGCTGGTGGAGCAGGTCTTTCAAAAGTCACTCAAAGGGGAGGCAGAACAACCCAGGGGCAAACTGGGAACTCCTCATCCCTGAAAAAAGGTTGATATGCATGTGTCAACACTCAATAGCTTCATCTGGCTTCTGTTTCAACACAGTCTTCATGATGGCCCACTTAAACCCCCCAACTGCTCTGAGGAGAGCCCTGAGATAGGGCGCAGGAAGCAACCTTCGCAGCTGTAGGTGCTCTTGACGGCTCAGGACACTCTTCCCTCGGCCGAGCAGTTAGACTACCACAGCTATAGAAAGAAGCAGGGGAGGGACCCTGGATGCCAGGCTAGGTCAGTCTCTATAGGCAAATTTCTGATCTCCAAACTGGAGTGAGGCCACAGTAGGGAAGTAGTGTCCAGTTACCTGACGCTGGAGCCTATGAATAACCAAGTAGGTTGCTCTTGTGTATTCATGGCTCTAGGACAATTCTGAGGACAATTTTAGGGAAAATTAAAAATTTAAGAATATTTGAAATCAAAGCTTAATATAGTGATGTATGTCTGTAATCCCAGTAGTTGGGAGATATAGTCAAAGGATAAGGAGTTCAAGGCTAGCCTGCTACATGAAACCCTGTCCCCAAAACATCAAAACAAAACAACCCTGGAAATCACAGCTTGGATTAAGTTGACAGGGAAGGCTTGGCAGATGCTATACCTCAAGCCACTGTGAGCCAACACTGACTGCCTCAAGGCCAGAGCCATCCTAGCTGCTGGTCCATAAACATCCATGAAAGCAGGAAAGGGTCAGGGAGGGCCTGCAGTCTTCTTCCTCAACCTCTCCTCCATAACAACCTCCCCTCTCACAACTGGGAGGGAGCAGCACAGTGTACAAATGCATGCGAAACTGCCAGTCAGTGCAGGGACAGGGACAGTGTACTTGTGCCCTGACAAACTGCATATCAAGGGGACTGGCTGTACTCTGTTCTCTTGTCACACCTGAAAATGGTGGAACTGTTTCAAGGTGTTTGTCGCTTCAATTTGGTTCACCTGAATCAAATGTAATGAACAACATGCAAATAAAGGACACAGAGGGTGGGCAGGAGAGGGACTGTCCTCTACCTTAGGAAGGAGAGCGACAAGATACGAGAGATAGTGCTCAGACTCCAAATGACACTCACCAGCCTCACCAGCAGGCTACCCAGGTCCAGGCCATACTTGGCCACCACCGGTCGCAACACTTCTGTGACAGGCTTGGTGGGCTTGGCCTTGAGTCCCACTGACCGGTTAATTGGAACAAGATCCAGCCTGGAAGGAGGGCAGGGAAACATTCACAAAACACCCAGTTCTGGTTCCACCATGTCTCGAGGGTCCCCTCGGCAGAACAGGAGACCCCGACAATTCAGCCCCACCTTGTAAGGAGCACTCCCTGCATGTGGAAGCCACTCCATGAAGCCCTTCTGAGACTAAAAACAGGGCAGCGGGCCTCAACCTTCTGATCGAGGACTGCACAGTCAGGCTACTACCAGGCACCATTCACTGAGACTCTGCCTCTTTCCCCACTAAGATTTTAGGGCCAAGCAGCCTGTGTGTGGTGCCTGCCCCCTTGCCAAGGGTCTGGTGGGGGCACTGGCATTCTTTTATGGCTAGTAATGGGACAAGTACATGTTCATTGGGTAAAAAACAGAGATTAGCACAGAAGTCCTGAGGCTCAAAGTATGGAGGCTCCAAAAGTCTCCAGAAACCTATATGCTCTTCTCTTACCGAAACAAAGTACGCTTTTCCAAGCGTAGGTCCCTTGTGGCCAGGATGCTGCTGTCCTGATGCAGCACCAGAGGCTGAGGAACAAAGACACCAGAGTTAACGTGGGAGCATGTGGGCTTGACATGTAACAGCACACAGCTGCAAGAACAAAAGAGCAGTTTCAAAATTAGCCTGACACCCTCGAGACACCGGATTGTGCTGCCATGCACCCACAGACCCCTGGGAGCCTCCATTCCAGCTGCACTGCGTCACAGGCAGGGGGTAGTGGTGGTGGCAGGAGTGGGCACTGATAAGGCCAGAAGGAAGGGAGTAGACAGGACCAGGATACTAATGGCTCATTCCTGTCTGGCACAGTACCTTGTCTCCGCCCACCAGGAAGAGGTCCACAGCAGCCCCATTGATGCCATGCCGCTCACACAGTCCAGATAGGATCTCTTTGATGGAAAACCCGGACTTTACAGCAACCACACAGGATGTCCCATCTGGGAGGTGGACACAGCAGTGTTTGGCAGCCTTATCTCTCTCTAGTGCTGAGGTCCTGCAGGCGTCTGACTATAGGGTAGGGACACAAATGTCAGTGTCAGAAGGTAAGGGAGTACCTCCTGAAGAAGATCCATCCTGCCTGGTCTCCTGGGCCCCATAACCTGCACGTCCTCATGCAGAAACTCAGAATCCACCTCAGAAAATTCTCTGCCCCCAAAGCTGATGGTGTGGTAGGGTCTGGAGACCAGGGCCATGATCTCTCAACCATGGTAACTATATGGCTTGTACCTGAAGCATGGCTGTGTCCTTCTAGACGAGACTGTTACTGCTACCCTGGACCCAGCTCACCTTGGGACCCTGAGGCTGAGAATGAGCTGCCCACAGGCCTGCAGGCTGTCCTAACCCCTCCAGTTATAGCATTACAGGCTTGTCCTGAGGGCACAGATCGTCTATGAAACCTGCCTTCATAGCTGTCTCCTTAGCCTGCTGCTTCCCAATGCCTGAAAATCTCTGCCTGCTACTTCAGACAGCTGTCTAGGAGGGCGAGGACTGGCTGCAGGAATGGCCCAAGGACTCCTCCTACGTCTGTGTGGCTCTTCCCATGAAGTGGCTGTTTCATCCCTGGCCTTGGAAACTGCCCAGAAAGGACCTGGCAGAAGGGAAAGAGCCAATTCCCAGCCTAACCTCCTGGCCACCATGGGGAGGAACCTGGGTTGGCCTCTGGACGGTGACAAAAACATGGTCCGGTTGGTCCCATTGATCTGGCCCATAGCCATATATCCATAGTCATCTGTGAGCTGTGAGGCCAGGGGACTGGAAGCATAAATGAGTCCCCCTAAGCACAGGATAACCCAGCTGACACCTAGACACATGCACTTCAAGTTTTCCAACACTAAGCTGGGGTATTGGTGGCAATAGGTAACTGACTCACAGTGACCTTGACAGGGTTTCTGGAGTAATGAAAGAAGAAACAGCCATCTACCTCAGCCATCAACCGTCTTGATGGACAGTTACAAATGTCATGATGCTGACAACCAGCAAGGTTTCCCCAAATTCTTGTCAGACAAGAGTTGAGGGAGTAACAGGTCCTGAACCCTACCCAGCTCCCCTCACGGCATATTAGCAAAGAGCAGGGTAAGCAGGGTGCCCTGTAAGACGCGCAAAGCTAGGCCTAGCTCTTAAGCAGTAGGAGGACGGCTCCTAGGACCCCACAGGCAGACACAAACACTGGAATGCTAGCGTCAACAGGAGGTCTGAGCATCAAGCCTAAGACAAAGCCCTTCTTCAAAGCACTGCGCTCTTAGTGGGAGTTCAAGAAATATTAACTACATCACAACAGAGGAATTTAAGAAATAAACTCAAGGCTAATTTTAGTCCTTATACAGCGCTTGTCCCCACCTACTAAACAGCTTCTCACAATGCCCTAGAAATCCTGGACTGGGGACTCTGAGGCCTAGGGGACCCAGGCCAGTGACTAATCCTGGGACTCTGTTTATGAAACAAATGCTGGGTTTAGGAGCCAGACTTCATCTACCAGCTGGTAGGTATAGCCTGTGACCTTTGGAAGGAGAGTAGGTGGCCACTCACCAGGTCTAGGCTCCCTGCTGAAGACACAGAGCCCTGGGACTCCCGACGGCAGAGGCCTCCATTGGCATGAAGAGCATCTTGAAAGAAGGGAAAGACCGGGGTAAATCAGAGCCACAGCTTCACCATGCTGTGCCCTCTCAGTACAGAATCCTACCTCCAGCCTCAGACTGAAAGACACATATAGTAAGGACAGAGAGACAGCAAAACATCAGAGGCCCTTCCAGGAGTCACCTTGCTCCACTGGGGTGTAGTCAGATAGCTCCCTCACAGCAGAGGTCAAGGCAAGGGCCAAGGAGGTCACATTGTGAGGGCTGTGTAGGACTTAAGGACTTATCTGGTGCAATCCAGGCACCAGATAACAGGGAATAATGCTATGCAGCCCATCTCATGTCCTTGTGTGGACCTGTCTTCAGGATTTCTATCTCAAAGGGCTATTTTGGGTCTGAAAAAGACTATCCCTGTGACCAGCTGGCTGCTCCGTCTACTGGTGAATCATTTCCCATCTTCTTCCTCACAAACCCTGTTCAGAGCCAATAGTCCAACTCTCCATAGTGATCTAGGCTGCCCTACACACCATGAAGGGCCTAAACATGGTTCTATGCCAAGTCGGACTGATACTCAGGCTCCTGGATCCAGTGATCCACCTTCAACAAGTGGTCTCTTAGCATCTACACTGTACAGACTGAGTGAGTATCTGAGCTCTACCCAAACCCTCCGGAATCTACCTGTTACTATCATAGCAGGAAGGAAAGGACCTCAGTCAGCTGAACACTTGGCACTAAGGAGACTCCAGAAGGTTCTGGAGCAGGTCTGTTCCGTAAGCTGGCTCATCCCCAGCTCTGCTACCCAGTCAGGTTCTGTGACATTTCCTCATTCCTCCTGACGACTCTTGCTATACCTCTGCCTGCTCACCACGGCTTCTCATTTCACCATGGCAGCTGAGCTCCCGCTCACAACGACACGGTCTGCATCCACATACCGTGGGCATGGTCACCATGGTCCTTCTTCTTCTGGGACCGCCCCGTGCTCCTGCTCCTTGACCAAGAGAAAAAGGTCCCTTTGCGTTTTTTCTCGCAATCCTCATCCCCCACATCCTCATTCAGGGATCGTCCTGATTTTGATTTTCCACTTAACTGCTAAGAAATAGAAAAACAGTTAAGAAGTTACTTTAATGTTACATGAGACACCAAAGGTGGAGTACAGAGCTCTATGAGTAAGGATTCTGAGGAATAATCTAGAATCTAGATCCTTCAATGAGTCAGGGCACAGTCCTGACCCTCTCTTCACCACTGAGGTGGCCAGGGATTAGGGGACAGGAAAGGGCTCGAGGGGATCTAAGTACTCCAAGCCCCACCCCGAGCTGGTGAAGGGATGAGTCACACAGCCTCACTCTCACCCCCACAAGGGCTGGCCCAGCACCTTTTTTGGTGTGGACACATTAGAGTGGTCGGAGCTGACACTGTGCTTGGAGGCTGGGCTGCTGGGGACTTGCTGGGAGTCAGGGAGGGTGCGTCCTTCCACCTCTGCCAGGACGCATTCTTGGTACAGCTGGGATTTCAGAAAGCGAGTATAGCTATCAAACTTCATCAGGTTGAAAATCTGAGGAGCAAACGCCATGCAGTACAGTCACAGAAGGAACAGAATTCCCGGAGACCCTAGGTACCCACAAACAAGTGCTATTTTAGAAGTTTATTTCAGCCAATCCTCCCAGGGCATTCTGATGTTAATTCTCCAGGCATCCTTCTGCTCTCTCCTCTGCCACTCTAGTAGGAGTGGAGTCACAGAGGTCATGTTAGTCAGAAGCATGGGCAGACTCAGGCCTTCATTTCCTAAGGACTTGGAAGGCTGTCGTCTCACGAGTGAGTGCTGCCTGGGGAAGATCCTTGTTTTAAGCTAACTCCTGGCTAGAGAGTGTGCTCTGGACGGGCACTGTTGGGTCAGATCAAATACTCTTCCACAAAGAAGACATCAACATATAAGCAGGGTTCCCTGCGCATTCGGTGACTCAGCACTCAGAGGCTGAGGCAGGAGGACAGTGAGTTTCAGGTCAGTCTTGGTGGCTACACATGGAGACCAAACGACAACTTCCAGGACTACTAAACCCATACCGCAAGTACACAGACAGGCCCAGAGCTATGATGGCCAGACACCAAGTATTCTGAATGTATACTAGTGTGGCAGCAATGTGTGTTCACAGAAACGGTACTTAAAGTTTTGAACCTGGATCTTTCTCTGGGCTGGTAAAATGCAGCCCATCCTCTCTTGACGTCTCTGAGTGACACCAAACTCTGGCCCCAGGTCATCCCTGCGATGAGACCACTGACCTTTCATAATGTGCCATGTGGAAAAGCTGTAGGTAAGGTGTGTCCAATGCACTTAAAATTTTTTAACATGTATGTATGTAGATATATATAGAGAGAGTAGAGAGTGTGTATGTGCACATGTTATGGTCCATGTGTGGAGGTCAGAGTATAACCATAGAAGTTGGTTTTCTCCTTCCACTATGTGGGTTCCAATGAACAAACTTAGGATGTCAGGTTTGGTGACAAGTGCCTTTATCTGCTGAGCCATCTCACCACCCCAGTGACTTTTGATAGATAATATTGTCCTTTCCTTTGGTTCACAGTGGGGTACAAGTCTGTGGAGCAGGCTTCTCGTTCCTCAGTTCTCCCGAATCCTTTTGAGACTGGAGGCCAGTGGTCAGATGGAGTCCTCACCATGCCCACATTACCAGCATTCCCCCTCCCCAGCTGAGAGCCCTGCACCCCAAGCCCTGGCTTGAAGCCCCATGCACTGTCTGCAGAGTCACCTGGAGCTGCTGTTCCTTGAACATGTCAGGGTGGGGCGCATTGAGAATGTCGTCTGCCAGCTGGGCCTGGCTGTCAATGTTTACAGGAGTGGTGGCCTTGCTGCATAGGAATTTACTGAAAATCTCCCGGGCCCTGTAAGAGAGCTGACAGGTAGAAAGGTCTGAGCAGAGCTGTGGACACACCCACTGGACATGCATTTCCCACTGGTCACTGCAGCGTTCCTAAGACTGACACTACTTTGGGACTGAAGAACTGATTCACGGGTCCAGTCTATACTCTGGCTTACAAAGGGAAGTATAAAAGAACCAGTCAGGAAAAACCTCCTGACTGGGCTCCTCTGCAAGTTTCCCGATGCTGCTTTGGAAGGGCCTCAAAAACTGAGATGTGCTACCTGGAATAGGCCTCAGAGTAGGATCCATCAGCAAGGTGTGAGCCACTGGAGAGGACAGGAGTGTGCAGTGCTCAGAGCACAAGAAAAAGGCATGAGGCCACTCTGTGAGGACAACTGTCACCTTGGGGACATGCCACAGGACATGGCTGAGGTAGTCCTGGGGCAGCTTGAAAGGAGCCGTCAGGCTGGCGGGGTGAGGGTACACTTGGACTGAGTGCTTCTCCAAGCCTCCCTCCAGCACGGCTTCTCCCTCCCAATCCTAACACCAAGTACCACCTCTGCCAGGCTCTATGACAGGACATTTGTGCAGTCTATGTTTAGGCAGGATTAAATGTCAAACACTTAAGTTTTTATTCGGAAGCAGAAATGTCATTTTTTTAGTCATGTGGAAGCATCCCTCATCAACTGCTCAAGCAAAACTCGATGTAGCCCTCTGCCACCTGACCCTCAGGCAGCCCCACTTGGAAGAGCAATTTACCTCTTTTTTGTCGTGTGCAGGAACATGACTGAAGCATTCACAGGCCTGCCAGAATAAGATGTTCTCTTCGCTGAATTCTTTCCGTAGAAAATCCTGAGGGAGCATAAGGAAGAGAGCAGTCGTCACTCCACAACTCCTCCACGCAGCTGACCCCCAACCCTTATCCTGGCCTCCTTTGTCTACCACACAGCAGAACACCTCTCCAGAGGGCCTCAAAAGCAAGCACAGAGACTGTCCAACATCCCCGAGGGCACTATCTGCCTCACAGCTCTTTTATCAATAGCTGGTCTTTCTTTTTCTTTGAGAAATAGATTTTTAGTTTCTAGTGAGTATACAAAATGACATTATATCATACGACACTATCCTACACATGTGGCTCATATTCATCCCATTATCCTCTCTTGTTGCTTCACCCCCACTCCTGGGTCCTTAAGAGCTGTGCTTGTCAGAATATCTTTCCAAGAATTTTGAAGAAGCTCTGGCTAGGAGGATGACACACACCTGTAATCCTAGCACTCAGAAGGGCGAGATAGGGTTATAGTTCCAAGCTAACCAGAGTGACATAGGGAGACCCTGTCTCAAAACAAACCAACACATAGAGCCAAGAAATTCTGATGTTCTTTCTTGCATAGACATCCTATGTATGTGGATGGGGCATGGGGGGAGGGAGCTTAGGAAACTCCAGGACAGGAGGCAGGTCAGGAAAGAAGACTGAGCTGAGGGTCTCTACAAATGCATACCCTACTGAGTCTGGAGTTTGGAGCAGAAGCTGAGATAGTCACGCTCCTACAAGTTGATGCACTGTCTCTGAGGTATGAGATGACCTAGTAAGCTTAAGCATCCTTGGCACAAAGTGGCAACGCCCCCTTAGCAGTGCCCCTTACTCACAGAGAAGTAGCGAACACCAATGGGATCCTGCAGCAGACGCTCGAATGACACTGCCCAGCTCGCAACCCTCCTCTCACGTAGGCGCCGGCAGCTCTGCACACTGGGGAGGCTGGCATTGCTGCTCAGGCTGTTGTTGCTGATGCAATCCTTCAGGTCAGCTCCTGTCAGCTCTGCAGGATCAGTACAGACACACCTGCACTCTTGCCTTTTGTGACTGCTCCACAGGAGGCCACAGGTACCTGCAGCCAGCTCCACTTTTCACACTTGTTCAGCCAGTGACATGCACTGTACCTGAAGCCTAGCCAAAGCTTTCTAGATATCAGATGTAGCAGTGAAAAAAACACGTCTCATCTCAACCACACACACACACACACACACACACACACTTACTTAAATAATAAGCTCTGACCATGAGAATGAAACAGAGAAACTATTACCTAAGTGCACATACAACACAGGGCAGAAAGCTCAATGTTGAGTATACAGCAAGGAGGCATTTGCAAGTGCACCACAAAGCCAAAGACCCCAGTGAAGCCCAAGGAGAAGCTTCAGTTGGCCCATTGCCCTCCTGATGTTGTCTGCTGCAACCTGAAATCCACAGCTCACGCTTATGCACTTTCCTGCGTGCAGGTCACTTCTCAGTGGAAACACTAAGCCACAACATCCAAAATGAGTATTAGCCATGTGTCTGCTGGCAGCTGATTCACTGGTGATCCCAATACAGGAAAGCACTACAACTCAGAGGAGACGGAGAGGTGTCTAGGAAGACCCCATTTGTCACTCCTGTCCAGTTGATGAAGCAGCCCAGAGACGAGAGGACCACAGGCCAATGTAAGTGTAGCTCTAGAGTTGTTACACATGTTGCCTCTGGTGAGCAGGGAACACAGAGCTTCCCTAGATGAGAGTGACCCATGTCAGAGGCAAGGCCAGGCCACTGCAGGGAGACAGGACAGAGCCATACTGTGCTGTCAGAAGGTCCCAGGCTCTGCAGCAGAGCTGACTAAGATGACTTTCCACATGGCATCCCTAAGGAAATGTTGCTACATCACATGTTCACAACAGGCTCCAACATCTGTTCTGAGCACCTGCTGCCTGGCATTCAAGACAGGTCGGTCACTTAGGATGGTCTGCCTGAGGTCAGTCCACAGGACAGATTCCTGGGGACAAGGTAGCAGGCTCTAGCTTGAGGCCAGTCACTGAGGAGAGCTTTGTAGCAGGAGGGGAGGACGGAAGTACAGGGACTGGAAGCAGCATGGCCACTTACACTTTTGGCTCACACCCAGTCCACAGGGGCACTGAGAGCTGCCACTGAGCCTACAGCCCAGAACAGCGTGCAGATGGTGTGTGCAAGCCAGAATAGAGAGGGCCTGAGGAGTGGACACTGCACTTTCTAGAGGAAAGTGATCCCGAGGGCTAGGAGCCAAGCCAAGGATGTGACTCCAGCATGGCACCTAGATTAAGTACCGGGCAAGAACATTCAAAGCCAGCTAGCATTTAGAGTACAAGAGACAAGGGAAAGACATTCGAGTCACACACTGACACCACTGCAGATGTTTATGGCAGAAGAAATGAGATCACGAGATCAGAACTTGTACAATCTTACCCCCACCCCGTCTGTGTACCAGCCACTGTTCTCCTGAAGTCTAGAGGAAAGGGCTTGGGTCAGGACACATCACAGGAGTTGCAACCTGCTCCTCTAGAACACTGTTCACAGGGGGGCTTGGTCAGAGCAGCTGGCACTACATAGAGCTGCTTCACTAAGTAGCTCAGCCATCAAACACACTGTGTGAACACCTCACACACTTCCTGTGGGGTTGGGACCCCACAGGGATGGTTCTCTGAAGCTGACCTGTGTCCAGTGACCAGAGCAGATACTGATTGTCTCAGAATGCACATTTAAGTCCAAAATATGTCCTGACAGAGGTTTCCCAAGAGCTACACAAGCTGAGTGTGACTGTCCCAGAAGAAAACTAGACAGAATACACATTAAAAGGCAGGATGGCTCCACCTAGTTCCACTGTACACCACCCCACCCCCACTACATACCACATCCATCCCCACTGTACACCACATCCATCCCCACTGTACACCACATCCATCCCCACTGTACACCACGTCCATCCCCACTGTACACCACATCCATCCCCACTGTACACCACATCCATCCCCACTGTACACCACGTCCATCCCCACTGTACACCACGTCCATCCCCACTGTACACCACGCCCATCCCCACTGCATACCACGCCCATCCCCATTGTACACCACCCCACCCCCACTACATACCACATCCATCCCCACTGTACACCACGTCCATCCCCACTGTATACTACGCCCATCCCCACTGTACACCACATCCATTCCCACTGTACACACCACGCCCACCCCCACTGTACACACATCCATCCCCACTGTATACCACGCCCATCCCCACTGTACACACCACATCCATCCCCACTGTATACCACGCCCATCCCCACTACATACCACATTCATCCCCACTGCATACCACGCCCATGCCCACTGCATACCACTTGCTACAGCACTATACAAGCATGTTCTTGGGGATAAAACACCAGACCCATGCTTGGGACAGAAGGCAAAGTCCAGGAGCAGATGAAAAAGAATGCAGTGGAGGCAGGGACTGAACCACATCTGAAAAACTTCAAGCTGGGCTCTTGCTTTCCAGATCATATTAAAGCCTACCTCATCGGGCACAGTGATTTAGATGTGAAATGAAATTGGAGACAAACTGGAAACCCAAGCTCCCACGATGTGGAGCACAACAGCGTCTGAACCCCATATGAAATGCCCAGGCAAGAGGCTAAGGGTGACATACAACACACAGACTGAGGGCTGGCTCCTTCCAGACCAAGACACCCACACAGACAGATGGCCAAAAGAAGGCAGAAGGAAGCACATGACAGGTTCCGGGCTCCTAAGCACTTGGGCATACTCCTCTCTGCAACCGCTGCAGGCTACTCCATGCTCCATACCAATCTGCCTCACTCTGCTAAAGTCAGGCTTTGTGCATGCCAGGTGACAACCCAGGCAGACATGGGAACTTGTACTTCAAAGGAGCTTAGCACTTCAAGGTGCATAGGAATCACACTGCCCAGTGTAGTCTTTTGGCGACTCAGCCCCCACGGAAAAGTGAGGGTGCTGATGTTGCTCTTCACTGCATCCTCTGTTGATGAGGTGATGCTCACCAATGAAGCACTGAGCCCAGCAGAGTCAACACTGCAACTATTTCCCTCCAACTTTGTCAGGAGCCATTTCCCCCCAATCATTACAGGAACCATCACCCTA
This sequence comes from Alexandromys fortis, assembly GCF_014885135.2. Lineage (NCBI taxonomy): Eukaryota > Metazoa > Chordata > Mammalia > Rodentia > Cricetidae > Alexandromys > Alexandromys fortis. The sequence continues at coordinate 3,456,400 of NW_026067920.1, forward strand.
GGGGGTCTGCAGAGAACCCCTCACCCAATTAGCAGCTATCTATTAGCAGAACACGCCTCACATTCCAGCTATCCAGGGAACCAGGTGTGTCAACTTGTGACTTCCTAGCCTACCTCCTAGCCTACGTGACCTGGAACACGCGGCAAGAATCCAGTTACCCTGCCCCCCATTCCTTACCATATATAAACTGTAACCCGTCCCTAATAAACGGAGGCTTTGACAAATCTGCTTGGCCTCCTTCTTCTGTCTTAGCTCATTCCCTTCCAGGTAGCGCCCCTCCGAGACCCTGGAGTAACTTGATTGCGGGGTGGGTTACAACCCCTAGACTGAGTAACCCACCCCAACGCAATC
>NW_026067920.1:3458167-3724744 GCF_014885135.2 Alexandromys fortis
GGGGAAGTCCTGAGTCCACAAGGGTGCCACACGTAGTTCTTTTAAACAGAGCTCCTGGAGGAGGTTTTCACCCAGTGGGGGTGTGGGAGGCTTGGAAAGCAGAGGGGTAGAGGCAGACCCTGCTCAGGCTTGGCACAAGTTGCTCCTGTGAATTGGATCTTAGTGCTTTTGACGGGTTACACAGACACGAAGTCCCTTCCCCTTTGTCATGCATTTCTGAGTTCAGAACCCACACCATGTTCCAGCACTGTTAGTCACATACAGAACAAAGCATCTTCAGAGTTAGCCTGACCCAGGACATCAAGCAGCACCTGGTGGCCAAGGAATTCCTTGCAAACACCTCTATTTCTAAACCAAGTTCAAGACCAGTTTAGGAGGCTACACACATCAGGTCTGAGACTCACTGGTCTGCTGGGAGCTGCCAGCCTGGTCCTCTAATGTTAAACGCTTGGGTAAAACACAGGCTGAGTTGAAGATACGGCTGCACTGTGGCTTTAGTGGGTGTGTTCTAGGTGTTTGTAGTGATGTGGGTTTTCTTCTTTCAGTCAAATGCTGACCTGGTGAGAACGTGATTCGAGTCTGTGCAGATCTGCGGGAACAGCTGCCAGCACAGCTGCAGAGACTGCAGCAATGTAGGCTCTAGGTTACACATTGCAGTAATTCCTTGAGACTGAGTGTGCAGTTACTTCTGTGATGCATGGCCTCAGCCCGCTCCCAGTTCACTGTATGTCTTAGCCAATCATAACCTTAAGTATTCCAAATGCTCAAGTCTCAACTCTAAGCCACGTGGTAGCCCAACCCAACATAAGACCCTCCCCACGCAGCAAACATACCTGAGGACTGCACACGCCAGCCTGCTCTGACACTCAAGACAAGTTGAGAGACAGATGTGGGACTTTACCTGGGTAGAGATGATAAGAGCCACTGTGGTGCCATCTAACCAAATACTTCCAACCATTCACCGTAAACCACCCTTCTGAGTCCATACCAGGCTCAGCCTGGGTGGCCAGGAGCAGAGGCCTGGGCCACGGGTGCTGAGGACATGGCTCCTTAGCTCGGCCTTGGGGGTAGATGAATTATTGCAGAGCCTCAGGGACCCTCGCAAAGGCAGCCCTCAGCCTTCCAGCACTGGCTCCTGGAGAGGCCCTAGAGCCTCACAAAGCCTCAGAGACTCATGCATAATGCACAGCCAGAGTGCCTGCTGCAGAGGCCTGAATTATTCACAAGGGCAGAAACACTGTTCCCCCAGTGTGGGGAGGAGCCACTGTGCAGTTCACGGAACAGCAGCAGGGAAGGAGCAGCAAGAACACACAGCTTCTCGTAATAGTTATGTGATGCTGTCATTTCCACACCATCTTGAATTTAAACTCTTAAGTCCCATAAACACAAGATCTATATTCTCAGTGAGACTAAAGCCATGGCATCTCAAGGGTGTGCAATTAAGAAACAAGCAGCTTGAACTCAACCGGTTCCAAAGCAAAGTCTGTGGCATCAGCAGCACACCTAAGGAAACCTCGAGGGGCTGGGAGCTCAGCCGGAGCTGGGCGTGCCAGCTTTAGAAAATAAAGCCTTTTGCTGCTGCCTGCACGAACTAAATCAGTGCATAAACAGAGGTGGGAGAAAGGCAGTGAGGCCTCATGAGTTCTCCATGGTAGCCCAGGTAAGGGTCAGCAGAGACCACTTTCAGCTTTCTGGCCACAGTCCCCAGCAATTCCAAATTTGATCTCCAAGACACGCAAGGGAAAGATGACTGGGTCAAAGTTTTACCACCCAAGCTGGATGACCACAGTCCAATGATTGGTGACTTTGGGTGAACACTCCTCCACAAACACTCCGACTCTGTCAGTTCCAGTAAAAAGGCCACCAAAGGATCTCAATAGTGTCCTCTAAAAGAGACCTGCGAAGGGTTAAAGGGAGGCCTCAGCCGTGTCTGCCTTCCCTGAGCACATGGCTTCACATCAGTGGCTGAAGCAGGGAATACACCCTTACCACCCGTGAGGTTGCCACCGGAAGCTCACAAGAGTCTTGTTGGTGCAAGGATGGGGAGCAGGAACAGGACCTCCACTCTCTTCTGGGCCCATTCTGTCTCTGGCCCTCCTGTCACAGCCTTCCGCACCTCCTCCAGGGACAGTCACCAAAACATACACATTTTTTTCTAAGCTATCTGAGTACCCTGCCAACAACAGCACACACACAGATACAGACACACACACACACACACATAGACACACGACACATCAAGGTGTACTGACTGCTAAGACTTTTTTAATCACCGTGATAAACCCAGAACATTTAGCACAGCCTATCCTCTAATCCCACCCACCATGTCCTTCATGGTGCCGTCCCCTCTGCCTAGGACTAAATTCTGCTGGCGAGCAAAGCTCTCAGGCACCTCCCCAGCCTCTGCACTGAGGTCTCGGTGGGCCAGAGGGTTTGGTCCCCATCTTATCTTGGCTTGTCAGTGTCCGGGAGAGAAGCGGATCATGCAGGCACCTTTCTCTTGGGTGCACCGTGCCAGTGTGCGGCCTGATCCTGTAGTCAGGATGCCAGTTTTCTGCATTATCATTCTTTCTCCTCCAAATACAAGTTGAATAGCCTTAATTCAGAAATCTGAAATTCAAAATGCTCCCAAATCCAAAAATTTGGGGTGACTAAAAAGCTACTTCTACATCTTGTCTCATGACACCTGCAAACAGACTAAAGTGCTGAGTAAAATTATCCTCTGGCTCTATGTGTAAGATGAATAAATGAAGCCCATGGGAAGACCTGTATCCTATGCCTGAGAGAACTCACTGTACCTATGGGAAAGTTCCAAAACCTAAGGGAAAAGTCAGAAACTGAAATACTGGCCCCAGTGATTTTGTATAAGGAACTCTCATCTCCCAAACTAAGGCAAAAAGCACCTCATGTTCATGGGGCTGTGCCATGGTCTCAGTCTCCTGAGAGGGTCTCAGGGCTACGCTGGTCTGTAGTCAGGCAGGGGTTTGCGCTCAGTGGCCTGGCACTTTCTCCTCTACTCAGTCCTCCATCAGGTGGCCGTGTGTCCCTGGGAGTCTTCCCAAACACTGAGCACTGACGGGAAGCAGACATATACCTGCAGGCCCACTGTGTGCTTTCCCTGCTCAGCCCAGGAGTTGGTCTTTGGTCCAGCAGTGGACAGCCTCCTTTCGCTCCTGATGCCCCCACTTCCTCCCTCAACAAAAAGCAGCTGAGCTTTCTAGAGTTCCCTTGCAGGTGACATTCACGGCAGAGTCCCACCTGCCTTTCTGCGCTGGGAAGTTCTGTCACCTGCTTGGTGAAGGCACTGCCTCTCTGTGAACATGTTCCCCTTATTCCCACAGTGGTCCATGTAGACATCAGTCACAGGTCACCAGTGTGGACAATTCTGGTTCTGGGAGAGGCCAGGCGGAGATAGAGCCCAACATGACCTTTCTGGATCTAGGTGACATGATGATCACATGGACCCTTATGTCTAGGTCTCGGCTTTCTTATGGGGAGAAACGAACACATGTAGGGCCTGGGGCCCGAGAACCCCGTAAGGATCCCAAGCTGTACATCCAAGTACTGGAACTGTGCCAGAAGCTAAAACGCCATCAACAAGAGAGGCCTCAACCTACCTGGAGGGCTAGGTTTCCATGAAAGTCCCGCATGACACGGGAAGATAGCCCTGGCCTCACCTCATTTCCTGTGTCACAACTGCGTACTTGAGTTCTGTCACCTTACTCCGAGAGCAGCTGGCTAAGAGCACTTCATTCTCATTGCCAACAGGGTGACCCTTCATACTAATCAGTGAGGAGAGCTTAGGACAGGCCCCGCTGCTTACAGACTCCACAGTGTAAAATCTGAGGGCAGCCATTCGGCTCCTCACCTGAGAAAGCCAGAGCGAGCAGTGGCAGATCCTGACAATGAGCAGATTGGCTTGTTTTGAGCACCACAGCAGAGCCCCCAAATGTGCTGGTCTAACTCAACAAGTCCACTGTGAGGTGAGGCTTCAAAGGTCTTAGGATACTGGTGGGTAGAACTGGGCAGGCACCACAAACTCTGAGGTGGCATCCCAGTACCCTTTCCTGCCCTGCTTGCTCCTCACCGTCTCCCAGGGAGTGACAAGGCCAGACAGTCCTTTGAGACTGTGCTGGGATCACACGATTATGTATACCGCAGGGCCCCGAGGGAACAAATGGGAGAAACCTAAATGCTGTCTTGAAGCTGAGACCAGGCCCATCTGAACTCAGCAGAACAAACTCAGCCTGTGAAGCGACACAGTGTTTCAGGAGAGGAAATGCCAAGCAGATGGGAAAATGCCAAGAGCTTTCAGGGCCGTAAGAGTGGGTAGAACGGGAGCTGCCAAGGGTCAGTGTGGGAAGTGGTGGGAGAGAACAGCTCCTTCGTTTGTCACATTGCATTTTCACAACTCAGTTGAGGAGCCATCAGCTGCCACCATGAGGGGCACTGGACTACAGGGGGGCCTAGTACATGCCAGGAAGGGGCAGCGCCTTTTTGAAGCCCTGATTCACACACTGGCTGGAACCAAAAAGGTCACAATGCCTTACTGGCTAATTCTTTCTCAAAATGGACTTATTTGATTTTTTTTTGGGGGGGGCTTTTTGAGACAGGTTTTCTCTGTGGCTTTGGAGCCTATCCTGGAACTAGCTCCGTAGACCAGGCTGGTCTCGAACTCACAGAGATCCACCTGCCTCTGCCTCCCAAGTGCTGAGATTAAAGGCATGCACCACCATTGCCCGGCTGACTTATTTGATTTTGACAAATAAAAAATTGGTATCACTAAGACACACATCCTCCTTTTGTGTTCATTTCAATGACAACATGTGGAACAGTCACCTGGCAACAGAACCTGGCTGAAGGAGGAAAACAGACACACTGCCCAGCACAGAAGCCCAGGGATCCAAAGGCTGGGCTCAGGAGGAAGGCTCTGGAACCTCATGCCCACATGCGGTGGGGCTTCACCTTCTACAGAAACCATGTCAACAAGGGTGTTTTGGCTGTGCCAAGTGTAATGATGAAGCTGACTTCATAGGAGGGGGTGAGCGCCACACCTCACTGGAGAGCCACTTAACCTTTCAACAAAAACCTGATAATAACTACATGCTGTCGTCACAGGAAAGTTGTGACAATATCAGGCACACAGTAGGCACTGAATGATGTCAACTACTAACTGGGCTGTGCTAGTCCTGAACATCAGGTGAAGGGCAAGCAACTCCAGCTATATCTGCACTGTTAAGTCATGGTTCCTAAACTAGTCCCTGCCTTAACATTTTAAATATAAATCTAAAGCTTTTGTTGGTCAGCATCTAAAATCATGCTCTCATCCCCTCCCTACACAGACATGGCACCTCATTTAAGGAAGGTCCTGCTTTCCTCTGATGAATTCAATCAGTTCTGAAGGTCAGGGCTGGTCAGGGGCTCTGCTTTGGGTTTGTACACAGGTGGCACCAACTATGAGTTGTGCATATGTAGTTTTCTCCTTTCTCTCTTTTGTCTTTTTAGTCTGGGCTAACCCTAACACCTAAAGTTACTGTCATGTGCACATGCTTGTGCTATTCTTGGCTCTTGTAGAATGCTTCTGGTTGTCGAGTCTAACTTGGAGACAAATCAAGCCAGTGCTTGACTCTGTCAGCTGCTACTCTGGCCTCCATGGTGTGAGTCAATTGGCTTCACTCCTTCTCTGCTGTGGCAGATCTGCTTATGTGTCTGCAATTGTTTGCCCTGAAAGCAAACTCTAAAAACATAGGCTTAGTCTGCCTCAGAATGTACCCAAGTGTCTGGAAGTGTTGCAAACAAAGCAGAAACTCAAAACCCTACCCATACCATGAAAAAAAAAAAAAAAAAAAAAAAACAGATTCCAGGGGCATCCAAGACTTAAATGTGAACAATAAAATGGTAATAGTTTTACCTTCATAGTCTTAGGAAGGGCGGAGTAGAGCAAGACAAATGTGCTTCTTAAAGCGGGGATGGCCACTAGGACTATCTTAAAAACTTCAGTCTGCAGGAGACAACACTGAGAACCAACTGCAGAAGGTGGCCTGCACGCCTTCCTCAAGTGCTATTACACTTTCTTTCATTCATTATTAGCCACAAAAACCAAACAAGAATGCAGTTGAAAACATAAGCTGTAAAGTTGTGAAGGAGAACTGTCCCCATCGGCTCCAGGATTTGAGCGCCTGATTCCCAGCTGATTACTGTGATGGGCGGGGGAGGGGCTGTTGAACATCTGGGAGGTAGAGCCTTGCTGGAGGAAGTAGATGGCTGGGGCAGGCTGTGAGTGCTCACAGTCTTACCTCACTTCCTGGTCACTCTCTACTTGATGATTGAGCTCTCAGCTTCTTGCTCTTGCAACTACGCTTCCCCACCATAATGGACTCTTATCCTTTCAAACTGTAAACTAAAACTTCTACAAGCTTCCTTGGTCATGGCATTTTATCATATTTTATCAATGGGAAAGTAGCCAATGTATAAGATTATCACAAGTCATCTGTCTAATCCAAGAATCACTTCTAGAATTTATTATTTTTTCAATTTTCTACTAATCAGCTAACAGTAACAACATAACCAGCCGAATGAGAAAACACAAAAAGCAAGCAACAAGCACAGGCTTGTTTGTTTCTGGCAGTGTCTGCGATGGAATGCAGGGCCTCACGCTTGTTAATCGGGTACTCTATACTGACACCCGTCTAAGCAAAGGTCTGGACTGAGTATTTAAAAATAAAACTGAGTCAGGCGGTGGTGGCACACACCTTTAATCCCAGCACCCAGGAGGCAGAGGCCAGCCTGGTCTACAAGAGCTAGTTCCAGGGCAGGCTCAAAAGTTACAGAGAAACCCTGTCTCAAAACAAAACAAAACAAAACAAAACAAAATAAATAAATAAATATTAAGTGGCCACATACAAACCCTAGCAGCCATGATGAACACAACAGCTGGGTAGTATGCACACTGGACAATGGAGAATATCTAAATACACACGCCGATGGCCAGCTCATCAGAGCAAGGGCACACACATATGTCCATGAAGAGACCTGTACGGGCATGTCTTGCAATCTTTGCGACAGCTAAAGTCTGAGCCAGCTTAGCAGCTATCACCAGAGGCAAGAGCAGACAGTGGCCATTTAACAACAGAACAGGGCATGGTAGCCAAAGTGATGGTAACAGACCCACAAGGCAGGAAAGCAGTTCACAGACAAGTCAGGTACCAGAGAGCACACATGGCAGCATTAGCCCAAGATCACATGGAAGGGTGAGACATCAGTCCAGAGTGAAGGTGGAAGGAAGATATGTCCTGGGAACCAGGCAGAGGCTCAAAGGATGATGTCCCAAGAACGGGTGCTTTCCTCCCCAGCGCCTTGTAAAGATCACTAGCATCAATCACTGTAGCCCATTAATGTTAGCTAACTTGAAAGGACGCCTTTATAAAGGCAGGAAAGCCATCATTAGGTCATGAGTCTTAGGTTTTGTTTTAAAATACTTACATAAAAGCCTTCCTTCCCAAAGGATGTGGTAAACTGACCCAGAGATGTGCTGTCTGTAAGGGGACTTTGCAGGCTGGCCCCAATCCCTTCTGTGCAGGCTCACCAAAAAGTCCATGTTACTCAACCAGTATGTGCCACCTATCTCTCAAGCCCTGGCAGGTGAAGTCACTGCATAAGAAATAAGCACATAGCAGGGCCACCTAGCTGATCTCCATCATGTTCAGAGCTGGTAAGGGACCTCAGGGAGCTCCCACATACTGCCCACATCCATGCTCAGGTCCCAAGAACAAAGACATCTCTGAGCAATGGTAGTAGCACACCACTAGCCTGCAGCACAGTGGGAACGGTCCCCCTCACCAGCCTTGAGACCTTGCAGGCCCTGCCCTCCATGTCTGGATCCCAAATGCAGAGGGAACACAACTGCCCCTCACTGAGGTGAGGGCTGGGTACACCAGAACCCGCAGGGCTAGTCAGGTATGCAGCACCTATCTAAGGACACCCTGAGTGTCACACCACATGGTGCCAGACAGACTGAGAGCCCTCCAAGGAGGTGAGCCCAAATATTAAACAGTGTGTAGAACATTTTGGGGGCCCACACTGCTCCCTGGAGATGCACCAGAGCTCAGCTGGAACAGCGACACTTCAGAAGACAGGTTCTGATGTGGGCAGGGCCATGTCACCACTTCATGATGCTCTGACTTTTCATGGCTGAATGCTCTGTAAAGGCAGAGAAAGTAACGGGATGGGCAGGCAGGGCTTGCTGATTCCAGAATGAGGTATCAGCTCTGAATGAATGAGGAACTGATTGCTTCCCACGCCTGTAATGTGTGGGATACAGGATACTCCAGGCATACTGGGGTGAGACCTGGCGCTTCATGATTCTAAGGGCAGTGCTCATCCTACGGGATGAGAGACCATGGGAGCTCCTTGTATTGAGCTCACATTTTATTGTGAACTTTCTAAATCATGTTCCACAACTAGAATGTGAAAGCATCGCATCGCAGGATGCTGGCTGTGACAGGAACCCTACTGCCACTCAGCACTAGAAAATGAAACTAAATGTTTAGCAATGATCCTTGGAATCTGGACCTCTGTCACTTCTGATGGGAAAGCCATCAAGTCAGTGTGTGTTTAGATCACCCCATTTACCAGGAGGCATGTTGGGTGCTACAGCAGAAAAAGGTCCCTACAGGTGACTCTCCATTGAGCTGAAGAGAGAAAATCAGAACTAGAGAAAGTTAAGGGGCTGCGGCATGCAGTCCAGATACAACTGGTGGAGAGAGAGGAGGCTGGGGACCACCTGGGACGTCTCAGTACTGACTCTAGGCAGTGCACTCGCAGGGTGAGGCCCCAGGAGGTTGCAGGCGACGGTTTGAAGCTACAGGATGAAGGCTGCCAGCCCTTGCACAAGTCTGGGGAAGTTCCAGATCCAACCAGTTCTTGTAGGAATCCCTGGAGGGGCTCCATCAAGCCAGGAACATAAAGACTCTTTCAGGAGTCCTTCTTCATATGCCAAGTCCGGAAAACACCTTGGTCATGTGACAAAGAAGCTGATGCCGCAGAGCACCAAGGGAACTAACTCTGGGGCAACTGCATTCCCTGCCCCACCACATCTCTTAGCAATGTCCCTGCGAGTGCTAGACTGATCCAGAGATCCAGTCCCCTTGTTCTGACATCACAGGCTTGCTGCTCTTTATCATTCTTCCTACTCATTCCTGTGAAGATCCTCATATGTGTGCACTTAAGACATTCATGTTTTTTCCTGTTAACCAGCTCTCTAGCCAAAGGCTCTATGGTGCTAAAGGGAATGACAGGGAGGCCGCACCCCTACACAGCTCCACCAAAGTGTAAAAGAGCACAAGCCCCAGGCATGTATTGCAAAGGCTTTTGCAAGTGAGCACACTGTGTCAGCTCCTCTGAAACCGAGTGTTGGGACATAAGCAGGAAGCCCCTGGGCTTCACCTCTCTGACTCTACCATCCTGGGTCTCAGAGCAAGGCTCATACTGCTTCTCTGCCTCAGAGACTCACACAAGTCTGTTCAACCGAGTTTTGTTCTCTAAGAACCGACTGAATATGTTCCCTTTGTGAGGCATGGCTCCCTCAGGTGGGCCTCTCGAGACAGAAGGGGAACCAAGAGGCCTCCAGTGCACTAGAGACGAGTACTGAAACCAACATGTCCAGGGTTCCCACAAATAGAAGAGGGGGAGGAGGCAAGGTGGGAGGAAGGGAGGCAGGAAGGAGTCACTGGCTTTATTACTTTTGAACTTTGCTTGAAAAAAAACTTCACAACATAGTTACTAATAAAAACTCCTTCCAAATGTCTTGTCAAACCAGAAAGAAAGGAGTGTGTTGGGAGGCGTCTTGGCAGAAACCAAGTCTGCCTGCTTCCCCAACAGTCTACAGTCTGTTTGAGTTTCAAGTCCAAAAAATCATAAAAAAAAAAAGAAAAAAAAAGTGAACTACTGGGCCAAATAAAAGGCTCTGCTTAAACACCTGCTCTCACACCACAAGCTACAAATTACCATTCCATTCCTGCTCAGTAGTGAGCGGTTTTGAAAAGCACAAGATTAGGCTGTGGTACCGTGGACCACCGAGCCACGCTGCACTGTTGGCACCATTCCACGGGGACTCCTCACATCTCTGTCTCTTCTGATTACAGAGGATGGTTCACCTGCCCAGAATCTTCACAATCGCAACGTTCCAAGTGAATGCGACCTAATTTCTAGTCCTCGTGGCAAGCACGGCTGGCCCTACATCCCTGAGCAGCTTCCAAGTCAGCTCAGCATGCCTGTGACGTGGACCGCTGCAGCCACTTCTGTAGGACAGAAGATGCTATCAGGTTGGAGCAAAGACAAAGTTGCCAGACAGGAAGGGAAGGTGGCTTGCCTGAGTATAGCCCTGGGCAGACCCCACAGCTTAGGGTAAAGATGAACAGTTAAGAAGTGCCAGGGGTGAGGAGGGCAAAAGGGCAGAATGACACAGTCTTTCCCAGAGCATCTGAAGGTAAACAGTCATCTGAGGGGTTAGGGAGCCCTCCAGATCTCAATGGAAACCTTAAAAAAACAGGAAAGTGAAGATTGAGAGAGCCTGGCAGCCTCTTCACGGAGGACCTGGCTGGGCTTCACAAGGAGGGAGGCTAAGCAGACCTGGCCAAGTTCATAAGTATCTAGCACAGGTCACAGAGACAAAAACATGACAAAGGTGCCCCTACCACTCTGAGCAGGCATCCTAGTCCTCACCAAGTTTGTTCAAGTCTCCAGAATAGTCTGGGGAGTATTCTAGACTCCCAGCACTCAGATCTAGGTTAGCCTAGCTCAGCACCCAGACCTGGCCTAGAGTCCAGACAAGTACCAGCTCCAGACAAATACTTAGTCCAGCCTAGCCCAGTGTCAAGCACCCAAAGTCCCATACCTGTGGGGCACAGCAGGCCAAGAACAGCCCTTGGCCCGATACTCTCTTCCTTCAAGTTCCACTGAAAGTTCCACCACAAAGGAACCTACAGTCATGTGCATGACTACCACACACCTTCACTGACTCTCCTGTACTCTCTGCACTTAGGCAGAGGGTCAAAGAAGGGGACACTCATGCCCATACTTTAGGTAAGAAAAAGCTAAAAGCAGAGTAAACCCAACCTAAGGCCTAGCAGCCTGGAGAAGAAGGTGAAGACAGACTTGGAGTGCCTTCTGGAGTTTAGTCAGATGGGGATGCTATGGACGGGCACACCCAATTGCCACTCAGCAGGCATTTTCCAATCTGTGCTCCAGGATAGGACATTTGCTTGACAGAATTTAAGAGCATTTTGCTGCTGAAAACACTTTAAAAGCCACTGCCCTAAGCCAGCCTTCCAAAGCTTGGGCTAATGTCACTGAAGACCACTGGGGCCCAGATTCAGTGATCCTCTCACCAAGCTTTCCCACGCCGGTCACTGGCAGGAAGAGCACAGAACACTACTCAGAGAAGGGGCAGGAGGCAGCAGGTGGGTGGGACAGGAGGAGCTGAATGACATCAGGGAGAGTACAGTGGGCGGTCTGGTGTGCTGGGTCACTGCAGGCTAGCCTGGGACAACAGACCACTGTGGCAGACGGAGGGGGTCCAAGTTCAGCGTGAGCCGGCCACAGCTGCTGCCCTGTGGAGACTGGAGAGCACAGGCATGGGGACGGTAGGGATGGGGAGCGCCTGAGGAGCGCCTGAGGAGCGCCTGAGGAGCGCCTGAGGAGGCAGAGCCTCTCCTCCATTCGAAGGATCCATGGATGTGGTAAGGGCACGAAGTCACAGAGTTGAAGGCCTGACATGAGGACATGAGGAATGGCAGATTTCAGGACCAGCAGACTGGACAGTACAGAGATTTTAGGGAAGTGCTACACAGACCCCACAGCCACACCCTCCACTGACTACACTGCTACAGTTTCTCCCTCGCATCCCCCTCCTGTGTGCGTGTTATGCATGCATGTGTATGCATGTGCATGAGTGTGCGCGCAAGTGTGTGTGTGAGAGATAGCAGAGTAATTTTCAGGAGTTGGTTCTCTCCCTGTACCATGTGGGTTCCAGGAATAGAACTCAGATTATCAGACTGTGTGGCAAGTACCTTTATCCACTATAAGCTGTCACATGGCTCTTCTCTGGCATAAATCAAAAGATGCTCCTCATGAGGACCCTGGAAGCTAAAAGCTTGCCTCTGTCTATCTTAGTGAGGAGCAGGTATAACCAGAGGCTGGTGGAATCCTTCCACACAAAGGAGGGGTTTTGCCCCTGACCCAGGCAGACCATAGGTGACTACTACCTTTGTGACAAGACCACCTTGTTTACACTGTGTTTCTCATACCTTTCACAGACTCCTCTCGCTTTAATCTCTGTAAATGTCCTGATCCCAGGGACTGTCAAGCTGTCTGAATGCTAAAACTGAGTAGTAATGTCTCTAATGGTCTGTCTGCTGTCAGTTTACTTCACACACCAGAACTACTGAACCTTTAGCAGGAAAGGCACACCTGAATGTCCTCATGCAGCACAAGGTGGTGTGCCGTTTGAGAACAAGAGCCGGGTGGGAGGGGAGATCCTGGCAGAGCTGCTAATACCAAGTTAAAGAGCTTAAATTCCATGAGAGCACAGAGCATCGTGGGAACCTGGTAGATTACTGCGGGAGCACAGAGATGGGACACTGGGAGCGCAGAGGTGGAGCACTGTGGGAGCACTGTTGGAACACAGTAGTAAGGTACCACAGAAGACAGTGTGAAAGCCAAGCCGGTATCTGAGACGAAAAGTCCTTTCAGTACCAGCATCAACAGTAGGACTCACATTTATATCCCCTCCCCTCCCCCTCCCTCTCTCTCACTCCCCGCATCTTCCCTTCTCCTTCCGAGAAGCTGAGATAAAACCCCTAGGCTCAGGGCTGGAGAGATGGCTCAGAGGTTAAGAGCACTGACTGCTCTTCCAGAGGTCCTGAGTTCAATTCCTCCAGCAACCACATGGTGGCTCGCAGCCATCTATAATGAAATTTGGTGCCCTCTTCTGGCATGCAAGCATACATAGAAGGAATGTTGTATACATAATAAATAAATAAATCTTTTAAAAAAAAAAAACCTGGGCTCAAGCATGCTAGGTAAGGGCTTGGTTTTCAACCCTCCAGGTTGACCTTGTTTTCTATTTGGACATCGGGAAGTCTCTGAATGCTAGGGATACTTCTCTAGGCCTGATCTGCTATCCTAGAGACAGTCTGCCCTCCACACAAGGCCAATGTGCAGGCAGTGGTGACCATAAGCCCTTTCCTGCTGAGCAAGTGAAAAGCACACTCTGAGCAAAATCTTAAATGGCACCGCCCAACTTCCTTAAAATTGCATGAGACAACATGGTAGGAACACACATTACCAAATGTTACGCACAGCCTGGAATGACATCAAAGAGTCACATTATGTCAAGGGCTGGATGCACGACACTTCTGGAGAGTATTAGATTTCCATAGCCCAGGCTGGATGAGGAGGCAGACATAGCCTCAACTGGGCACAGATTGAGCTGGCCCCTCGTCTCTACCTGCACTTGGTACACATTTTTCCATACATCGTGGGGTTCTGTGGTTCCTAGGCTCCATGTGGGAATCTGTCTACTACTGACCAGGTCTATAAAATATCTCTGTGTGGAAACATTCAAGCTTCTGCCTAGCCCTTCTCCACAGGTGCCTGGGCACTGCATGGTGGAACACGGAAGAGCTCCTGGGGCCTGTGGGAAATGGAAGGCTTTAGCTGGATTAGAGGGTGAAGGCTGGAGGTTCTTCTCCAGGCCTGTGCCCCGGGGACCTCGACTGGAGTGATCCTTACACTGCTTCAGTATCACTGTGACCACAGCACATAACAGTGACCTCCCAGAACTAACACACAGACTCAGTCAGACAGCCTCTGCATTTTAACCTTATAATTAGAAAAGAAACTAAAAGTATAAATATAATAAAAGCATGAAAAGTGACGAAATAAAATATATCTGGCTGTCTAGCTCAGTTGCTGAAATCCCCTGCCTCCTGCCATAGCAGGTCCTCCACAGGAGAACAGGACACAGCCCTGTAGCCCTGGGGTCTGAGCTGGAGGAGAAGGGGACAGAGGGTGGAAAGCCCCCAAAACAGGGGGAATCACCTGGCCAGGACACCACTTCCTCAGAAAGGCGCAGTGGGGGCTGGGAGCCAGGGGCTTCCCACCCTCGGAAAGGGATCTTCTGAAACCTATAGGACAACTTGGGGTGCTGGGGCTGGGGAGGACTGGCTTCCCCAACTCCTAACAACAGTGCAGAACTTGGACAGTCAATAAAATATATTACATATTGTTAAAATGATGGATTATGGAAACCTCAAGTATATACATTTCCACAAGAATAAATGTCCTCTGCCAGAAAAGAGAAGTTAGCACCAGGGCTGTGAACCTGTGTTTTTGGCCCAGGCTTGGCTGCCCGTCCTACTTCTTTTCTTGCATTAAGGAGGCTTTGGCTGATTAAATGACACGATTATTACTGTACATAACACAGGAAATATAACCCCTTTACTCTAAAATATATGCTTCTTACACTTTGCCCAGGCTCCCTGTGGTCTGTGTTCTGGCATAAGAAGGTTTGTAACTCAAGCAGTGGGAATCCTCCCCGCCTCCATTCTGTGAGTCCTACAGAGCTACTAATGCCAAAGGCTCCGCCTGCACTTTCCTGTGGGAGAGGAATACCAGCCTGAGGTGGGCAGCTCTGCGGGAGACAACAGAAGTCTCTAGAAACTATACCAACTGGTCTGAGTACCAGAATACTACACGCCTGAGGAGTGTCTAGATGAAGCTCTCCAAAGAGTTTAAGGCAGTTTCTTTTGTTGTTGTTGCTGTTGTTTGTTTGTTTTACTTTTTTCTTTCTAAATGCTGAATTAAAACCAGGGATTATGTCAGAGAAATGGAGTGAACCCTGGCTGGGTCTTCCTTCCTGGTCAGTCCCACTAAAAGAGCCCTGTACACAGACTCATCTAAAGACAGAGAGAAAGGATTTGATTCTCCTTCACCCCACACTCTCAGTTCATCTACTACATTTTCCTTAGGAAGGGAACTTTCAGAATGGCTCAGATTCAGCAACTGCTTTGAGAGCTGAACTAGCTCGTTTGGAAGCTGGCTGTACAGGGAGCAGCAAGCATGTTTTTGCTTGTTGATCGCAGGCGTGCAGGAGCATGACTGCAGCTCAGCACACTACCTGTGCTGGCTACACGGAGCTTCTATTGCCATGTTAGTCAAACACATGGCCAGGCCAACAGGACGCTGCCCGCCAGTGAAACTCCAACTGAGACCCTCCCACAAGGAAAAGGCAGAGAAAGCATCTTACTGAGTCTATCAAATGGCAGATATATTTTCATAATTTGAAAACGACAATAAGAAAAATAAAATATGACTTACCACCATCAGACACAGTTGCAGACTGAAAAAAAAGAGAAAGAGACATGAGTTAATTACATCTCTCGACAAGATTCAGGGAACAGCGCTTCACTTCCTCCAAGGTCCTGGGCGACTCCCAGCTACCCAGGTAGGTGCTGAGAGAAGCAGACAGTGAGTCAAGCCTTGGGGCTCCAACTCCGCCCCAGCTGGTGACTCCCTCTAAGAGGAAGTTGCCGTCATTTTCACTTGAAAAGAACAGATCCCAGCATGTCTGACATCATAGTCTTATTAACAGACCGTGCGATAACAGCTTAAGATTAGTGCCCCAGTGAGGGCACCTTGCAGGACAGGGGCTCAGTACCAGACACTACTCAGCTCAGGCTAGTGTTACCTCCACTCCAGTGAGACCTGAGCTGTGAGAAGGCAGAACAGGAATGTGTGTCCCTAACCACCACCACTTCCCCCCCACCCCGCCCTGCCACTCCCCCTTGGAAGAGTGGCTACTACAGTTCTGGGGAAATGCCTGCGGGCATAGTAAAAAGAGTTGGGGGTTGCTAAGCACTACTGGGCAGAAAGGCTGATCCTCTGGGAATAAAAACTGTCAGCAGTTCTCTGCAGGAGCCCAACCTGGGCTCATGTGGACACTTGCTAGTGGTCAGGTAGGTGGTGAATGGCCCAGGAAAAGGCAGATGGATAAGGAGGCAGGCATCCCAGGGGCAGCAGAGGGACCCAGCAGAGAAGGAGGTGCATGGAAGAGCCAGTGAAGCCTGTGGCTAGGATCCTGGCGGCAGTATGGCTCCTCCCCAAGAGCAGGAAGGACAGCAGAGTGCCGGAGTGGCTCAGAGGAGGCCTGGGATACACAGCAAGTCCAGCACCACTGCTCTCATGTCTGCAGCATGCCAAGATGCCAGAAAACTTTCCCTTCTGTGGCCTGGGCTATAGGTGGCTCTACCTAGAGCTTCCTGGATCAATTACAAAGCCTCCCCAGCTTTACCTCTCCAAGGTTCTACCATTTTTGCCATAGCATTCAGGTCTCATCTGAACCGGGCTTTTAGGTGCAGCCAGAGGGCAGACAGCAAGTGAGTAGAGCCTGCCTCACACCAGACCTGGGTCCCCTGGGCATCCTGTAAGACCCCTCTAGTAAAGTAATCTACTCAGTGGCTGCCAACAGGAACACCTAGAACCAATGGCCATAAGACACTATCCACTCTCCCTAGGGAAGCCAAAGGATATGTGATATACAACCCACCAGGGCACCTGGATTTGTGCACTTCCTGTCTGACTCTACAGCCCACGTCCAGGCAGGCCTATCGGGCAGATACCGAGGAGCCCCTATTGCTACCCTGCTAGGATACATGATGAAGGACTCAATGGGTCCACCTCGATGGCCAGCCTCCACTTATGACCAAAGGACTGTCGTGGCACATACAGAGAAGTCATTTCTTACTGTAACTGCTACAACCTGTGATGGGGTCTGAACCCATAAAATTGTAGGTCTAGAGAATCCAGGTTCTGTGAGGGCCAGCCATGATAGATAATCTAAGTCTGGGCAGGTCACCCAAAGGAAGTTCTTTATTTCTTCCAACCATTATCACCTGGGACTCTGGCCAACGATGAATTTAAATGGAGGCTGGAGTCACAACTCTTTACCCAGAGACATGCTGGGCTGCAGGAGGAACCACAAGCTGAGATCACCCGACCCCTACCCAAGAACAGACCACCATTCAAAGGAAATTCCTGGCATTCCAAGCACTGTAGCTAGAAACACCTGCAGCTCAGAATCACCAGGAAACCCTAGACGAATATCAGCCAATCAGGAGTCTTAAGACTCAGAAACCCCTCATCCCCACCTTTACTACTATAAAACCCTATTCTAATTGTGCTCAGGGCTCTCCAGTTATTCCAATACGTTGGACATGCGGAGAGACCGAGTTTGCAAACTTGATTAAAATAAAGGCTCTTTGCTTTTACACACACGACTCTTGGTTTACTTACCGGCTTGCGGGGATTGCGGATTTGGGTGTAACAGTTCCTTAGCCACCAAGAGGATGCACTTAATTAATCTTTAATTTTTAATTTATGGATGTGGCTATTTTGCCTGCCTGTATGTCTGTTTACCACTTTGTGTGCCTGGTGACCTCAGAGGCCAGAAGAGGGCATCAGATTTGTCTGTAACCCTGGAACTGGAGTTACAAATGACTGTGAGCTGCTGTGTAGGTGCTGGGTACTGAACCCATGTCCCCAAGCAGTCAATGCTCTTAACAACAATGCTACCCCAGCCCCAGAGCCACTTAACTTTCACCTTGTTGGACATCTATGAGCAGTATGCACCCATCCTGCACGCTGGCCTCCTTTACAGGCCGGAGTTTCCGTGCCATGGCATGTCATCTGCCACCACAGTGTGAGGCTGAAAGACACCAGAGCCAGCTCTTTCTGGGGACTGTGAAGAAGACCCTTGTTGTGGTGCACATTCAGAAAGCCTGTCAATCTTAGAGTCTAAACCTCAACAAGGTGTCACCTTGTGTCACTCAAGACAAATGCAGGCCCTTAAATCATAGCTGACTGAACACACATACCAGGAAATGTCAACACACAGCAGACCTACCGTTAGGGAAGCATAGAGGCCTAGGAACAGGGCCGGGAAACCAAAGACAGGCAGTGAGAAGATGGCTTTCAAGGACCAATGCCCATGAGGAAAACAACGGCGGGAATGAGCACAGCAGTGTATCCATCTGCCAGCACTGAGCCAAGGTCAAGAGACACCTTTTTGGGAAGGGAAACTTTCAACTTCTAAAACAGTTTTAATTTACAGGAAAAAGCCAGTACAGAGATGTGTACTTTCTAACATGTTACTGTTACAAAAGCCAGAGTCCTTGAGAAACAGAAGATAGGCAGGGGATTGGGAGCAACGGGCAAAAGCCATGGCCTCCAGTGAGGCGATGCAAATGAGCCTGGCCACAGCACTGTCACCCACTCCGTCTCATCTGAGATGTTCCACTCTTTCGGCATAGGCCTCAAGGAAGCTGTTCTGAGGCAGGCACAGGGCACAGTACTCTGGGAAGTAGAAGGATAACCCCATCTTCAGGAGCCCCTATATGTGCAACACCAGAGTACAAACTCTGCCATACCCAAGGAAGGCCCACACAGGCCAGAGTCTGTGGAAATGTGAGCTGGAGCAATGGCTCAGGAGTTAAGAGCACGGCAGCTCTTCTAGAGGACTAGGGTTAAATGCCCAGCACCCACGGGGTTGCTCACAACTGTTTGTAACTCCAGTTCCAGGGAATCTGGAGCCCTCTTCTGACCTCCACAGGCAAAAGGCACATACATGGTGCACAGGCACCCATGTAGACAAAACACTCATGCACATAAAATAAACAAATCACCCTTTTAAAGGAATCAGTAGAAACAGCAGCAGTTTCACCTCCTAGAAAGGTCTCGGCAGAATGACACAGTCATGACACCATGGAGAAATGAACAGTGCCATTACAAGAGGGAAGAAGGGCCGTGGTTGGAGTAAGGGAGGGGTAAGGAGACAAAGGGGAAGAGGCAGAAGCCCCCAACTCATTCCCCTTTTCCTTGGGATTCCTAACAGTCCCGAAGGATATTGTCACAGCGGTAAACGAGTCACCTGCAGTTCAACGTGACTTTTTACATTTCGATGCTCAGAGCATTTATCTCCCGGGGCAGTAGCTACAGGGACAGCGCATTCACAACACAGGTTTAGCACAGCACAAATGCTGCGCTGCCAGGACCTGACTGGGCTGGCCTGTGTTCCCCGAGGAGGGCGAGCAGGAGGAGCCAGAATAACCAGAGGTGTACCTCACACCCCCGAGGGCATGGGAAGGAGGACACTGTGGGCTAACTGTGAGAGGTGCAGTCACCTGTGGTGAGACACAATGCCGTGTCATCGGTGCCACCGCAAACAATGCAAGCGGTTTCCACAGCACTGACACAGGCGTGTCACTTTCACTGTAAAACAGGTGAAAAGGCAAACTGCACACAAAGGACTGACATGGGTCAGTCGCCCTTGGAGTTTGTGGTTATGGCTTTCTTATGCAGAAAAAGACCATGCATATCTTAAGTGCACAGCATACTATTTTGAGTACAAACCCACAAGAGCATGATTACCATAAGTATCCTCGCCTTACAAGGTATCAAGAAGCATGGGCATCCCTGAGGCCACAGTGCTTTCCTGATGTGTTGTCTCCCTGCCCCCACTCCCTCTCGCCCTGGCAGCCACTCTTTTACTCTGCTTCAGGACCTTAGCCCTTTTAGATTCCACCATGGCACGGAGACCATGGAGGATCCGTCTTTCTGTCTGGCAGACTTCAGTCAGCCTAAGATGGCTCGATGTTGTCACAGATGGCAGCTGTCATATACATACCACATTTGCTTTATTCCTCATTCACTGGTCATCCGCAGGTATTTAGGTTATTTCTGTATCTCAGCTATGGGGTTAACGCTGCAATGGGCTTGACAGTGGTGCTGTGTCTCGAATCTAAGTCTCAAAGGAAACTCTACACTGCTTGCATACTGGCTGCACTGATTCCCACCCCACCAACTCCCGCCCTGGCCTACAGTTGTGCCCTTTATCACTGTGAAGGCAGGCGTCAGATAGCATCGTACTGTTTCATCTTCTGATGAAGGACACATGTGACATGGTCTGCACATGTTACTCAGGAAAACAGCTCCTCTGCCATTTTGCAAGAAGGATTTATATATTTTTATTTTTTGAGACAGGGTCTCACTACGCAGCACTGGCACACACAATGCAGACTAGACTGGCCTTAAGCTCACAGAGATTTGCCTGCTTCTGCCTCTGCCACTGGAGTGTTGGGATTAAAGGCTTCACTAATACACCCAGCCTATAAGTAAAATTTTTTGTTTTGTTTTGATTTTTTTTTCTTGTTGATGTTTAGCTACTTGAGTTTCTCATATATTTCGGTTACTGACCCTTATTGGGTAGCATGTGCATGGCTTGCAAATACTCTTCTACCTAAGAGATTGTCTTTTTGTTTTGTTGACATTGCCTTTACTATAAGGAGTTCCTGGCTTGGGTTCCTTTAGTAGTGAACTGTGACCTGGAAGTATAAGCTGGAAAAACCTAAGTTGCTTTTGGTCAGGGTGTTTTATTACTTCAGCGAAGATCAAATTGGAACAGTGTATTATGTGCATGCGAGCATCTCTGAGTGTCTATTTGTGGGCATGTGTACGTCTGGGTTCCCAGGCCCTAAAGGGATATATACTTACCTCCCACGTGGGGGCTAATCTGAGGACTGCTGGTGGCTGCATGCTCTAACCCAGTGTGGAGCTGCTGCCCCAGATTACACAGCAATCTCACCTGGCAGGTTCCCTTACCTGGACTCAGGTATACTTGCACCTCCTCTGGATGGCCCCTGATTGCCCTCTCTGGCCATGTTTGGAAACCTAGCCAGGTCCTGTCTGCTCTAGGGCTCTTTGGCTGTGGAATCAGAAGGGTGGCTCCACAGACTCCAAGGAGCCCCAGCTGCAGGCTGGGCTGTACTGCTGACCTGGCATCAAAGCATGGCATTTTAGCTACAACCTGCAGCTACCGGTTCTCTTCACGCTCTTACACAGAGTACACAGTCGCACAAACACAATACAATGCTTTTTCTTTTAAATAAAGGGGCAGCTGGAGAACACGTTCACCTAGAACAAGGCGGAAGACGCAATCATCAGGTATATACCTGGAAGCTGACAAGAAATAACTTCTGTAATCCAGGAGCCAAAGTAGATGCCACGTCAGTGGGAACATTCTAGGTTATTTATGCTTAGAGCTACTCAACAAGCAAGACCTCAGGGGAGAAATATCTGGAATGTGGAGTGTGCTTAGAACATTGGCGAGAGGGGCAGGGAGGGCCAGAGATGGGGGGAGACTGAGGTCGTAAAAGAGCTTTTCTGTGTTCAGTACAACCAAAAGACATGGAGATCAGGGAACTAAGGACAACATGTGTCGCAGAGCCTCACATCTGTGCTCTGCTCACTGCTGAGACCTGACTTCAAGCAGCACTTACTCCAGACAAGTACTGTGACAAGCTGGCACATGGCAAGCACCACACAAACACAGCACTCAGTGTCCAAGTCCCCAGTCCTTTGTCCTGGTGCCTCATTGTAAGTCAGGAAAACCTTCCATCCATCTCCCAGCAGCCACCGCTGTGTCTAGGCACCACATTGAGCTCTGGTTATTGTGATGCACAGACCACAGTCAGTCATGGTCAAAATGGGCAGTGTGCAGGGAAACACATGCTAGAACGCTCACACTCACACAGCCACAGCTGACCACCTGCACCTGGGATGCTAGGAGTCTGAAGGTCAAGTTTACAGCTGCTATTGTGAAGAATCAGAGTGGTAAGGCCTGAGTCAGAGGACAGGGGCTAACCTTTCCTTAGCTATGGGAGCAGATATAGGGTGGGAGATGAATCAAGTCTGGTGGGGTTCCCAGATAGCTAAGGGGAGACAGGGATGTGTGAAGGGTTCCGTGGCCCAGAGAGGCAGTGAAGGCTGTGGAGGTTGGGGGTGGCAGTGCTGTAGGTAACATAGTTTCCAGGTCTGGAATAAACTTTGTGCTGACCAAGACAGACAGAGTGAGGGACAGCACCTTACATGGTGGAGGGGCTGGACCTGCAGGACCAGGAGGGGACATGCCTCTGCAGAAGCTTATTCTTGTGACTCCTCACGGTAGCGTCTTAGCGGGCCACTGCCAGGCCACAGCCTGGACACATCAGCAGCACTCACTCAACGTGGATCAAAGCAACTTACACTATCTTACTTTTTACCGCTAGGAAAACACGTCTGTGGACATCTACACATGTGTGCCCTTTTCCTAGTGCAAACAAGCTGCCCATGCGAACACTGCCGAGTCCACCCAAGGGACTCAGTCATGTCTGAAGCACTGGCTGCACCTTGCTTCCTCATGTTTTCAATCCCACAGGCAGCCGACCAGCTTCACCCTACTGCACACTCCAGAACACTGTGGGTTTGCCATGTTCTGCACTCAGCCCTGGTCAGAACATCATTCAGAGCCCTACAATAGGTAGAACATGGCAGAGAGACTCTAATTTGACTAAAAGAGAAACTCAAAGGGGGAAAAAGATTCCACAATATACTTCAAACTCAGCCCACAAAGGCTCAGCAAGAGCCAGGCAGAGGCAACCTCAAACACATCGCCTGCGTTTCTCACGTCCCACGGCTGCCACCCGCTGAGCCGCACTCATCACTGCTAAGCACACCAACAGTACCAGCTCCACTGCTGTCGGCCACAGCCCCTCATCAACGCCTAGTCTCTTCTCATAGAGGACGGGCAGATGAGGACAGGCAAAAGGTTCCAGACATGAGAGGCAACGGACACTCTGGACACTGGAATCTGAATCACCCCTCAGCCACAAGTCCCCTTGGCATGCTCATCTTCCGTGCTTTTCATTTACCTCCCCATGTCCCAACAAGGCTCTGCCTTCACCAAACTCAAAGGTCTTTTGCTGTGCCGTGGGTACAGCTCCAGCCATGCAGGCAACAGAACTCCCAGCAGGAGCCTGTGTGTGCCCTGTACGGGGAGTACCTGTATCCTGTACCCACTGAAGTCCTACTCACCACCCCAAGGAGACAGTGGGCCTTCCATACAACCAAGAAAGAAAAGTCCCATGTTTTCTTTACACTAGAACCAGTTTTCATTTTCAAATACTAAACAGCACTCAATACAACCTAATGGCCATTCTCCCGTAATGATGACCACATGGCCCAACCTGCTGTTCCTGACATCTGAGGCCTGAGGAAGAAATGGCATCCACCTGTGGGACGTGCTGACTGCCACCTCACTCCACACAGAGCCTTAAATGCTTCCGGGTACAACTGCTCCTCCCAACAGACCACCCAGGAGAAGGGAGACCCTGAGAGGGTGTGGGCAGATTGGAAATGTTGCTTTCCTATGATAACTCATACTTCTTTTGACTATAGGTTTTACTCTCCTTAAGTAGCTCATACCAGAGCCCAGGATACATCTAATGGCCATGCAGTCCAGCACATGCATTCCCCATCCACATAACCTGAGGAAGTCATGGTCAGTATTCCTGGCCACTGAGACGCTTGGCTCTCTGGCTCTAATTTCCATCCACCTAGCTGTCCATGTGCCCTGAAAGATATTGGACTCGAAAAAGTAGAGAGCTCCTTGCTTCAGGGCAAAGAAAACACAACCACCTGCACTTTAAGAAAGACAGCAAGCTAGCCATGTAGACTATACACAGAACCCCAGTATTCTGAGTACCCCATTTTAAACTTTAAGATTCCCTTGGGACCTGGGGTTTAAAAACAGTCTCTCCACTTTACTCCAACACCAAAGGGTTAGGGAGCATCTGTCTCGGCCCCCAGGAGCCACTCTACTTAGCTGGGCAGTGCCTGGTGGGAAAGAAAAGGTTAGAAAGCAGGGAGGTGTTAGCACATTAAACACGACCATGCCACCTAACCATACCCAACCCAATGGGAGCTGCTCTACCCTGGAAACCAGCCCTGACCCATGAGACCAGTTCAGGCCCTGAGGGAAATGGAAGGGTACGGCTGTCCTAGTGTGCACTAGCATTCTACACCACACCTGGTGGGTATAGACGTCCTCCTGTGCACTAATGTCTCCACCCACACCTGGCGGGTACAGACGTCCTCCTGTGCACTAATGTCTCCACCCACACCTGGCGGGTACAGACGTCCTCCTGTGCACTAATGTCTACACCACACCTGGTGGGTACAGATGTCCTCCTGTGCACTAATGTCTACACCACACCTGGTGGGTACAGACGTCCTCCTGTGCACTAATGTCTCCACCCACACCTGGCGGGTACAGACGTCCTCCTGTGCACTAATGTATACACCCACACCTGGCGGGTACAGACATCCTCCTGTGCACTAATGTCTCCACCCACACCTGGTGGGTACAGACGTCCTCCTGTGCACTAATGTCTACACCACACCTGGTGGGTACAGACGTCCTCCTGTGCACTAATGTCTACACCCACACCTGCCACTGACATTCTAGCAACTTTTACTCCAGGAAGTGTGAATTAGATATTAGGAAGGAAGATTAAGCAATTCCCAGGAAAAAAAATTGAAACCAGTACCCAGGAATTAATGATATTCTTCCATATAAGCTTAAATTTATTTTTATCTTCCTAACAACATGGGACTATCACAAAAATAAAAATGCTTTTTGTGCTCTCTCAAACTTTTTTTTTTAAAATACACTCTATAACACGTTCCACTTCATACCCTCCTATAATAACCAAACATTAAACTCCAGTACTTGTCAATATGTTCCCGCAGAGCCAATTTGCTATATTTTGAAATGTGAACTACAAGCTAGCAATTTAACAAGAAGAGAAATGTTAGTGTTTATCCACTTGAAACGCAGTATTGCAAGAAAACATTCACTAGCACTTGAAGAGCTGTTAGAATTACTATGGGTAACTAAAAGATAAATGTTGGTGCCTTCAGACAGGCTCCCAAAGGGTTAGGAGGGACCAATGTCCCAAGCAGCCAAACAGACAGCCCTGCACTGGGCTGTGGTCGGAGTCCCACACTCACCCATCACTCTGACCTAGCTAAACAGCCAGTCCTGCACTGGGGCTGCGGTCATTGTTGTTGGTGTGGCACTCACTCCACGGCTCTCTCAGGACCCAAGGAAAGCAGCTTCAAAGCTTACACTTCAAAGCACCTGGAAATTCCACAACTACTATTCCCAGAGCAGGTAGAGATAAAGCAATAACCCGGATGTAAGCTTTCTTATGAACATCCGTTTACACAACACACAGCAGCTGGATCACTTACCTGATGGTCAGTAAAAACGTCCGAATCATCTGACAGCCCCTTTTCCAAATTCATCTTAAGACAAGAAAATGTCCAGAACGCGTCAGGCACCTGGATCTAAAACCCCATCCAACACAGCACCGTGCCTGTGCATGTCAGAAAAGTTCAGACATTTCGGTTCCATGTGCTCCCTTCGTCACCCATGGCAACAGGACACTGAGGAAGCTGTGGTCTGCCAGAGACTCAGACGCTATCTTGATCGACTCATACATAAGAGCCATTTATATATCAGTCACCCTGTGAGATCATTTTTAAAGCATTTCCTCTACCGAATCTGAAGAGCAGCACTAGCTGATAGGGGTAATTTCTCAGCACAACAGCTGCAGAGAATTTGTGTTTTAGCGGGGTGGTATGGTTTGCAACCTTAATTACAGTTGCTGCTGATTCTATTATAAGCCTGCTCCATATGCACGCGCTTCCTTGGTGGCAGCCAGCAGGATCTAGTACGTTCCTAAAAACCCCTCCACCTCCACGCAGCATCTGTGATACATGATTGGCTACGCTTGCTTCCCAAGGATGAACAACCCAGGAATGTGTGAACCTGATGGATCCTGGCTTGTGAAAAGAAGAAGGGGTAGGGGTGGGGGGAAAAGATTGCCGCTGGAACCTGGGTCCCACTGCAAAATGACCTGCCGCTTCTCTGAGACTGGGTGAACTGCTCAGCCAGGTGTCTCCAGGTATCGTGGTCTGGCCAATCAGGCTCTACAGTCCTCCATCATCCTAGACCACTGGGTTAGATTGGGGGCACCCCCAGAAATCACAAATGCAGTGCCTCTGGCCCTTAGACTGGGCCAGGCCTTGTGTCTGTGTCAGGCTACCAGATGGGAACACCTAGGGCCAGTATCACCTTTGCTATTCCGAGAGAGCTGTGTGATCACAAGGCCGAATCCACAACACCTTCCCTGCCCTTCCATGTGGAAGCTACAGTGACTGCTGGCCAGGATGAGAACCTGCAGCAGCTCAAGTCTCCTTAGACTTAGGCTTTCTGGGGAGATGTAGTCGTGAACACAGGAACAGAGCCAGAGAAAGCGGCAAGGGGCAGGGCTCATGTGCACCACCCTCATTCCCACCCCAAGCACAGCTAGCACCCAAACAGGGGATTTACAATGGAAGAAGCAAACAAGGGGACTGGCTTCCACAGCTAGAGATGGTCCAGACAGCCCAGTCCTCCCTCTGCAGAGCTGGAAGGGAGCACCACCTATGCTCTATGGGCAGCCTGGAGGCTGTGGTCAGTCCTGTGAGTCCAGTGGCTACTGGCACAGGGAACTGTCTCCATGCCAAAGAGTCTAAGTGACACACAGCAGCAGAGTGACAATTGTCTGAGGACCTAGCACTAATTGATAAAGTTTTGGAAAGGGTACAGGACAGTACATCCCAGTCCACCAGCCCTCCAGACCCTAGAAACAGCTATGAATGATGAAGGTGCATATGTGCCA
Organism: Alexandromys fortis; assembly: GCF_014885135.2. NCBI lineage: Eukaryota > Metazoa > Chordata > Mammalia > Rodentia > Cricetidae > Alexandromys > Alexandromys fortis. The sequence continues at coordinate 3,484,828 of NW_026067920.1, forward strand.
GGTGTGGGTAACGCGCACAGAGGAACCTGCTGTGATGCTGAGAGACAACCCAGCCATATATCACTCAATAACTTTAGACAGAAAGGTCTAGGTGCTTGCTTTCATTATCTCAAACAGAATGCCTGCATCCTAGGTATTTTCAGTCAGGGATGGGAAAGGAAGAAAACAATCTCATCTTGTCAGTATGGATGCTGTGGCTCAGTCCCAAGCAGCCTGGAGACTTAAGGCCACATCTTCTCTTCTCCTCATACCTGCGGTTTGCCCTTGCCTCTATAGCTGATGAGGTCATTGCTAAGGCTGAGACCGGCCTCTTCGTCTGAGGACAGGCCTAGAAGACAACCAGGCCAACACCCAGGACTCTGTGCCGTCCTGCTGTTTCCTAACCCACACGTGCTTTGAGCTGCCTGCCAGATCAGGGCCCAAGGGTGAAAGATAACAGTGGCAGTAGCCAGGGCCTCACGTGCCTTCCTGCCTTCTGCCCATTCCCAGTGCTGGGGGATAGTTTTCAAGTCTGGGCCCACCAGCCCCAGCACAGCTCTCACAGAGTTGAGCCTATGGCCACTTCAGGAACACGAAGCCAGGACCAGAGAATGAGATGAGAGCAGAAAGCACTGGGCATCAGCGCTGCGTGAGCCACTATCCAGCAGTCAGGCTAAGCCACCCCTCACACCAGCGCCCTGGAGCCCAGAGAAGAGTGAAAGCCACCACAGGCAGATCAGTAAGCCGTGGTGTCAGGGGGAGTACTCAACCTAGAGTGCCCAGACTCTTGCTATTCGGTGAGACAAGAGGTACCTACTAAGTGCCCACAGGATCCCAGGAGGGGCCTCACCCCCACCTTCGCCCCAGAGCCAGCATTTGGAATAAGGAAACTGGAGTACACAGGGATGTGGATGAGGCGCAGCCAGAACCCCAGGGACAAGAGCAGAATGACAGCAGTATAAGAGGGCAGAAGACCAAGGCCAAGTGGAAGTGAGAGCTCCTGGGAGGTGGGCCCCAAAAGGTTCTAGTGCAAACAAAGGGCTCCCCAGCCTCCCATTCTTCATCCGAGCATTGCCAACCAGACAGCTGGAGAGGCTAGCCAGGCTGAGTGCTCTCCACCTGCCAGCACCATCACGGCAGGGCGTGGCCTCGTGACCCTCAGTGCCTCTTGCTCTTGCCCACTTTGCCAGAGCAGGCCCACCTCCCTCTGGCCTGATGCTCTCCATGGCCTGCACCTCATCAGCTTCTACTGGCTGCTGTGTTCCCAGAGATAAACAGTGTACAGAAATGGAACGGCCCATGAGCAGCATCTGAAAGGGGAAATACTCCGGGCAAAGAGATCCCCTATTGTGTGTCTGAGTGAGTAAAGAGTCACGGTAATTCCCCACATAAAGGAAGAGAAGATAGGGGTATGAAAGACCAAGCTAATCCAAATTCTTGGAAACAGGGAAGGGTAGATTTAAGAAATAAGAAAAGAGTTTATTTTGAGCTATCTGTAGAGTCATCCTAGAGGCGATTACACACTCTGCAGCCGCCAGCATCTCAGTTCAGGGAGGCTGCAGTGGAAGCAACCAAACCTGCCAAATGTCAAGAAGGCACTTTCCCTTGTGTCCTGACCTGGCTCTCACGTGGGGTTTCTGTATGCTCTGCTGGGATTGTGAGTATGACAAGCAAGAAGAGTGGGCTGGGTCTGCAGACAGTATCAAAGCACCCACATAAAGCCTCCTCCCACTACCATGGCTCTCCAACATCTGGAGCACAGGGCTACTTTTACGGAAGCAAAACTTTGACTTGGGCGCCCCCTGCTGCCCAGAATCTGCCATTGCCAGTACCAGGAAAACAGTACTGGCGTCACACAGCAACAGGCAACTCTATACCAACTCCAGCTTAGGAAAAAGAGGTCAAACCAGCTCATCCCAGCACAGTGCTCTGCAGGGCCACCAACAGATAGATCCCTTGGGTGTTGGAAGGATAAGGAGTAGAGACTAGAACACTGGCTTTAGCCAGGACAGAGATGAGGGCACACAGGACAGGCAGGCCTGGCCCACGCATAGGGTAAGGTGGGAGCCAAAGGAAGATCAATGTGGAGGCAAGACTGATGGTAAACACCTATAGTCCTATCGCTCCAAAGGCAGAGGCAAAGGAGGTGCTACAAGTTTAGGGCCAGTCAGGCTACACAGTGAAACATTGTCTCAGAAAACAAAATAAGGGCCAGCAAGATGACTCACTGGATAAAGGTACATTGCCACTGAGCCTGATGAGATCAATCCCTGGGACCCACACAACTCATGCTACTACACAAGCGTGCGGACACGGACACACACACACACACACACACACAGACACCACAATACAAGTTCATTCACTCACTCATTCATTCAGTTATTTAACAGGCTATAGAATAATCCAGAGCCACAGGAGGCAGACAGGGTTTTATCTTGTTGTAGCCCTGTAGGAAGCTCAGAGAAGAACACAACAGGCTTCTCTGTGAAGGGCCCATGGGACACTCAGCTTTGCAAGCCATCCCAACCCTGCCTGAACCACTCAATGGCCATATGATACAAAAACAGCTGAGATACAGGCCTGAGTGATGTGGCAGTGGCCATTAAATGGGCTCCAGGCCCAGAGCACCAGCTCCAGCTCCCAGAACCTCACAATTTACCTTCTATTCACCCCGCCCTCAGGTTCTATTGCTGCAGCTCCTCCTGTCACATGGAAACATGAGAGCTTCCTCCAGACTGCATTCTGAGAGCCCCAGCCCAGGGCAGTGCCACCTGGACTCCCAGTTGCGGTCCAGACTCCGGGTCCTTCCCTCTTGCACTGCTCTCCAGACTTGTTTCCAGCCCCTATCCAGCTGCCACTTGTTGCCCAAAGGCCTTCTAAACGCAGCCCCACTAACCTTGCAGAGAGTGACTGCAATCCGCTCTCACAGCTAGGGCCTAACCGAGGCACAGGCAGGAGCCTGGACTATCCATACCAAGCCCAAGGGTAGTTGCTCTCCCTCAGCTCTCTGCTACAAACTTATCCAAAGCTTTGTCACACCAAGAATAAGATCCAAGCTTGCATCTCAACCCTTCCTGCCCTTCAGACACACTGCCTGTGACCTGAGTTCCTTGTGGCTGGTTCCCTCTCAGTATGGAAGGCTCAGTATAAGATCCCTCCTCAAAATAGCCATGCCCCACCCTTCACCCACAGAGCCTGGCTTATTATCTCATTTTATCACCCTGCCACATGTGGACAGCAGTTCCCTGGGCTCAAGATCTCTTCTGGACACATCACTCCCTATTGTAAGTGAATGTCCTCAGAGTCAATCAAGCAAGAGTCAAGCAATATCGAGGGGAGTTCAGCTGGGCCCTCCCCTGCAAAAGGGCTGTCTCAGCTGGACTTACTGACTGTTAACATACTCTCATGGATGGGTGGGAAGGGTCTCAAGCCCCCCACCTGAGTGTCCTGTCTCTCCCTACCACCTTGTATGTGGAACTCTGCTTAAATGCACATGGCCTGGAGAGGGGCTAGATAGAGTACATAAGCTGATGAAGCCAAGATGAGGGGAGGGAGCTCCATCTATGAACAGTGGGGAAGCCTCCATCCCTGCTGAGTAAAGTCTTTGCAGATGTAGCCTGTTGGGGGAACCACATCCCTGTAACTAACCCTTCAGCTATGTAAGGGAGACTGTCTTAGCCAGGGTTGCTAGGGCTAGGATAGGAAATCCTACCGTCCAGCACCTGCAGTCTCCTGAAAGAACAGCTGACTAATACACAATCAGGGCTTGCCTGCCAGGGCAATGTCCTGGCTGCTGTCCTCACACACTCATGGTCTTGGACACAATACTCCTGGCCTTTTGCCCCAGGTTCTAACTTTTTAAGGAAGAAATGCTTATGCCCCTACCCTGTAGGAACTTTGCCATCTCCACATGGAATAAGGACACCCATGCCTCCTGGGTATCTACTAGAGGACCCAGTACCAAAAGCTCAGCATGGGATCATGGGGTGCACTCAGGACAAGTAGACAGTCAGGAGACCTCAAGGCATGGTGACTGCTTTGGGCACTAATGTCACCCCCCCCCCATGTGATCAGAGCAGGCCTCAGAGGATGTCAAGGCTTTTCCCAGACTCTCACAGTGGCCCCACAACAGCTACGAGACTAAATTCGCTGTGAGCAATGGAATATCATTTTAACTATGTAAAGATGTGTTATATTTGTTCTGTTATAGTTATGATGTATTTGTTTAATTATGAAAAGATGTTGTTGTTTTGCCTTGCTTGCTTAAGGCACCTGATTGGTCTAACAAAAATGGCCAATAGCTAGGCAATAGAGGGACAGGCAGAGCTGGTGGGCAGAGAGAATAAGTAGGAGAGAGAGAAGAGAATAAGAGAACGAGAGGGAGATGCCAAGGACCCTGTCTGGCAGGCAGGCAGCCAAACAGAGTGGGGCTTATAGAATGAAAGATAAAACCCCCTGAGGCAAAACATAATGAAGAGAAATAGGTTAAATTACATTATAAGAGCTAGTGGGACAAGCATAAGCTAAGGCCGAGCATTCATAACTAATATTAAGTCTCCAAGTCTTTATTTGGGAACTGGTTGGTGACCCAAAAGAAAGCCTGCTACATCTTACTTCCCCAGTGAAAAGAACTATGGTTTTCAATGGAAGGTGATTCCTGTCCACCTCTTCAGTACCAGAGATCATCACACTTCAACTCATGGGTGATGCAGTCAAGGAGAGTTGAAGATTCCCAGACACACACAGTTTTATGGGGTGCAAGCTTCTCCTGGCGTACAGCCTCTAACCCAGCTGCTCCCTGGCTATGCCTTCCCTGAGTTCAGACTACACTGGGGCCTCAGCCCAGCTTTCTTCCCAGGACTGTACTTCCTGCACCTCCCAGGACTGCACTTCCTGCACCTCCCAGGACTGCACTTCCTGCACCTCCCAGGACTGGTCCTACAACTTCCTATTACCTGGGCCAGCACAAAGCAGTCAACCCCTTCAGTCACTGGTCAATCTTCAGGACCAAACCTGTTCCCCACAGGAGGGTCACAGTATACAGGCCTCAGCCAGTGCGGCTTTCCTTCCTGGCTGCATACCAGGCTAAGCACCACCAGTGGTGCAGTTGCTTTAACCTAGACTTCCCCAGAGCTCTTCCCTTTCTGTGCAGTTTGCTGGGTCTTTCCACTGTGCTTCCTAGACTCTGCAGGGTTTTGGAAAAGCAGAAAATCCATACATTGATAAATTATTAGACATGGCTGCTGTCCCCAGCACCCTTGGGAAGAGCGTTGCATAATCATCTGTATCCTCATCTCTTGGCTCCATAAACGACAAAAGTCAGTCAGGGCATCCAGTAAGGGGACCTGATGTTTTCCAGGTAGCCCACCCTCAGCCTTGTCATTCCACTTTTCACTGCTCAAACTGCCACCCAACCTCAGGAGTTGACCTGCAAGCCAAGCATGGCAAGACTGGAGCTGAGCAAACCAACAAAGTTCAAAGGCTATGGATACAGTTTAGCCAGTCAAGCGCTTGCCTTGAAAAGCACAAGAACTTGAATTCCATCCCCAGAACCCATATATATATATATATATATATATATATGCCAGTTATGGTGACATGTTATGGCCCTGTACTAGGAGTCAAAGAAAGCAGATTGCAGCCTGAAGCTGGTGGTTAGTGAGATCCTATCACAAAAAGAGGAATGGCACCTGAGGATGTCATCCAGACTCCTCATACAAGTGCACACAGAAACACCCAAACATACACAAAAAGAAAAACAGAGGCAGAAGCAGGTCTTTTTTTTTTTAAATAAAGATTTATTTATTTATTATATATACAGTGTTCTGTCGGCATGTATATCCCTGCAGGCCAGAGAGGGCACCAGATCTCACCACAGATGGTTGTGAGATGGTCGCTGGGAATTGAACTCAGGACCTCTGGAAGAGCATCTTAACCTCTGAGCCATCTCTCCAGCCCCCAGAAGCAGGTCTTAAATTGGATTTTTTGTGTGTGTGTGTGTGTGCGTGCGTGCGTGCTGAGAGAGCACCCAGGGCATCAGTGTTGAATGTGCTAGGCAAGTGCTAAGCAAGCACTATATCACATGATAAATATGCACAATTGCATGTTAACAAACTTGAAAAAGAATACACTGCATTGAATCTACAGGTTATCTTCTAGCTGTGTTCATAATTGACTGTTGTACAGGATCCATGTGTCCAGCAACCTTGCTAAATCCTACTCATTGTGCTGAATAACTGAGACATCACTTGAGATTTTCTTTGATAATTTTTAATCACTTGATAATAGTAACATTTTTATTTCCTTTTTGCAAGCATTTCACATTTCTATTCTTTTTATCTCCTGTGTGCATCAACTACACTGCCAGTACAACTGTAAATGGAAAGGCAGTCACTTGTGTCTTGTCCCTGTCTCAAAGGGAAAGCTTATACAATGCACACCAGGCCACTCTGAGGACTGTGGGACCCAGGTGCTCCTCTCCGCTTTTACATTGGTAACTTCTGTTTCACTATACATGGGTAGTGAATTTTACCAAATGCCTTTCCGGCCTGTTGAGAAATATGTAAATTTTTTTTCTTTATTCTGTTAATGTAGTAACTTACGCACACATACACGGTGGGGGGGTTATAATTTTTACATACCAACCAATGTATCCCTAAAATAAAAATTACTGCACTCAGATTGCTAATACCTTGGCTAATATCTTGTCTAGGGCTTTTCCATCTAGTATTAGCCAAGCTCCCAAACTTTCTTCTCGGAGTTTTTGGTTCCAAGGTTATAGTGGCCTCATCAAAAACAGCTGAAAGTAAGTACTGTCTTATCTACTGTTGGATTAACTGCTTTAACCTTGATTACTGCACAGCTCCTGCTTCCTGTGATCCTGTTCTAAGACTCTTGTCCAACCTGAGATGACATCCCACTGCCCTGTTTGCACACTGCTGGGCTGGGGAGGCAGCCCATCTCCACAGGCCTGTCACACCAGCCTGAGGACCTGAGCTCAGATCACCAGCACCTCCATGAAGGCTGGAGCATAGCTACACATCTTCAACCCCTGGGTTTGGGGGGCAGAGAGAAGCAGATCCTGAGGGTCACTGGCCAGCCAGCCTAGCAGGATCAATGAGCTACCGATTCAGTTAAAGAACTTGCCTCAAATATAAAATGGAGGCAGATCAAGAAAGACACCTGATGCCAACCTCTGACCTCCACCTGCATGCATGTGCACATACTCATGTGAACATGTACATACATCTCTTTCACACACACACACACACACACCAGAAAAAGAAAAAGGAACTAAAAGAACATTAAGTTAGTAGTCACTTCAAAACACTCTCTAACGTCCAAGGAGATTTCTTCTCTGAGCTGGATGAGTCAGCAGGGCGCAGCTCACCGAGCGGATAGGTGCTGGTGTTTCTAGTCTGCCTGCATGGAGGCAAGAACAGGCCGTGTGCCATTTGCCACTCTTCTTCTCAGAAGAAGCTTATGGTCCAGCCTGTTCTAAGACTCCTCTTTGCAAGCTTCCAAGAGGGTGTGGCAAGAAAGCACTAAATAGCAAATCCCACCAATAGAGGAAGGAGACTAATGTGTTTGAGAGACTGAGCACAAGCAAAGCAAACAGTGGAATAAGTAGGATATAAGTCCAGCACCATCCCATCCCTGCAGCTGGAGGACAGGTAGGTAGAGCCCTCTAGAGACTCAGGTGGGAGACAGAATTCTCGATTCCAGTACAAGTCCTTCACAGAGAGCAGAGCAAGGTGTTCCTGGCATCATCTGGCTGGAAGCTATCAGGAGACAGTTAAGAAGGTTCTTATGACACCAAAGCAAGTGTCATCAGTAGGAAGTCCTCAGGTTTTGCTCTAGTGTTCAACTAATCACCCGGGAGACAGACCTCTGGACTTATCTGTGGAGGAGTGTTTTGATTGTGTTCAATGATGTGAGGAACCACGTCTTTTTTTTTTTTTCTTCTGAGGCTGGGTTTCTCTGTGCAGCCCTAGCTGTCCTGGAACTCACTCTGTAGACCAGACTGGCCTCCAACTCAGAGATCAGTCTACCTCTGCATCTGCTAGGATTAAAGGCATGCTCTACCGCTTCCCAGCTGGGGAACCCCATCTTGGCCATGGGTGAGGCCGTTCCCTGCAGAGGATCCTGGACTATACAAACTGAGACAGCCAGTTGAGCACTAGCACGCACACACTGGTCACTCCCTGCTTCATGACTGCAGATTCCATGTGACCAGCTGCGTCAAGGACAAAGACCACCTATGATGACCCATAACCTTGAATTGTGACCCAAAACAAATCCTTTCTCCATTACATTCCTTTGCCAGGATATTGGTCGCAGCAACTTGAAAAGAAACTCAAATAGTCACAATACTGTGAGACACCATGCTGGGAACATATGCAGCTGTTCCACCCAACAACAATGCTCCCACCCTGCCACAGGACAGTCAGAGAGAACCTGAGCCCCTGGATCATCACAACACCGCAGGGCTCATGATACCACCAAGCAGCAGCAAGTCCACGGGTCTTGGTCCAGCACTGGAACCCAGAGAGTAAGAGAGAGATCTGCACTCAGGGCTGCCAACCAGCAAAGTGATCAGAAGTTGGACGTCCCGTCCTAGGGAGAGACAAGTCTTTACCACAGACCTCTCACCAACCACAGAGAAGTCACAGCCCAGAAGCTTGTCTGGGCTCTAGATGCTCACTGCCTCTCCCTTGGGAACATGGCTCAGATCCTTCTTCACATGTTGTGTTTCTACTGCTGCTTCCTGCTGCCAAAAAGCAGCTCCTGGTGCTGCTGGGCCAGATGGTCACAAAGTTTCTACATGGGACAATGGTCAGTTTCTAGGCACCAAGCCATCCATGAGTGTGGAACTGGTTCTTTCCTGGGACAAGTCCAGCACAATCAGGATACGCCCAGGCAGGGAGGAGCAGGCTGCAGGCTCCACGTCACTCACATCCAGGGTATCCACACCTATGGCCACACAGGTAAGTGCTCTAACCAGTGAATGTGGAAGACATAGAGAAGCAAATAGGTCACCTCAGGATGAAGTGGATCAAAAACAGATGCCCAGAAAGATCAGACAGTGACTGGGTCACCCGGCCACATTTGTACGTGAGGAGCATAAGCCCAGGTAAGACTATGTAAAGGCTTGTGAGGAGGAGAGGGGATGTGGCGGGAAGACCTCAGCTAAAAGGATGGATGGGGAGGGAGGGAGGCCTCAGAATGGCAGGAAAGAACAAGAGCATGGATACCTTGTCCCACATGACTGCATCCATCACAGACCATCCCTAGATCACTATCTGAGTCCTAAGAAGGACAGGGCTGACATCCAGCAGTAGCCAGAGAATGCCGGGATTGAGAGGCACAAGACAACAGAGGTAGCACCGTACATCATCCAGTGAGTCCGTCTCCGCTCCAGCTGCCTGCAGACCACAGAGAGCCTCTTGCCATGTGTCCTCCAGCAAGCAGAGCTGCTCACTAGCTAGCCATTGGGACGGCATCCCAGCACTCTTCTGTACTCCACAGCAGCCCTGGTCGCCAGGGTCAGCTGCACCCCAGGGTGGTGAGGCCCACGGATGCAGAGACTAGGAGGACATTCCTAGCACACCTGCCACAGCAGCCATGCAGAGCACAGATGGACAGGTCCCAGTCCCCAAGTGGTCAGGGCAATTTGTAGCTTCTGCACTTTGAAATCTTTAGGAAAAATTCAGGAAGTTTAAATAAGAGGCTACCCATATGATGAAAAGCCACAGCTTCACTGTCATGTGACCCAAGAAGCATTTAATAGCTGGTCTACAGTTGGGCTTCCTATCTGTAAAGAGGCCAGGTCAGCAAGACACGCTGACAAAGGCCTGCAATCCTATCCCTTAGGAAGCCACACAGAATTGTGAGTTCAAGGCCAGTGGCCATACTGACAACCCTCTTGTTGTGATACTCTGAAGACAGCAGGGAGAGGTTTGGAACACCAGCCCATGCTCACTTCTCACTGCTGACAACAGCAAGACTCCACTGCTGGCCAGCAGGTAGAACCAGCCCATTCCTAAACATGAAGAGAAGCAAAGCAGTAGCCCAAACTTCTACAACAGTTTCTCAGACAGCCACCATGAAGCTATATACATGCTCAGGGTTCAGACCACTGAGGCCTTCTTCTCACACAAGTGGAGACACAAGCACCCCTGGCAGGAACCCCTGCCTGGAGGCAGGTGAGCCATAATCTACCTTCTTATGGGTCCCCAGGCCCAGCCAGACCTTGCCACACAGCCTCCCATCTAACACCAGGAACTGACTTTTCTCTTCTAGGCCATGGAACAGCCCTGCAGCTGGTCTTCACGTCACTAGGGACGTACACGGACACCTGTCACTTAGCTCTTCCACTTACACAGCCGTCCTAGCACCACCACACGTGTGCAGGGGATGTGTAGGGAACACTCACAGCTTCCTTAGAGCAGACGCTTCATCTTCCCCCGCATTTCCATCAGACAGAGGAGTCTAACCGCCACAGGGTTATAGATCATGCCACAGAAAGCCATAAAATAAATCCTGAGAGCAAATGGCCTGCGTTTGGAAGTGGCAGAACAAAGCATGGCAGGCAACTGTGCCCATCAGAATTCATAAGCCAGGAAACCCAGCAGCATGATCTGTGGGTGCAAATGGCTCAGAGAGGGGACAGGCAGAGCACAGAGGCCCTTGGGAGCTGTCACTGCTCTGTCTGTGCTGTGTGGGCTAGCATGGCACGGCACACGTGCCCCACACAGCAGAGACCCCGCCGGTCAGTGCTGCTGTGCTGTCATTAACAGCAGCGCACCCACAGTGCCCACTGGCAGTGACGACTGGTGCACCACCATCAGGGTCTGTACTTTCCTTCCCTCTAGTTCCTGGAAGCCTAAAACTTCCCAGAAGAATAAAACCGATTCTTAAAATGGCCTTTGATCTGGCTGATCGGGTCTATAGGAAGGGACAGAAATGGGCCTTACCTCAACTGTCCCACAGGATTAAACACACTCCTGTCTGACCAGGGCTCCCCAGTGTGGGGGTCCAGGTGACTCAGGTACTTTGAGGGATAGGGACAGTCTAGCACGTGCTCTAGAAGCTCCTGCTGAGCGGGAGAGTCCAGCAGGCTCCCAGAGGAAAGAGCCAGAACGCTGGAGGAGAACAGAGGGGAAAGAGTGGCCAATGCCCACAGTGGTCAGCAAGTCCAAGCCACCTACCTCAAGATCATCAAGGGAGCGCGTGATGCTGAACCTCCTAGACCTTCCAAAGGATCTTCGAGCTGACGTGCGCTGTGAAGTCTGAGCCAGGGTAACTCCCCGCCCCAGTTTTGAGCCCTAAACACAAAGGAAACGATGTGTTAGGTAAGCGTTGTTGGAAGAGATGATCAGTTCTGTCCTCTGTGCTCCACTCAAGGAAAAGCCAAGCCCAGCAGCACCGGGGGAGGTTCAGTTGAAGTCACTGTTTGGTACATTTTAATTAAAATATTTACCACAACATATGTAAAATAGTAAGAGTCCTCCTGGGATCTTGAGCTATCTGCTGCTACTTACCAACTGTGTACCCTGGATGATAAGGCCCGCCCTGCTTTCCCAAACCACACACAGACAGCGGTCTCGGGCGGACTGATACTGCCGGCTACACAACAAAAGTCAGTGTGAAGGCTGTCTTCTTCACACCTGGGCCCGTGTCATCTGATGGTCACTTTAAGCAGCTAAGAACACCCTAACCAGTGTCTGAAGATCATTCCAACAAGAGGCTTGAGTTTCTTCCTCCAGGAAATGACAGTGTTTGCTGTTATTTCTTCCCAATTCAACATCCCCTCCTGGAAGGCAGAGGGGGTCTGAAAAAGACTTAGGAAGCTAACAAAATGTACATGATTGTGAAGTCAGAGGACTCAAGTCTGGATCCTATCACCCACAAAAGGTGGATCACAAACACATATAAGTCTGGATCCAGGGGATATGACACCCTCTTCTGGCACACACACGCATACACACACATCTTAGAAAATGGGAGGGGCAAAGAGCAAGAGAGTGCAAGCAAGCAGACAGGTCATCTGGCTCGGACAGTTCAGTAAGTTAAAAGGACTCACAAAGTCTCAGACACCCCAGGTTGTGGGAGCAGTGAGCTGTTAAGTGAGGAGCTCCCGGGATGCAGCTTTCGTGGGTCCTCACTCATGCTGGAATGGGCTTTTCAGTGATGCAGCTGCCTAAAGATGTCCCAGTCCTGTAGTAACCCCTCACAATGGTCCATAAGCCCCCGCAATACACTCACTATCCATGGGGCTGGCTCTACAGCATTCAGACTCCCCAGAGAGGGCACCCGGAGGGCAGTCTTCAGACATCAGCATTCAGGCCATAACTCAGTAGTGCTGAGCACCCCAGTGTTGCAGTCATCACCTCCATCCACAGCCAGCACCTTCTCACCTTCCCACATGAAACTCTCCCCATGTCTGCCTTTTCTGCCTGATAATGGCCACTTTGGGCCTTGTATAAGCAGAATCACTACATCCTCATCTTTTAGTGACTAGCATGTCTCATTGGCCATAATATCCTCAAGGCTCATCCGTACTGCAGCACGTGTCAGGATTTCTTTCCTTTTCGAGGCTGAATTCCACTGCATAAAGTAGCCAAATTTTCTTTTTCCAGTCATATATTCAAGGGCACTTAGGCTGCCTCCATATCTTAGCTGCTGAAATAATCCAGCTATAAATATAAACTCTGGTGTACAAACATCTATTCTAGTCTCTGCTTACAATTCTTTTGGCTATACCAGAAGTGGAATTGTTCAGTCATAAGGTAATTCTATTTAAAGGAATTTTAAGGACTTGCCACACTGTCCATAGTGGCTATTCTACCGTGGATTCGCACCAGCAATGCACACAGTTCAAATTTCACAAGTCCTATCCAGGACCTGGCACTGTCCAGTTTTGGCAGGGGTCACCGCACTGGGCCAAGTGTGCTGCACTGCACCTGCCTGGTGACAATGGGGCTGAGCATTTCTCACATGCTTTCAGCATCTGAATATCTTCTTTGGGAAGGAGTCATCCCCAGTCCTTTGTCCACCTTAAATCAGGTTTTTGTTTGTTTGTTTATTTTTTTTTCTTTCTGATGTTGAATCCCATTTGTGCTAGACCCAGGTTCTGTCGGATCTGTTTGAGCATTGTCTCCATCTCAGAACCACTTTCCCGCGTTCTTGATTGATTCCTTTAATAAGTCCAAGTTTTGCATTTGGGAATAATGTAATTTCTATACCCACTCCCCTTGCTGCCTATGTTGTTAAAATTTAAAATTCTTAATCCAGAAGCCTCAATCCTAGACTGCAGGCTCCAGTCAGGCAGGGACTTAGTCTGTCCTGGTAGCGCCTAACTCTGCCCTTCCACAGTACCTAGGAAAAATCAAGTGTCCAAACAGATGCTGAGCGAGAGTTTGGCTCTAAACAGAGACCAGCTCCATCATCAGAAGGTTCTTCCAGATGCGACACGGGATTCTGACAAGATCTGGAACTGACAGGTTTGCTCCTCCTGGCATATCAATCAGGGTCCCCATGAGGTATCTTAGTAGAGAAAACTCATTATGTCAAGCAGCTGATTTGGTGCTGGAAGACAGGACAGGCAAGGAGGCCCTAGGGTGTCCTGGAGGCAGAGGAGGGCTGTTCACACTGAGCAGCTCAAGGAGGGACCACAGAGCTGGGACTCTGAGGGACAGAGGGGAAGAAATGGTCCCTAGGGATGAAGAGTGTTATTATTGTGACATCCCTGTCCTCTGGTTCATTTAACATCCCCAGAGACAAAGCTTGCCAGCACATGGCTGAGGAACAAGAAGATGGTGCAGACCCCACTCCTCAGGGACAGAAGGTCTCAGGGCTGGGGGTACAGCTAGAACTGGTATGTTATAGCAAAGTTAAACATGAACAATCCAAAAGCCAAGATCAGAACAGCTTCAGAGTGTCACACACAAACTGAACAATGACAGCTGTGCTGTGTTGTATCCGTGTGTCTGTGTAGGTGCACACAAGCACATGTATGCGCATGCATGCAGAGGTCAGAGGGCAAATTCAGGTGTCACATCTCAGGCTTGCTGGCTAGTTTTATGTCAACTTGACACAAGCTGGAGTACTCTGGAAGAGGAATCTCCGCTGAGAAAATGCCCCTCAGACTGACCGTAGGAAAGCCTGCTGTGCATCTTCCTGACTGACTGTGGGGAGGCTCAGATCACGGAGGGAAGTTCCACCCTTAGACTGCTGGCCCTGGATGCTATGAGACAGAAGTTAAGTGAGCCATGAGAAATAAGCCAGTAAGCAGCACCCCTCCATGGCCTCTGCTTCAGTTCCTACCTCCAGGTTCCTGCCTGACTTCCTTCCCTGACAGAGTATGACTTAAGTGTTATAATCTGGAATAAACTCCTTTCTCCTCAAGTTGCTTTAGACCATGGTGTCTTATCACAGCAATAGGAAACCATAACTAAGACAAACAGGGCCCGTCACTGGCCTGGAACCTCACCAAGTTGACTAGGCTGACTGGCCAAGAACCCTAGTGATCGCTCTATGTCCATGCCGTATTGTCATTGCTCGACCTGAATTCTGGGGCTCTGAAACACTCTGCCAAATGAGGCCCCCTTCGGCCTTACAGTGCACTTCATGCGTACACTACTTGAGAAACTACTCCTGGCCACCGTGAGTCACGTCTGAGAAGTGGGGAAGTTCAGGTCTTGTACTCAAGAAAGAAATGGACAACCACACAGGAAAGCACATGTAAGCACGAGGGCAAACTGCATCAGTTAGCAAGTATCTGTCAGGCAAGGCCAAGAACTCTAAAGGGAAAATAAAGTATGAACTGCCACACCGAGAAGGGAGAGAAGGAACCAAGGAAACAAACTACACAGCCTTGAAAACAAAACAAGGCAAAGAGAGAAAGGGAGACCTGGTGCCTTCCAGGAGCCCGGGACTCACCTCTCCTCCCATTACATGGATGGGCCACGTCTGTAGATTCCTTCTGATTCACTCATAGGCTAACGGAAAGAAATCCAACTACTGACCTCCAATATGGAAGTGGAAACGTTTAAGTCAGAGTGCTGATCGGACAGGCCCGTGCCACTGGTATAGCCTGGTTGTTTGCTGATGTCTAATAAAAGAACCCAGAGCTGGGATGTACCTGAGCTGTGGAGCCCTTACCGAGCATACACAAGGCCTTGGGTTTAATTCTTAGCTCTGAAATGGGGGGTGGAGAATAATATGTAAAAAAGGGAGGAAAAAGAGAAGGAAGAGAGGGAGAAAAACACTATTAACTTGATACAATATCATTTATTTTATAAGAAAAATATTGCTACCCAAACCAAAAACAATGAGAAAAGGGAAAAATTACAGAAGAGTCTCACAACACAGATTCAAAAATCCTACAAAACTATTAGCAAACCAAATCCACTAGCATATGAAAAGCTCATTGTGCTGAGCTGGGTTATCTTGGGAATGCAGATGTGGTCTAACATTTGAAAATCTAATGAAGAGGGGGAAGCCCACACAATTCGATGGATGCAGAACACTCAAAAAGAAAAGCTCAACTAGAACACCCATTGGAGGATTCATATTAACAAAGGAAGAAAAGGATCTTCCCAAACGCAGAGAGCTGAAGAAAAGGCCAGGAACCAACTGTATTTTCATATGTCCCCAGAGGTGGCATTTATAATTTATGATGGTCCCATTAATAATAGCAACAAAATTACATAAAACAGCTAGGAATGACTCTAATGAAACAATATGCCTTATTAAAGACACTCAGGAAGGTAACTGCCAAAACAGCTGGGAGAAAAAAACAAGACAGCAGGATGGCTCAGAGAGTAAAAAGTACCTGCTACCAAGCCTGACAGCCTCAGCTTGATCCCTAGAACCCACAGGGTGGGCGAAGAGAACCAGCTCCCTGGCCAATTGTCTTCAGACCTCCACACACATGCTGTGGTTTTCATGCGCATGTCACCACACACATATACACACATACTGTCTTAAATCCCCGCCTCTGGTCAACTGAACGCACAAACACATCTCTCTAAGCCATATTCTTCCACCTCCTGTCCCCAAAGTCTCATGCTTCTTTCAGAATATAAAGCACAGCACAACTTTAAAAGTCACCACAGTCAGACTGGAGAAGATGGTTCAGTGGTTAAGAGAACTGGCTGCTCTTCCAAAGGATTTAGGTTCAGTTCCCAGCACTCACATGGCAGCTCACAACAGTCTGTAACTCCAGTTCCAGGGGATCTGACACCCTCGCACAGACATTCTTACAGGCAAAACACCAGTGCACATAAAATAAGAATAAATCTTTTTTTTTTTCTTTTTTGAGACAGGGTTTCTCTGTGGTTTTGGAGCCTGTCCTGGCACTAGCTCTTGTAGACCAGGCTGGTCTCGAACTCACAGAGATCCGCCTGCCTCTGCCTCCCAAGTGCTGGGATTAAAGGCGTGCACCACCACCGCCCGGCTAATAAATCATTTTTAAAAAAGAGGTCTCCATAGTCTTTAAAAATTCCAACACTTTAAAATCCCATCTAACTGTGAGTGCCTCTAAAATAAAAACAAGCTATATACTTTGAACACATACTAGCAAGAATGAATATGTTTTATTCTCAAAGGGAAGAACCAGGGAATAAAACAGTCACACCAAAATAAAACTAAAATCTGTCAGGTGAAACACCAAACCCTACACTTTCCTGTCTAGCATCTGGAACTTAGAGCATAAACATCTAGCTCTAAAAGGCTGGGGTTTCCCTGACCCCCTGAGTTCTGCCAGCTGCAGCACCTCCAGCTTCTCTCTAAAGCTCAAGCTGGCTCCATCTGACACCTGTGGCTCTCGCTGGCAGATGTCCTATGCTCTTGGCAGCTCCAACATCCTAGGGTCTCCACTGAACCTGACGTTTCGCCTTCATAGCTCCACACAACGGCTGTTCACAGGGACTACAACCAGCCACAGGGTACCTGGCCTCAGCTGCTCTTCATGATCCTTGCATCTTTGTCTTTAAAACCAATACCAAGTATACAAAGCTTACAATGCTGCTAAGTTCTGCTGCCAGCTCAAGGTATAACCAGGCTCCTGGGACCACACTGCATGCAGACCTTGAGGACAAACTCTCCTGGGAAGGTGTTCTTTTTTTTAAAAAAAAAAATATTTTATTTATTATGCATACAATATTCTGTCTGTATGTATGCCTGCAGGTCAGAAGAGGGCACCAGGTCTCATTACAGATGGTTGTGAGCACCATGTGGTTGCTGGGAATTGAACTCAGAACCTTTGGAAGAGTAGGCAATGCTCTTAACCACTGAGCCATCTCTCCAGCCCTGGGAAGGTGTTCTTAAGGAGCAGGGAACCTTCTCAGGTTAAGTTTCATTCCTTTAAATGAATTTGTTTCTCTACAGGATAAGGCCTCCCACGGGTGAGGTCCTACCCTGGGATATCCTTCCTTTTGTCCCAGTATAACATGGCAGTTAATTCTACTCAAGTTTTCACAAGACAGAAAAGATGCAGCCAAATTCTTGGCAAAAAAAAAAAAAAAAAAAAAAAAAAAAAAAAAATCACAAGATTTGTCCCATCCCAGTTCCTGTTAGAGCTCTGTTTGTTCCCTCTGAAGCCTGATGAGCCGGATCTCCACTGCCCCTGCCCCTCTCGGCAGCCCATTAAATCCTTCACACGGCATCCAGTGGCTTTTTAAGCCCAAAGTTATAAACTTCTTCCACATCCTCCCACAAGGCTTAAAAGCCACGTGGTCATGGCAAGGCTTATCATAGCAACTACCCCACTCTCGGAACCAGTTTCTGCCTGAGCTTCTTTCCTGGTCACTGTGATAAAATACCTTAACAAAGGCAACTCAGGGGAAGAAGAGGGTTTCTCTTTGCTCACTGTTTCAGGTTACAGTCTATCTTGGTCAGGGTTTCTATTGCTGTAAAACACCATGGGCAAAGCAAACTGGGGGAGGAAGGGGTTTATTTGGGTTACATTTCTACACTGTGGTGGCTCACTGAAGAAAGGAACCTGGAGGCAGGATCCAAAGCCCTTGCTAACCTCATTCTGAAGGGCTAGGGCCTAATAGAAACAAAATCCATTGCACACCTGAGCTTTGGTTAAACTGCATGGGCCTCCTACGACCCCCTAGACTCCTCAAAGGCATCAACACTAGCCTAAATTAGGACACTGGCTGTGCTTTTCAAACAGGGTTGGGATGAACTACTTCCTTTTTTTGGCTGGTCTCGAACTCAGAGACCCCCTGCCTCTGACTCCCAGGTGCTGGGATTAAAGGTGTGCGCCACCACCACTGCCTGGTGATGAATTTCTTAATATCATAACGCTTACATGAAATCAATGCCATGAGTTCACCAAGACACCAGTGCACACAGACACTGCTCAGAACCTTGGAGGGATCCACTTCGAATATCATGTGCTCCCGGAGGATAACAGGCTGACACTGAGATTAAAGGAAGCTAATGTGGGAATTTTTATTACAAAATATCAAAAACTTAGGAAATCTCAGACCAGAGTTTCTCTTTCACCCTCATGTTATCTATAACATTATGTTCCATGTCCACCACAGTCACCTCCCCAACAACAGAACTCAGTTTTCTCTTCACCTGCTTTTGGGCTAAGCAGTGCAAAGTTCCTCTCAATACATTCTCTTCAATGTAAAGAACATGTTTAGAACAATCCCAAACACCATCAATAAATTTTTTAAAAAATATTTTAAAAGCCTGAACAAGCAAAAACTATCACTCTACTGGGTAGTTTTGTGTGTGAACCTGACACAAGCTAGAGTCATCAGAGGAAGGAGCTCAGCTGAGGAAATGCCTCCTTGAGATCCAGCTGTAAGGCATTTTCTCGTTTATCCATCAATGGGAGAGGGCCCAGATCATGTAGGTGGGGCCACCCCTGGGCTGCTGGTCCTGGGTTCTATAAGAAGGTGGGCAGAGCAGCCATTGGGAAGCAAGCCAGTAAGCAGTACCCCCTCCATGTTCTCTGCATCAGTTCCTGTCTCTTGGATCCTGCCCTGTGTGAGTTCCTGCCCTGGCTTCCTTCAGTGATGAACAGCAATGCTCAAGTGTAAGCTAAACAAACCTTTCCCTTCCCAACTTGCTTTTTGGTCACTGTGTCTTTGTCACAGAAAGAGAAGCCTTAACTAAGACAATCACGTTATCTGGGTGTGGGGTGCCTGTTTTTTTTTCTTTAATTTTAATAAAGAAAATAGAGCTGGGCAGTGGTGGCACAAGCTTTTAGTACCGGCACTTTCGAGGCAGAGGCAGGTTATCTCTGTGAGTTTGAGGCCAGCCTGGTCTGCAGAGTGAGTTTCAGGAAAGTCAATGCTACACTGAGAAATCCTATCTCAAAAAGACAAAAATGAAAGAAAGAAAACAGAGACACTCAAAACATGGAGAGAGATTATTTTCGTGGTAGGAAAACTTGGTAACTTAAACTCATCAACTCTTCTAAATTAATCTACACATGAAAATGTAATTGACATGAAAATACCAATAGTATTTTGGGGAATCTTTTAGCTGAGTGTAACTACATCAAAGCGAGGCCTAAGCAAAATTAACATAAGGTAAGGGACTTGCCCTATAGAAACAGACATCCTGAAGTCATGATAAACTGTTGTTCGGGTACTCACAAAGCAAAAACAGGCATGCATAGAGGGTCTTGCCCTAGAGACACAGAGACATCATAAACCTACAATAAATTGACAACAGAATAACAAATTACCAAGGAATAGACCCATACATAACAGAGCATGTCTGTGGTGGAATATTAGTTGAAGATGTATTACATTTGTTTATGCTATGGAACATTTGTTTAATGATGCAAAGATGTGTTACATTCTTTTATGTTGCATTTGTTTAACTCTGTGAAGCTGTGTTACTTGGCCTGTCTAAAACACCTGATTGGTCTGATAAAGATCTAAATGACCAAGAGCTGGGCAGGAGAAAGGATAGGTGGGGCTAGCAGGCAGAGCAAATAAATATTTAGGAGGAGAACTCTGAAAGGGGCGATCAAAGAGCTAAAGGAGGCGAGGAGGACTCCAGGGGCCAGCCACCCAGACACACAGCAAGCCACAGGTAAGAAGAAAAGAAAGGTACTCAGAAACAGAGAAAGATAAAAGCCCAGAGGCAAAAGAGAGACAAGATAATTTAAGAAAATTAAGAAAAGCTGGCTGGAAACAAGCCAAGGCAAGGCTGGGCGTTCATAAGTAAGAATAAGACTCCATGTATTTATGTGGGAGCTGGATGGCAGGCCCCAAAGAGTAAAGAGTAAAAAAACAAACTACGTTTTGGTACCCATCGTGAGGCTCGAATACACAGGGCCTGAGAAAGCTGGAAAAACTATGGCCCCTTTAAGAAACTCTGCCTTGGCCGGGCGGCGGTGGTGGTGCACGCCTTTAATCCCAGCATTCGGGAGGCAGAGGCAGGCGGATCTCTGTGAGTTCGAGGCCAGCCTGGTCTACAAGAGCTAGTTCCAGGACAGGAACCAAAAGCTACGGAAAAACCCTGTCTCGAAAATTAAAAAAAAAAAAAAGAAAGAAAAGAAAAGAAACTCTGCCTTATAGCAGATCATTTAAATAGTCTTTCCAATGATAAATAGAAAAAACTAAGTTAAACAAACAAACAACAAAAAAATAAATAAATAAACCCAAAAACCACCTGCCACAATGCAGGACACTGGCATTCCAGGGTTGCGGGTTAAATATAGTTCCTAGTCAAAGACATCTGCGACCAGGCCGAGAACCTGAGGCTTGGCTCTCATGTAGCTTAGCAGTTTAAAGTTTGCTCACATGGTCAGGAAAGACTAGAGATATGCATTAAAAGAGGGCCAGATAGGGGAAAAAAACATTTTGTGGCAGGGAAAAATATCTAATCTTTAAGGTAGTAGAATTTTACTATGTAAAACACAGATTATACACATGATTAAAGGAAAGCCAGGAACTTCTAGGCATCCAAAACCATGAAGGCCTGGGTGTATGTGAGTGCACGTGTGTCTGTAAATGTGTGGTCCTACTATCATCAGAGAGCAAGTAGTCAGCATCTACAGTCCTGCCTTCCCAAAAGAGACAATCTGGCAGAAACTGTGTGTGAGCAAACAAGAGGTGTGAGCAGATGTACCAGCAACCTTCACAATCAATGCAAACGCAAGCCACAGTTAACCACTGCTAGTGCTAGGAGCCCAACAACCGCACCCAGACCCGGCAAGAATGCCAACATGGCATTGATCTTGTAACAGAGGGCTGGAGAGGTGGTTCCGCTAAAACTGTATTCTGCTCTTCCAGATGACTCAAGTACAGTGCCCAGGACCCACGTAAGGCAGTTCAAACTGCCTGTAACTCCAGTTCTTGGTGGGAATCCAGAGCTCTCTTAGGACTCTGGGTACCAAGCACACATGTGGTTCATGGACATACACACACAGAAAAATATCATGTGCAAAAGAGAATAAAACTAAGAAAAATAGGAACATAGGAGCTGTGTGTGACACATTTACACAATGGAACATTCATACAGCAGAAAGGTGATCAAGCTGCAGCTACGCCTAACATTGCAGGGAAAGCTTTGAAGTTGTGCAGGGCTACTATAAGCCAAGCGCAGACTTGCAAAGCATCCACACACAGTGGAAGGGCAGCAAATGGCCATGTTTGGGAAGCCAATTGCTCAGCTGGGGCTCTTCCAGCAGGACTCTCAATCGTCTTCCTTCCCGGAAACTAAACAAAGAAGAGGGTGGCAGGCACACCCGTCTACATCCCTCCACCTGCAGGGCTCCTCTGCAACCCCAGGTCCGCTCACCCTCCCAGAGGCACATCCAACGGTCAGACACCATCCTGGTGACTGGCACTGCAAGGGGGCTGCTGCACAGAGCACACATCTCCAGACAGGCAGTACTTCACATGGGAACACTGGCCACCTCGTTCATCAAAGACCTGGGGTGGGTACTGGGGGCTAGACAGAGCTGAGTCTCAGTTCACATACAGGATGGCCACAGATACCCTGCTCAGGGAGGTAACAATATGGGGCCTTTTTTAGGTGTGGTCTTTGTTGATAGTACCAGGACAAAGTATCTATTTTGAAACTTCCTCTCACACAAGGAAAGACTAGACAAATCTTGTTTGTTGAATGCAGAACTCTCTTGTTTGTTGAATCCAGGCTTGGTCTCAGTAAGTTCCTCATTGCTGGCCAGCGTGAAGGAGGAATTACCGTTTCCAGCTCCACTCCTCACTGTTCCACGATTGTTGTGTTTTGTTTTGTGTTGGAGTCAAGGTTTCAAGTGGATGGGGGAAGAGTCTTCTGTTTTGTGTTAATTTCATTGGTTAAATAAAGAGACTGCCTTGGCCCTTTAATAGGACAGAAAATTAGGTAGGCATAGTAGACAGAACAGAATGCTGGGAGAAAGAAGCCAAGTAAGGCAGTCACCATGATTCTCCCACTCCAGACAGACCCAGGTTAAGATCTTTCCTGGTAAGCCACCTTGTGGTGTTACACAGATTATTAGAAATGGGTTAGATCAATATGTAAGAGCTAGCCAATAAGAGGCTGGAACTAATGGGCCAGGCAGTGTTTAAAAGAATACAGTTTCCATGTAATTATTTTGGGTGTAAAGCTAGCCGGGTGGCAGGACGCAGCCCCGCCGCTTATGCAACATCAAGTAGTCCAGACTAGCCTCACTATATGGCCTTGAACCCCTGACCCTCCTCCTCCCTACCCTGAGTGCTAGTTACAGCTGGCTTGTTCTTTTTAAAAGAGTCTTTAGGGGCCATCAAGATGGCTTAGTAGTAAAAGCACTTAGCAAGCATACTTGATGATCTGAGCTCAGTCCCCCAGCACTTGGTAGGAGAATCAACTCCAAAGTTGTCTGTAACCTCAAATGCATGCCGTGGCCTACATGTTTGCATGTGTATACACATTAACAATGATGATAGCAGTAAATAAAATAAAAAAATTTAAACTATCTAAACTAATGTGTTTTCATCTAGGGAAACTTTCTTAGTCACTAAGTTTACATTTCCATCACAGAAATAGACACAAGATGAAAATAGGCTCCCTGGCTCTCACTGACCCCTAAGGTAATGGTTATCACCAGTCTGCCTGCTCCAAGTCTCTCGTTGGCTTGATGTGGTGGGGATGGGAGGTTGAAGTGGGAACTGAATGCAGGGTCTCACACACTGGGCAGGCTTCCTACCATGGACCACATCCTCGCTCTCTTTTTCCTTCCTGGTGGACCCTTACTACACTGTCTAGGCTGGCCTTGAACTGTGTAGCCTAAGCAGAACTTGAATGGGCTATCCTCCTGTCTCAGCTCAAGAGTGACTGGATGACAGGCCTGTGGTGTCACCTGCTGCAGCAGCATGTGCACACCAGGGCTAGCCACAAAGTCGGCAGGAACAACCACATGCTACACATGCCTAAGAAGCTGATTTCAAGTCTAGAGCCCACAGTGAGAGAAGAGAACTCTCAGAAGTTGTCTTCCGACCACATGTGTGTTACAGCACATGTGTGCATGGCCACCTGTGTACACATACAGAATTACTTTAAAAGCAAAAAAATAAACGTGAATGGTTAACAACGGCTTGAGGACACTGAAACCTTTCTATAAGAAAGGGATTTAAATGTGCATTTCTGTGAGCTGCTGTTCTCACTGGGCACAGGAGTCCTACTAGTCACACACTGTCCCTCCTCATGAATGACAACACACTCTCTTGAAACCCCAACCCCAATTCCAGGGACTCAAGCTCTGCCTCCATCTCCAACATCTCTGGACTCAGGCAACCAAGAAGGTTAACTTGCAAAGGAACCCACATTGCATAGAACTCAGTTTGATTGGTGATGGTGGCACACGTCTTTAATCCCAGCACTCGGGAAGCAGAAGCAGCTGGATATCTGAGTTTAAGGCCAGCCTGGTCTACAGAGTGAGTTTCAGGGCAGCCAGGGCTACACAGAGAAACCCTGTCTAGAAAAACAAAAAAAGAATTCAGTTTTATTCCTACGCCCAAATGATGCCTAATGCAAATTCAATCCATTCATAAGCAGTTAGCAGACTTCCAGTCTGATCTGTGATAGCCTACCACATCACACCTGAGTCCCGTTCTGGTGTCTTTCATGCCTACCCCTGACAGCTCAGTGGGTTGGCAGGGAGTCATGTAACTGCTGCTTTAATATTTCAGAGTGAGAGCCCCTGCCTGTCATGGTATCAGCACAGGGTGAGACCACTGCCTGTTCTGAGCTACCTCATTCCTGTGCTGATCCCCTTCTTCCAACATTACTCTCACGTCTATCACTGAGCACATCCGGTGCTATCATTTACAAGTCTGGCACTGGCTACTTTAAGAGACAGACACGGCCTCCATCAATTCCAGGAGGTCACTAACTGTCGTGGGCTGGTCTGCGCTCTCCGACAGCCACATGTTGAATCCTAAACCTAGAACCTCAGCACATGCCGACGCCTGCTGACAAGTGCCCGTCAAAGGAGCTCATTGGGTGACCCTGATGCAGTATGATGGACACAGGAGATCAGAACACACACAGGATGACTCTGGGGACATATGGAGAAGATGACCCCACACAAGGCTTACCTCAGGAGGAACCAGCCTGACCACCCAAGTCTGTGGAAGAACACACCTCCACCTACACATCCATACAGGTATTTACCCTCGGGCCCCAAGGAGCCTCTCGAACATCTATATCCCCGCCCAGGGCAGTCCTATCCACACACTGCACACACCAGTGAAAACATTTCTCTGCCTCCTGAGATCAGAGAAGGGAGGCTTGCTTGGCCATCATGGAAGCCCAAACCAAGTGAGGACCTCTCAACTCCAACCACCTGACTCCCTCAGTCCTTTCCACTACCCTCCCTGGCATTTCAGCAGATGGAGGTGGGAGGGTCCACTCTCAGGGGGCATCACCATTCTTGCACGCCTGCCCCCCCCAAGCTGTTCAGTGGGAGTCTTGCAGCTAAGTGAGGACGGTGAAGGCAAGAACACCCCACGAGGAGAAGCCTTGGGCTATGGCAGTCCTGATGTTAGGGGCATATGAGCTCTGAGCTTTCTGACAGTCCCCTGCCAGCTGGCAGGCTCAAGCCCATGGTTTAAAGTGTCCCAGTTACAGCAGTGGCAAATGAAACAAAAACCCCTTCTAAAGGAAGTGAGGAAGTGGCAGGCAGCAACCTGAGCTACCTGAAACATTTTAACAAGTGTCCCTGCAGGCAGACCCCAGAACTAATTTGAACTTCTGGCAATTTGGGGTGGGGTCAGGGTTCTCCTCCTTCTCCACCAGGCTGGATCCTGTCAGGGGCCAGCCGATGTCCTATAAATCAGGGCTTCAGCAAGAAGCTGCTTGCAGGTGTGTTAGAATTCAATGGAAGAAGAAAAGATGAAGTCAGGGCTCTTCAAAGAACTGGATGGGTAGCTGCAGACTGAAGGGGCTTGTTCCTGCCTGGGTCTCTGAGACTTCATGGATCGGATACAGGCAGGAATTTGTTCTGGCTTCCAGACAGTGAGACCACACACCACTTCAGAGACCTGCAGGCCGAGCTGCAGACCTGCTCTGCAAGGGGCGGTCCCTCACTGGCATCTCAGGACCCTGGGAGCTTCAAGCTGCAACCCTTCTCAGCCCTTGGCTATCTGTCCACTACTCGCCAGAGTTTATGCTTGTGTTGTTTAAATCCTGTGTGGCAGGCCGGTTTACTTCACTTAAGGTCATTCCCAAACTGACAACAAAGTACCTCCAACTGCTACTCTTTGCTGTCTGTTTACTTCATTCTTACCAAGACGGGGACAGGTGACAACCACCTTACTGGCTAAAATGCATTTGTACGCACTGCCTGCAGGACTGCCTCGGCAGTTGCTCCTGGTCATAGAGCCTCCTCGAAGGAACATCTGGGCAAGGCTTGCTCCAAAGGAAAAGCCAGGGAAGTAGATCCCTGGCAGTGGGTGGGGACAGAGGGTGAGGAAAGCGACAACGTATTCCTGGGAACCTAGAAAGCTGCTGTAGGGCTGGGTACACATGCAGGAAAGACCCGAGGAAGCCACAGTTCTTAACTGAGAAGGAAGAGGAGGCTAAGGCAGGAGAACTGACTGTCTCAGGCACCTAAGATTTGACATCTCTGTTACATCATGCGTCAGTCACAAAGCTAACCAGGCAGACACTACATGGGTGCATAACAAATAATAAACCCCACACACTCTGCTCGGGGAAGCCAATTAACAAAAAAAGCAGATAAATAAGAACCTGGGACTGTCCTGGAGGGGAGAGGACACTCTCACCATGAAATCTGCCTCCCAGGGACACTGGCCTACTCTGCCTGGTACTAGACAGAAGGTTCGACAAGGACAGATGGTACCCAGGGACACTGTGTGGCCAGGCAGGGGTGTCATGGTAGGCATTAGGCACCAAGTACTCTGAATGGTCAGCTCCTGCTCCACAGAGGCACTGGAGGGCGTTCATGTTAAAGTGTCGATCTCTTCCACGTGGTGGAGGCAGATCTGCAATGACCTTGACAACATTTCTCCTCTGGCATTAGTTGTGAGCCTAGCCTTTAAGGCTGAGCCATCTCTAGCCGGACATTCCTCAAGGGAATAGCCACTACAGTTGGGCAGCTGCACCTCCCCGCCAAGTCTCTTCATCAAGTGCCCCTGTCGTTAAAAAACCCACCACCTGCTGCTCCTCACAAGCCTCCTCAGAGTGTCTGGTCACTTCCTTGTCAGTTTTCTAAACCACACCCGTTTCTATATTCCCCTCCTCATCTTAATAGCTTCAGGTCTTTCCTGGTCACCCTCAGACACACTGAGCCTCCCTGATTACATCACTGCACTGTGTTCTGTGACCCCACCACATCCTGGCTGCTCTAGCTGCCTTCCGGCAAATGCTGACAAGAACCAGTGTACTGTAAAGCTGACCACTGGCTATCCACAGCCTCCAACTGCTCCCTCCCCCTTCCCAACTTCTGTTCCTCTCATTTCCAGGCAGTTCAGCCCTCTGGCCTCCCCTCTGTTTCTAACAAACCCCAAGCCTTGCATAGTCCTGTCCTTTATTTTCAGTTGAAATTTTAGGGTATAAACTGAGCATGCCCAGAGGCATGAATTTTTTAAGAATGTGCTCCACAATATTAAACTGAGCAGGCTCAGGAATGCATTCCTTAACCGAGACGCTTAGGGATGGGACATTGCCCGGATGACTATCTCTAGGTCCCCATGCTTCCTCTGCTCAAGAGGCCATTGCTTCAGGAAGGTCCCTTGTTCCCCTTCCCAATCTTTGCCTCTGAGTTGTGCTTGTTTTGACTTTGCGCTCACCAAGATGGGAATCCACTGCATTCGGTTGCAAAGAAAGCCTCCAGCTCAAAGAACCTGCTAAGACTTGATTTTATTTTTAGAAAATGAAAAAGAACGAGGTTAAAAATCAGTTCGGCGTGTGTGTTTGCTTTAAATCCACACTTAGCTGCACCAGTGTTACCGTGACCATCTGGGGACAGGGCACCAGAAGCACCCTTCCTTCCCAGATACAAGTCATAATGAAAAATCACTACAGCTTACAAGGGCTCTGGGACAAATCCCCACCAGTTGACAGCTACAGCCTTTGTTTTATTCCCTGCCCTGACCAGCTTTTGGAAGGCTTGAGAGAAGTTTCCCACTACTAAAACAAAAATATGCACCAACACAGAAAGATGCCTATAACTACAGTGTTTCTGAGAATGGCTTCCCAGCAACAAGGAGGTAAACGCTGACTGAGCCATGCTGTGGCCAGCACCTCACCTCAGACAGCACCGCCTTCACTGAACAGAGTCCTGGAGGAAGGTCTGGTTTTCTCCTCTTACGTTCCAAACTTAGATCCCACAGGAAACCAGAGGTCCCCAAGGGACACTGACCATTGACAGATCAGGTTCTCTGAGGCAGTGATGCTCAAAGGCCCCATCAGCTGCAGGCAAAGAACCTAAGCTGCCCCAGGGATTCGCCAGGGAGGTCCCCAGAGAGTCAGCCCACTTTGCTTCTGTAAGCCTTTCACTCAGACACTGCAATGACAACTCAGGATAAGACACAAAACGGGCTTCAGAGGAGCACCAGGAAAGGAGCCCTCTAGCAACCAGCATGGCCAGGAGCCAGAGAGGGAGGGAGGTCCTGCCAAACCGGGAGGTTTCTGCCTGTCCAGTACAGATGTCCTGACAAGACCAGCCAGACAACAGCCTAAGGTCAGGGTGCAGACCAAGGCAGAGGCTGCAGAGCAGGACAAAAGCCTCAGTGAAGGGCAGAGCAGATTACTGTGACAGTCTGCATAGGCCACAAGGCCACTGGGAGTGAGCCAGGGCTGTGAGTGGCAACTGTTCAGATTACAATGAAGCCGTTCCTTCTAAATGTCCTCCAACTTACCTTTTTGTCCTCTTTGGTCTTTCTAACATTTCGATGGGGCCCAAAAATGTTTTGCATTCCAAAAGCCTTCCTGGAGCAGTCCCTCTTCTGGGTGCTCAGCGGGGCCTGAGCAAAGCTGCCCTCCACCCGGTACCGGTCTGCAGGGATCTTACTCATGGGGGGAGGCAGCGTGCCGCAGTTGACGCTGGACCACCCGTCAGTAGAGTCTGTGTAGGATTCCTGGTCACTGGCATGTCCGCACTGCCACTCTTGGAGCACGTGGACTGGGAGCCACCTCTGGTTGAAACCACAGCTGGAACCTGTGGCACCCCTCTTGGAAGGGGGTACAGAACTCCTCAAAGAGGTTGGAGGGACCTCCATATGAGAGGTAGGTCCTGAAGGCTTTGTTAAGTCCCAGAACCTGTCGGTGTGGGGGCTGGTTTCCAATGGAGAGCCCACCTCTGGGTCGTGGGAGAAAGTTCCATTCCAGGATGCACCCCAAGGCTGTGAGCTCCTCCCACTCACACCTTCCCACCCTGGGCTACTGCCCTGGCCGTGCCTGCTCGAGCTCCCACCCAGGTCAACCACAAGCACCCTGTTGCTCTTCTCTTCCTGGTTGAAGTTGCCAATGCCACTGTCACTGTTGCTGCTGGTGCTGTTATTCTGGTGGGCATCAGCATCCCCGTCTAGAAAGGCACGGGCCCGCACACCCTCAATCAGCTCACCCATGTCTCGGTACAGGACAGAGATGAACTGAAGCACAGGGAGGGAAGATGCTGGGAATTCCAAGCAGCCGCTCGTGTCTGGGTCGGCTGTGCATGCAAACCCAAACCTCCGTGCGATGCCTTGGTGAATCTTGTGATGAAACAAGTCTGGGTCCACCATGAACACATGGCAGGACGTCCTCAGGGCACCTTCATCCTCCTGTGCCAGGCCTCCATCATCATTGGTCTGCATGGTCACCAGTCCGAAGAACCGCCTGTCATCTGGGCACACTGCACTGAATGCCAGCTTCTCTGCAGGATATTCCGCCACCACACCAGCCCTGTCAGTGACCAGCTGCACACAGTCGTGCATGACCTTCATGGTCACTAGTGAATGGATCTTCTGCTCGGCCCGCAGGCGGCGCATGCAGCCACGAATAGCCTGTAAACTGTCATGCTCCAGGTTGGAACTTGTGGAAGGGAGCTCGATGGAGCCCAAATAGCCCACGACCATGGCAACATTTAAAATACTTGCATCTAGTCCAAAGTCGTCATGACTGTCCAGCCCCACAGTGAATACAGAGTCATCGTTGATAACTTTCGATATCTCCTCCTTGGAGAGCATGCTGGGATGTGGTGCACAGAGACTGTCCTGACCAACATCAAGCCGTAAAGCAGCTGACTCGGACAAAGACCTCTGTTTCAGCTTCGGTGACTCAGAGCCACTGGCACAAAGATTTGGGCTTTCAAAAATCATGTTGAAAATCCCCCCAGACTGCACCTCTTCCACAACTCTCTCTGCCCTGTTTATACCCAAAGCCTTAGAATCAAGCTTAGGCCTCAGCCAGCCTTTCCCCTCATACAGGCCGCCTTCTTCATCGCTGGAACAGGACTCCACATGACTGGTGCCCTCACAGATCACCATGTGCAGAACACCAGAGCATTTCCCAATTAGTTTCACCACATCTTCGTGCGAGGCTTTCTTCACATTGATTTCGTTGATGGCTAGTATCTGGTCTCCAGCCCGGAGACCCACAAAATCCGCAGGGCTGCCCCTCATGACACAGCTGAGCACACAGGGTGCCTGTCCTGACAGGGTGAAGCCATAGCCAGCTCTGCCCCTGGCCACTTCCACGCTCCTCACTCGAGGGGCCACAGCGCCAGGCTGTCGCTTCCCTGGCTCCCCTGCCCTGTACATCCTGGTGCACCTTCAAGGCCAATTGCATAGCCCACTAGTCCAAAGAGTCCATGTTTCAAGGAATGTTGAATGCTACTGAGGTTTTTTTGTCTTGAAATGTTGCCCTAAGGAGGAAATACAAATACCTTGTTATTAAAGATCCTGTATCTCTAACTTTTACTGGCATTACCTGACTCTACATGGTAATTCACAATAAAAACCACCAGGGTCTCTACAGTCACCACGTAAATGTCAAGGTGAAGGCAAACCATCTGAATTTGGAGGATCTGATGCCAGGCTAAGACCCCTTCTATCACAGTGGAAAGCTGTAATCTCTCCCCTTCAGGATCCTGAAGAGGATATCCATAGAACAACCTGGAGGCCTCTCATTCAGCCTGCATAGACAGAGGCTAAGGCGCAGGCCTAGGTTCCCCTGAAGCTTCATGGAACCCCTTGTAGGTCCAGTGTTAAAATCAAGGTTTGCTGCTGTTCTAGGGTCAAAGGCCCCAAAGATCACCACCCAACTCTTTTATCTGATCCCAAATTCCCTCCACAAAATGTACTCCCATACCCCATGACTCTCCCACAATTAATTTATTTTGAACAAAGAGCTATGCTAGGAAAACACGTAAGTATGAAACAACCTCAATCAATAAAACCATGGAGGTCATCCAAGAGAAGAGATAAAAACAGCAATTGAACAAAGCAAAACAATGCTGTACTGACTTACTTATTCCAGGGGGCATGACTTCATAAAGTACTGGTTGTCATTAAATCCAGGCCTAAGCTTCCAGGGTATTTTTGTCCTTTTGGCTGTGAGTCTTAGCCTTTAATGGCTGAGCCATCTCTCCCAGCTCCTTGAGGGTATTTTTTAATCAGCCTTAAGAAAGTGAAAATGTAGCTACTTTACTCTAAAGACAAAAAAGTTAAAGAGCAGACCTGAGTCAAAGTCCCCCACACCACCCAGGCCAGTGATCCACAGGACTCTTAGGACCTGGCACGGAGGCACACCAGGTTAAGACTCATTACAATACAGGGACTCCAGGTAAAATCAGCAGAGGGGAAGATACACAGGGATGCCCAAGAAACCATGCATGAGCTTCTAGAACCTTCTCCCAGGGGAGTCACAAGGACACACTTAAGTCCCTCTAGCGAGGAGCTGTGACAACATGCACATGTGAAATGTCCAAGCAGGGGCCCAGCAGAGACTCAGAGTCTAGGGTTGTCACTACTTGTGTCCTCTGTACAGCATGTATGAAAACTCCAGTCTCCCAAAGAAGAGCACGTACAGACATAAGTCACATTGTCTCTGTGTGTCACACAGTCC
This sequence comes from Alexandromys fortis, assembly GCF_014885135.2. Classification (NCBI taxonomy): domain Eukaryota; kingdom Metazoa; phylum Chordata; class Mammalia; order Rodentia; family Cricetidae; genus Alexandromys; species Alexandromys fortis. The sequence goes on from NW_026067920.1 coordinate 3,516,352, forward strand.
ACAGAGGCACAAGAAACCTTTCCCACCAGGGGAGGCAGGTGCCATCCCAGCATGCAGGCATCTCTTGGATGGGTGTCTAATGCTGTGAGAACTCTACTGCCTCAGACTCCTTCAAGATTATCCTTTAGAAAATACAGTGGGTGTGACGGTGACTCCGCTGGTAAAGTGCTTCTATGTAAGCACAAGGGCCTGAGTTTGAGCCTTGGCATTAAAAAGTGAGCAAAGCAGCACATGCCTATAAATCCAGTACCAGAGAAGGGCAGGACGCTAGGAGTCTATTGGTTGGCAAGCTACAGGATCGGTGAGTAATCCTGTCTCAAAAAATAAGGTGGAAGCCATATGTGGTGGCATATAACTTTAAGCCCAACACTCAGGAAGCAGAGGCAGGCAGACTGTGTGAGTTCAAGGGCAGCCAGGGATTCACAGTGAGACCTTGTCACAAAGACCTGAACATACACAAACATGTATATACACATATACCACACACAGAAAAAAATAGATACCAATACACACATATCTATGACTGCTACATCAGAAGGCCGAGGCAGGAGATCTCTATAAGGAGGAGGTCAGCCAGGGCTACAGTGTGTCAGGAAGGAAAGGCAATCCAGCAGTGGCTGGAATATGATGATCCAAACTATAATGACGAGCTTGGTGTCTGCAGAGCACATCGTTGAATTAATTACTCTCTTAAGACATTCTTGTGTCTTGAAATAGTATCCAGTAACGGAATTGTGAACAGATTCTAAATGATTTACAGACACACCAAGGCTGACTGGCAAGGGCAGTGGAAGAGCATCAGGAGACTGCAGGAATGGTCCCAACAGTGAGAACAAGGGGACACAAGATGCATGTTTGAGAATTACTTTTGCTACACAGGAATGAAGAAAGGACAATTTATCTATAAAATATGGCATCATTTAATATCTAAGTGATGCTAAATTAATAATTTATTAGTCATCAATAAGATGTACATACTGGAGCTGGGAGTATAATCCTATACAGAGAATGATTAGCATATGAGAAGCCCTAGTCTCCACTCCACACTGAAGATGACCAAGAAGCTGTTTTAAGATCTCAGTGGATCTGTTGTGGAATATTAGTTGAAGATGTGTTACATTTGTTTATGCTGTGGAACATTTGTTTACTGACACAAAGATGTATTGCATTCTTTATGCTGCATTTGTTTAACTCTGTCTAAAACACCTGGTCGGCCTAAATAAGAGCTGAATGACCAATAGCAAGGCAGGGGCAAGAATAGGTGGGGTTGACAGACAGAAAGGATAAATGGAAGGAGAAAAGGACCAAGCAGCAAGAAAAGAAGAGGTAAGCACCCAGCCACTCAGTCAGACACAGAACAAGAAGGGAAGAAAAGAAATACAGAAACAGAGAAAGTTAAAGCCCATAGGCAAAAGGTAGATGGGATAATTTAAGAAAAGCTGGCTAGAAACAAGACAAGCTAAAAACCAGCCATTCATAAGAAAGAATAAGACTCCATGTATTTATTTGGAAGCTGGGCAACGAGCCTCCAAAGGGTGAAGAGAAAAGAAATGAAAGCAAACAAACAAAAAGAAAAAATCAACTACATGGGTCTTCTCTGGGGAGCAATGGGCAGAACTGTGGCCCTTGCACTGTAATGCCCACACTCATGCATGCTCCCTCTCCAACCACAGAGCATACAAACAAGCTGACGTGAAGGATATGAGACAGGGAGACAGATAGTCCTGACCATTCAAGGGAGCTCCATGGAACCCTGGAGCCCAGGAAAAGGGATGGGGAGAGGTGTCATTCAGCAGAGACAGCGTGTGTGTCTGGAGGACCCAAGGATAGGGCTCAGGATGTAAGATGGAGACAACAAAGCCTCCAGGAAGACTCCTGGGACGCCGCGACTTTAGCGAGGTCACCAGATGGACTCAAGTTGTCCCCACCACCCAGTCACATGGATTTATGACACCACCTCTGCTACAAGGCATCCCACCCACCTAGGGTCCTGGATTCCCTCTCAAGTTCTTTACATCAGTGTCCCCAGCCCTTCAGTATCCCTTTGGTCCCCTCATTGTGCTCCCAGACCTCTGAAACCTGGCCCTCCCTTCCCTTCTGGCTCCAGCTCATGACTGGCCTTCCTCTTGTGGCAGCTTCTCTCCTCATTCCCCTGCCCCTTCTAGAAGGTTCAGTCTCTAAGAATGGCTCCCAGCTGTCTCCCCATCCCAGGGATTTCCACTCCATGACTGGTCTCCTACATGTTTATCTCCCACAAGCATGCCCAACAACCCAATCCCAGCAGAGTCCAAACACCCTCAGAGACAAGGTCAGCTCTCCAGATGTCAGAGGAAGACAGCCAGCCCCTAAGAGCACCCTAAAACCTTGTCAAGCACATGCAGATACCAGATGGTGCCACCTCAAGATAAAGTTATCCAAACTATGACAGACTACCACAACAGAGCATCTCCTAAGCCCAAAACATGGGGCTGGACAGTGGTCATCCACAGCATAGAGCAGAGCAAACAGCGTCAGAGAGGTTGGAGGCCTTGTCCCTGAGCTGCACAGGAGGATGAAACATGAGCTGGGTTTGTCTGCAAGGAGACAGGAGGGCCCCTACCTCAAGGGTATGTTTGGGGTTGTACACTTAAATTGTAGGTTGTGTGAGTAGAGAATTCTGAAATTCTGGCCGCAGCTGAAATTGAAGCCAGGTGCCAGCATCTGGGAGGATGTCTGGCCTTGTTTGACTTTTTAAAGGGGGAGAGGCTAAGAATAAAGGAACCCAGAGAATAAATAATGGGCGGGATCATGTAGCTGCCAAAAGAGAGGGCCCCCACCTACCCTGCAACTCAAGGGGGATGGGCTGTAGTGTTAGGACAAGACAACAAGGGACCCTGTTACTTCTATCCAGTCTCTAATGAGCAGCTAGCAGCTTGGATCCTGGAAGAGAGTAACGGTTAGTGGGGGCAATGGTGGGTTAGTTGGTTCAGAGACAAAGACAGACAAGGAGCTGTGCACTCCGAGCAGAGAGCACAGAAAGTGCCCCATAAAACAGAGCAAAAGGACAAGAACGTACCACAGACAGCACTTAGGCTGAGAGGGCACAGAACTCCAGCAGCCACACACAGGCCCCAACACTCCAGGACCAGCCCACTAACGCAAGGGGCTGGCCACTCCTCACACCAGCACCTGTGTGAATGAGCACAGCTTTGCCCGTTCCTAAGACAGAAACCTGTGATGACTGTCCAGAAAGGGCAGCACCTCCACCTTGTGTCCCCAGTGGATGTGATGATCCAGCTGACCTGCAGCCATCCACACGAGATCTGCCCTGCTCAGATCACTGCCGTCACCAGTTGGTCTTCTCCATCTGCCAAGGAGCATCATCTGCACTGAAAAGCAGGGGGCAGGTGGACCACCATGGGGGAACCCATGACCTGCCTGCCTTCCCACGAGCACCTCAAACAGCTTCACTAAAAGGAGCAGGCTGCTGTGCCCACATCTGTCGCATACATCAACATGAGAGCTTTCTCCATGCCAGGCACGAGAAAAACAACAGGGACAACAGGGACACCTGGGGAGCCCACTCAGGGACTGCAGGTCCCTGGGCAGAGAATCTAAGAGAGGAGGCACCAAGCTGAGGCAGGAAGATGCCGGCTCCACTCCCATCACCTACCCAGCTCACCTGCATCCTTTTCTTTGAACACACTCCCACCTCCCATTCCCAGGGTCACTCAAATTGCACGGGCTTGCTTCCTGCCCTGGTGTACTTGAACATGGATGTGCAACCACAATGGGAGGTTTCTAGAGGTGCTGAGTAAGACTTGCCCCCCTCAAACTCACATTAATTCACCAATGCAACAGTATTAAAAAGTAATGGAACATTTAACATGTTAGGCTACCCTGTAAAAGTAGTGACGCAGCTCTCACAGGAGTGGGTTAGTTCCCACCAGAGCAGGCTGTAGAAAGAATGTGTTTGGCCCCTCCCTGCTGGCTTCCTCTTGCTTGCGTTCTCACTCTGTGGTGCTAGATCACCAGGGCCATGAGACTGACCAGCGGCCAGTCAGAAAGGGCTAGTCAAAATTTGGAGAGTTACTCAAACCTCTAATAGTTACCCTATTGAGTACCCCAGTGTTGGGTATTTTTGTTATGGTGGCAGAAAGAGAGATAGCTATGGCAGGTCTTTTAGCAAGGTGCCCCATATCTAGAGGGCAAGGCACATCCCTGCCCTCAGAGCAAGAGTTCTGCCAGAGCTGCTGAGCCAGAGAAAGAAGGGTTGCTCCACAGTACTACTGAGAAGTGGAGGAACCTTTGGGAGGCTGGGCCGACTAGAAGAAGCTAAGTCATTAAGATATGTCAAGGTTTGAATGTGAAATGTCACCAACGGCCTTGTATTTCGAACACTTGCTCTCCAGCTCGTGGTGCTGTTCTGGGAAGCTGTGAAATCTTTAAGGTATGGGACTTTACTGGAGGCAGTGGCTCACTGGGGAGCAGACCCTGGGAATTAGTATGGTCCAGCTCCAGCCTGAGCTCTCGCCTCCTGATCTGCACAGATATGACAATCTGCCCTGCAAGTTCCCACCACCAATGATGCCCCAGTCACCATGCCTTCCACAGCTCGCTAAACTGGATTTCCTTAAACCAACCCTGAGCTAGAGCCAAGCTCTCCTCCCTGGGATGGCCTGTCAGGTATTATCTCAGCAACAGGAAAAGAAATGAGACATGGTGTGCCCTGGAAGGGCACTGGAACCCTGGTTCCTTCCTGCCTGTCCTTCACTTCCTGGCTGCCAGGAGGTAAGCTCTGCTCCACCGTCTGCTCCCCCCATGATGCACTGCACACAGGCTCAAGCAATATATATCCATATATATCCAAACACATAGCCATATCAATCACCAGGGATCTTGCTGAGCACACATTCAGAAGGAAACCAAACACCAGAGGACTGACAAACACCCTGGCACATTTCCCAGCTGCCCGTAGCGACAGGGCCTTCCATCCTCCAGGAGAGAAAATTAGGGCTGCCTCGCTTTCTACTCCCAAGCCCTTCACCCATTACCCTGTGCCCAGCCCAACCAGACACCCCCACAAGTGCTGTGAGGATGACTGCCTTCAGGGACACATGAGCTCTCCAAGCTGGGCAGCAGCACAGTGCTTCGTGGCTGTGGTCAGGCCCACTCCCTGCCAGGTTACCTATACTGGTGACCCTATAAGGCAGGCACATGCAGACAGCACTGCCTCTCTAGCTGCCCCACGGTTCAGCAGAGCAGACAGCACCTCTATCATTGGTCACATCTCTAGTAAGTAACCAATGGAGGGGCATGCAATGCAAGACAGGCAGGAAGCCCTGCTAAAGCCAAAGAAATCTAAAGGACTCGAGGAGGACAACTTCCAGTCTCCTGTTCCGCACACTGTGTCTACCACTCCCCTGGAACACTCACCTGCACCTCTCTCCCCAGTCTGCACCCTCCTAGAAATAATCCCTCACAGCCAGACCTCCTCTGCGCAGCCAACAGGTAGCTAAGGCTCCGGAGTCCCTGCTTGCGAGCACCAGCTAGTGAAGCTGTCCTATGATATACACGGTCTAAACAAGACAGCCAGAGTCCCAAGGGGGCCCCAGGAAAACTGAGGGGCCTGATTCCTCACCATACAGAGTGAACAGGGATTATCTTGTAGGCCATGACTCGGGTCATATGGAGTGCCAACAAGAAGATCCACAGATCCATCAAGTTTCTGAGAAAACGATGGCATCAGAACACTACCAGCTGGAACTGAAGAGGCAGAAGGCCTCAGGAGGACGTGGGCACTGGATCCTGTGAGCCCTCACAACAGGAAGCAGGTGACAGTATCTCAGCTGCAGGAAGAGCACATTCCAGGAGGAGAAACCAGACCGGGAGGAATACTGAGGTCTTGGGGTTTAACAAGGACCCTGCAGCTATTCCCAGTCTAGACTTCAGGGTGGCCAGAGCTCGGAGGCCATCTCATCTCTCAGTCTTCTCTGCACCGCGCAGGAAGGCCTGCAGTGGGGACATCTGTCCTGGGTATGGGTAGGTGGACCGACTGCTTGTCCCTTCAGTTTCCTCTCCAAAGGTTTGAGTCAGGCCCTCATCTGCACCAAACCAACTCAAGTGCTAGAGTCTGACCTGCTACTGCTGTGGAACACTTCCTGTATGTAGGATAAGGGCACTGGGACCAGCGATTGACAGGGAGCTCTGAGATGCCCCATAACCAGGCCTCCTATTTATCCTGTCCTTAATAGTATTCTTGTCTTGGATACGAAATGGACCTAGTGACTCACTTCCAACTACTAAACCCCAGCAAAAGTGATGAGGGGTCAGCTCTGAGGCTAGGTCACAAAAGGACTGTGGCTTTTGTCTTGCCCTCCCCCTTCTCCCTCACTCTGAGGGAGATGTCAGGTTGTGAGCGTCCCTAACTAGACACCCACATGACAGAGAGCCAACAAGATGGGAAGTCTGCCAGTAGCCATATTAGCAACCTTGGAAGAGGATCTTCTAGAGCCAGCAACTGCCACAGGTGAAACCTGGAAGCAGCTCCTCCCTACACAGCTCGGACTGACAGTTAAATCCCAACCTGGGTGAGTGCTGACCACAGAAGCACGCTGTGTAGTGTAAGCTGCTGTGCTGGGGACAACCTGCTGCTCCGCAGTAGATGGCCAATGTCACAGAGAACACAAAATGAAAATATCATCACTTGATCTTCCATCGCTACACTAGAAATACATACACAACAGCGTTGTTTGTTCCTGGGTGGCCAAGCATAGGAAGGTGTTTTCAGACAGGTTCCCTAAAATTGAGTCTGTGACAAGACGACAGCTGCAACATCAGAGCTATTCCAACAAGAAAGCCAAGGAACTGGCGGGATAGCCACCTGGTGGCTCAAGGTCTCGTCATCCGAGTGTACTAATCCCATTGACAAATGAAGAGATGAGCTCAAGCACATCCTACATCCCGGGTCCCAAACCTCCGTTCAGAGACTGTTCTCCGAGCCTGCTGCAAGTCCTTGGCGGCTCATGTCTCCGGTGTGTTTGAGAGCATCTTGGCAGCCATTGCACTGCAGTGTGCCCAGGGGCTGATGGAGCAGTGCTGGCTGGCTAAGCAAGCATAGTGTTGCTCCCCTCCCAAGCTCTTCTATAGGCAGGGTTCCTCCAGGGTTTCTGCAAAGGTCAGTCCCTGCGGTTTTAACATTTTAGATGCCAAGAAACCTGAGACCAAACATTAGGATCATACAGATGTGTCAACTCTTCTCTTGCACAGCAAGCCCTTTTCTCCCTATCCCAGTCAGTCTTAACACCACACACTCAATCCATTGCTAAGCTGCAGCACAGAAATTAGGTATGAAGAATTCCTTTAAACAGTGACTCTGAGTTCACCTTAGAATAAAACATTCCGAAGGAGAAAGAAGTAGGGGTGGTAAAGAGGAAAGTGAAGACAGCCATCATTTGGCCTGCTCCGCTCCTCCAAATGCACACTATCATCACAGTTGAGGACACCTGACAGGCGGAGGGGTCAGAGGCAACACATCTAGACTAATGTCACAGCTGTCACATGAAACAAGCTTCAAATGCTGACTGAGCATAAATATTGAGCCTTAGGAGACAAGGCACAATGATCACGGGTGGCTTCCACAGCCCTTCCCCAGAGGACTCACCCGTGCTCACCTCAGCATCCTGATGCACCCTCCAAATACAAGCTAAGCTGCCAGGACCCAAAGAGCAGTGTTTCCCATAAACAGGACTCGTTGCATACCTCAGAAGAGAGAAGACCAGGAACACAGAATGTCCAGAGGCAGCAGGGACCCTGCCTCCAGGCAAAGTTCAACTCACACTTACCTGTTTTCAGATTTAGCAGCAAAGATACTATCTCAAAAGGCAAAAGGTTTGCTTTTCTTGTCTTTGAGCAACTATAATTTTTCCTGATGTAAAGTTTACAACTAGCAAACCCCAAAGGCTAGCCTAGTCACAGAAACAAACATGTACAACCTCCCAGTATAAAAGAAGGGACAATGCAAGGCCACCAATGACTAGAACACTTAGAGATCCAAAATGCAACGCTTCACACTGCCTGGGCTCACCCACTACACAAATGGTGCTAGAGAGCGCACTGTGTGCATGCAGACAGGGCCTCCAGCTACTCACAGATCACAGCAGGGGAGAAGTGCTCATGCAGTGCAGTGCCATTGCATGGGGTGAGGGAACACAGGAACGGGCACTGCCCCTTGGTTCCTCAGGATTCTATGCTGTAGCACTGCAGACACTGACAAAGCCCATTTCTTCAGTGCCCCCACAGGTTGAGGACCCAATTCTTTTGCAAGGAAGGGAGCCATAAGCCATAGGAACCAACAAGGACCTGACTGCATGGGGCCCACCTGCCAGAGGTCGAGAACCTTCAAATGCAATAGCAGCAGCACACTGACCCAAGAAATCAGCAGAGAGAGTAGCTAGCCTCTATCACTACTTCATGAGACCCCCATGGCCAGCTGAGACCAGGGCTAGCACTGAGAATGGATGCCAACCGAGCCCACAGTCTGCTAGGCAGAGGACATTTGTCAACTCATTCCTCTCACTATGGGCACCAGTCTAGGCTCCCAAGTTTTATAAAAGAGACAGAACATGCAGAAGCCACAGCCTGTTAGGACAGGGGTCCTCACTGTCAACTGCTCTGCCATGGCAATTCTGATCCCAGAAACACCAGTTCCAAACCTCTGAAATATTTAAAGTAAACCGTCCTAATTTTTCCCTTTCATTTTATTTGATCTTTCCTTTTTATCGCTAGTTGATATATAGTTCTGCTTGTGGTTTTTAAATCTGTGCAAAGCGAGTCTTTGAAGACAGTTGACTGGTTTCACAAAAATATGAGACACATTAGTAGATGCTACATAAAAGACCAACAGCTTTTTTGGCAGTCCAGTGTCTCAAACACTACGCAGCAACATTTTCTCTGACAAGCCCAACTATAAAGAAACAAGGCTAATCCTTGGTGCCCATAGTCCCATCCGAGGAGCCTGAGCTCCCCCCATCCTGCGGCACCCTGCTCTCCTGGTCCTAGCTAACCTTACCACATTGCTTTCACAACTGTCCCCTGCATCAACGGCACGAAGGACAGAATAACTGTCTAGAGTTCTATACCCAGCTAAACTAACAAGGAACTAGACCATAAGGAAGGTTTCAAAATCAAGAGGAAAGGTTCTCTTTTACATTTCTTAGCTACTAAAAAAGTAGAATTTTAGCAAGACAAGGATGGATCTGAGATAAGACGAGGAACCTGGCACACAGGAACCCAATACAGAGTGGTATAGCACAGGTGACCCCAGCTAACAGCTCTGTAGATCTCTGGACTTCAGGGCAGACTGGAGAAGGCTCTTCCAGTACCACCAGCTGTAGGTGTGGACTAACATGAGGATGTAATGAAATCCAGTTCTGGCACATCAGTGACAGCAAGATCAGCCCACAAGTGCATGATGGGAGCTGTGCTCCAAGCCCTTTTCAGCTCAGTGATGGCAGCTGGTTTAAGTAAGAGGCCCCACTATTTAAAGGGGCATGGAGAGATGGTGGTTAAGGGATCTTGGCTCCATTCCAGCACTTAAATGGTGGCCAATGATCATCCATAACCACAACTTTGGGGATTCAACAGGCATGCATATGGTCCATACACATGCATGTAGGTAAAATATTCATACACACACAAAAATCTTTTTTTAAAAGATGAGACATGGCCGGGGGTGAGTGCACAGAGACTTGAGACTCCATCCACCTAGGGTGGCCCCTCTGGGGCTGGGCAGGTGGCACAGAATGCCACTGTTGAATTTAAACCCATGGGTTAGTTCCCAACAAACAAGTGTCATGGAAAGAAAACTAAGACCATGGCTCAGAGATAGATGAGTGATGTACAAAATATATATGTATATAGCACAGAGTGTGTGCATGTCTACCTGACTGCCTGAACAAGGCAGGGGAGTCATGGGGGCAGTGAGGTCATAAGAGAACAAGGAAAGGAAACAAAGGACAAATAATGTGCTCCCCTTCTCTCATTTACCCCCAGACCTTTAAGGACATTGAGTGCGGTCACTACTCAGGTTAGTGCCTGCCTGGAACAAACAACTTCTGCCTGGGAGAAGCCTGGAGTTTCTAAAATGGTAGCCCCTGAAAATCAGAAGCCAAGTTCCCATGCATATTTGGGCTTGTTTGCTTTGGGGTTTAAGGTTTGGGGGATTTACTGGTTTTTTTTGGGGGGGGCTGTTTGTTTGTTCTGTATTTTGAGGCAGGGTTTCCCTGTGTAGCCCGTGCTGTCCTGGAACTTGATTTGTAACCAGGCTAGCCGTGAACTCACAGGTCCGCCTGCCTCTGCCTCCCCAGTGCTGGGATCAAGGGCGTGCACCACCAAGGCCAGCAAGATTGTTTCTAAACTATGTGTACATGTGTGTAATGCTCATGCAGTCCAGAGCCTGGGGAGTCCAGAGGCATCCGTTCTTCTGGAACTAGATCTATAGGGAGTTGTGAGCTGTCCAAGGCAGGTTCTAGAAACCAAACATGGTTCCTCTGCAAGACCAGTAAGTGCACAGTCTCAACCACTGAGCCATCTCTCTAGTGCGGTGATTTTTGTTGGGCCAAGGTCTCACTTGGCCCAGGCTTCAGCATCAAGCTCACCATCCTCCTGAGTGCTGGGGTTCAGGCTACTACTGAGCAGATTTCTGGAGACTGTAGTTTTCACTGGATTGCCAAAGGAGTAGGAACCCCCACCTTCCTAAAGAGAATAAATGGACACTGTACCCTTTTACAGCTGGGCATGCATCCAGAAACACTTCCACGGGGCAGCGAAACCACAAACTACCGCAGTCCTTGCTGTGTAGGACCCTTGGGTAGATCCATGTGTCCCACCCTGGGGAAAAAGCAGGACACAGCTGTTCCTCAGTGAGAAGGGGAAACCACACCAGGGTCTTTGCAGATGTAAACTGAGAACTTCAAATCTCCTGGCAGCTCTAAATGTCCTTAAAGACCAAAGCAGAAGGAGGTTTACGAGAAAGCTGTGTGATGCTGGAACCAAGCCCTGAACCCAGGGATGAGACTAGTGTCCACCTGACATGAGAAGTATGGAGATTCTCCCTGAGCTTTCCCAAAGGACATGTGGCCATTGAGGCCCATTGCATACTCCTGGCATCCGGAGCCATGAAGAATAAACTGTTGTTTTAAGCCACTAAATTTAAGTCTCTGCAATAGCTCAATAGGAAACTAAAGCAAGTGCTGACTAGTAAGTAAATGTTTGCAAGGTTTCCAGCAAACTCTCTCTCGCGCGCGCGCGCGCACACATGCACACAATGTTAAGGGCCCTCAGCCACCCACTACCGTCTTCGTGCACTTGCTGCCAGCATGCTCCCTCAGCCAGATGGAACCAGCATGTTGGGCCTGTCTCAGACACAGGTGTCAAATGACAACGGGATTAGAAATTAGAAATACAGAGCTCAGCCTCAGCCTCTCCCACCCTGGGATCCTCGAAGGACCTACTGCAGCAGCCAGTGACCAGGCTCAGAATCACCTCTGTGACGCCCACCATCCATTCTCTTGAGGCTGTTGTTCTAAACGTAAGGCAAAAAATGAGCCAGTCCTTGACCCTCCTGTGTGACACGTAGAACCACAAAGTGCCTCCTGTCACAAGCTGGCACTCGGGGGGGATGCACTGCAGTTTGGTCCTCAGTATGGACCTTGCCTTCCCAAAGCCTGGAACACATACACCACCCCAAGTCTGAGGGCTTTTCCTCAGCTCTGGGATTTGCTGACCTCTGCCAGCTCTCTGGCCTCTCCTCGTTCCTGTCAGAGGCAACCCTCCTTCTGCATGACACTCCCCCAGGGTAGGGGCCAAGAACTTCAAGGTCCTACCCAAGAGCCTTAACTGCCCATCTGCCCTCATGACCTTCTCTGTCCCAACAGTGTCCCTGAAGCCCAGGTCCTGACTACTTGGTACTTGTCATCCGGCCCCTAAATGAAAAAGGTGTAACATTTTTATTCCCGTTTTTTGCAGCAGAAACTTCATACTGACAATAGTGCTTCCTTCAGAAACTTTGAAAACTTAAGCACGACCCCTTGATTCAAAATTGATTTTGCTCCTCTCCCCCCACCCACACACACCAGTTGCTTACTGTAGCTCAAGGTTTCACTCCCAGGGCGACTTCCCTGTGCCAGCTTTCCCTCATCTACACTCCCCGGGTCTGAGCCCATTCCAGGAGCCTAGGCCCCTCTATCTGTATTCTATGGGTCAGAGCCCCTCTGTCTACACTAAAGGGTTCTGAGCCCCCACTCCCGCTACATTCCACATCTGAGTCCCCTGCCTATCCAGTTCCGCTCTCATCTATACGCCATAGGTCTGAACCCCTGTCTACACTCGACAGCTCTGAGACCCCTTGTCTACACTCCACAGCTCTAGCCCCTCCGTCTATACTCCATAATTCTCGCTGTGGGCTGCTCTGCGTTCTTGACCTACATTTCCTCAGTTCGGGTCCTTGGAAACGGTCTCTGCCCAAACAATGCAGCCGCGGGCTGAGTTAGACTTTAAATCCCCCTCACTGCCGGCCGGACCCGCTTCTGAGCCGGGTCAGATCCCGCCCGGGTCCGGTGGGCTGCGGCCCGTGCAGAACCTGCACATCCGGCCTGTGCGGGACCCTGGCCGTCGTCCGCGCGAGCAAGTTCCCGGAGTCCCGCGCGAACAAAGAAGGCGCGGGCGGCGCCCGAGCTCGGCCCCACGGCCGCAAGCCGACCAGCCCGGGCCGTGCGGGGGCGCGCGCCAGGGAAGAAAGACGCGCGAGGAGGCGCGCCGGCCCCGCTCACCTACCGGGCCGCCGCTTGCTCCCGCCGGGCGCCCGCCGAAAGCACCAACGGTCACCACCGTCGCCGGGCCGGGGGCGGGGCTCCGGGAGGGGCGGGGTCCAACCCCTGATAGCGGAGCTCGGGCTCCAGGGGGCGGATTGTAGGGCGGGGCCCAGGGTCTAGGGGGCGGGGCTCGGTGAGGGGCGGGTCAGGCCGTTGTCTCGGACTCGGACCCACAAAGTCCAGCTTCTGGGGGCGTGGCTCCGGGGAGGGCGGGGTCCAGCCAATTTGAAGGGAGGGACTCAGGGTCTTGGGGGCGGGCTTCACTCTGGATCCTCCGGGGCTCCGTGTTTTAGAGGGTTCAGTGTTTAGGGGACCGGATTTGAGGAGGGGGCGAGGTCAGGCCGTTGGATTGCCTGTGTAGGGACCGACTGGGGGGTGAGGGGGGGGGTCCTGCTTCTGGGGGCGGGGCTTCTGGTGGGGCGGGGTCCAGCTATTGGGGACAGACGGGGTCGGGCTCCCAGGATTGGAGTTCTCTGGAAGTAGGGGCGTGCCCGGGACATAAGACCTAACGGAAAGCACAACCTCCTGGGCAAAGGGCTAGGCAGGGGCGGGGCGGGGCGGGGCGGGGCCTGCACGTCGGGGCGGGACTTCCGCCCAGTGGAGGCGGTGTTGGTTTAACTGTGGGGCTAAGCTGTCCCATCGAGCCGCAAACGCCAGAAAGGTTTCTTTTTTGAGTGGCTGGAAAGTGTGAACTCCTTCGCGTGTAGAGAAAGGTGATCACTTCGTCCTCTTTCAGGAAGCAGGGCTGAGACACGATTCACTTGTGAGGGGTGGGAGGGGAGTTGCCCACCTGCCACGAGAAGGGTGATTCCCCAGAGAGGTGTGCGTTTGCGATAGAGGTGTACCTTCCCTGCTCCAAGCACTCCCGGGCAATTTACAGCAGCTGCACAAGATGGTTTTCTAGCTCCTTCGCCCAACCTTTCCAGAACACCGAGCCTTATCTACCCCCAAGGAGACCTTCCTTTGGAGAAACACGACGAAGGCGGGGTTCCCCTTCCCTTCGCAAGCTGTCTTCCTAGCAACCACAGCTTCTTCGGCGGTTTCGTTCATTCAGAAACTTTCAGTCCGCTGGGCGTTTTACTGAAATATCTTAAATGTTAAGAGAAAAAAAAAAAAAAAAGTCCAGCCCAGAAATTCACTGGCTGAGCTCTGTTTTTCTCAAACACTACCCCAACCTGGCTCAAGCTTCTTGGACTTGAGATTAAATCATCACGAAAGTCCCACAGCAATAACTTTCAAGATTCACCTCCTCCCTTAAATGGGAAAATGTAAGTGCTTCCAGAAGGACAGCACCCCCTGGGTTCTGTTAGGTGCAGCTTCAGGTTGCTGCATGGGTAGACACTGACTGTCCATGTGTCCTGAGCAGGCAGCCCTGTGACACTGGGCCAGTAGCAATAGCTCAGGACCCTGTATCTGTGCACGCAGCACCACCTCACACCTTTCTCTCTCTCGCCTTGGCCTCACTCAACTCCTTCAACCTCTCAGTCAGAATCTCTCTGCCCTTTCTTTCTTGGCCCTGCTCCCTCCTCTCCTGTCTTTTTCCCCCACCTATAAGCATGGGAATAAAGAAGTGGGATACAATAGCAGTCTATACAGCCTTGAGAATGAACTCGAGGGCTTTACGCTGAGTGTAATAAGACAGACCTAGAAAGGCAAATGCGCATGCCTGCAGCTTTGGTCTTCCCTTCTGGGGCCTGCCATAAACTTGCTTAGCTCTGTAGTGGAAGTATGGAGACTTGGCCTGAAACTTTCCCTGCCGGAACAGAGCTGCTGTCTCACTTGCATTGGGGAAAACCTTCCCTGGAGCAGAGCTGCAAAACTTTCACTGGGGACTTTCCCCTCGAGGACCAGAGCATTTGCATTTGATCCTGTGATTCTGTTAGGCTCTCCCCATGCCTGTGTTCCCCTTCAGGGTCTGGGCCACAGTGGCCCCTGTCCCTCATATCTGTTCTACCCACAGCAAACTCACCAGTCACTTGGCATTCCATCCACCCGTAGCAATTAGGTAAGTTTACCCTTTGGTAGGTGCAAATATTTCCGAGTCGGAGGAAGTGATCATTGAGTGTCCAGCACTCCTTTGGTATTCTTGGAGGCAGAGGTACCCCCAGGCAAGGTCTTTAAGGCTACAGCTGGCCCCCTTCACCTGGCCCCATCCCACACCCCTGGAGCTGCAATCCTGCAGTTTCCTTAGGCTCAACTGTGCCCTTCCTGCCCTCTTCTCCTGTCTTCCCTTCGGAGCTGCCACAGCTTCTCTAAGCCCTTGTGACTTTGGTGACTCTGTTACCTGAACCTTGCCTGTGAATGAAACACACCACCCCCTCCAGCCTGCTTTTCCTCCTCACCTTCTGGCCTCTACAGATGCCCTGGAACCAAGTCTCTCCTGTGCCTTAGCCAGGCTAAGACCCTGACCCCCACTGAGTGTAGTGATGACCCACTGAACAGCTTGGTCCTCATTTTGGTCCTCCTGAGTCCTGGGGATGCTGTGACTACAGGGGGCAGTGACGTTTTCCTTCTCTCTCATCCATGGTGTCTTCCACACCCTCTCATTTCCCATTGAGATGCCTCTTAGAAAACCTCCAGCCTCTACACCCAACCTGAAGGACCCTAAATTTATTCGCCTTTCCAATTGAATTTGGCCATAGTACCCCTTTAGGTCATTAATCCAAACGGCCATGTAATGGTGCCCTAGGTCCCAATATTATTCAGGACCTGTACAACTGCTGTGAGCGATGGGGGAACTAACTGGAAAAGACTATGCCCAAGCTTTCTCACCTCCGCTCCGTGCTGCCTCTCTGCACTTCGTTCCCCTACTCAGCTCCTTCTAGCTATAAAGTCAAGGTCTTGGGGTCAAGTTAGAGTCAGGGTGTTCTTTCTCTGGCCCTTTACCCTACATTGTCCAGGTGCCCAGCAGCCCTCTTCCTTTCCCCGCCTCCCAGGCCCCTCTGCTCTGGTGAAGATGCTGCTCCACCTACTGGCCAAACCTTGACTTGTCACCTGCCCACCTGTACAGGCTCAGCTCTGGAGTTGTCCTCTGGAACCAGCGCTCATCCCTGCTCCACCCATAACCTCCCTGGGCACCCACCAGGCTGTGTGCCTATCACTGGAGGGCACATGGGGAAGGCAGCTGTGCAATACTGCTCCACAAAGCCATACACATACAAAGACCCAGACTTCAACTGTCAGATGCTTTGGAGTACTCACCAGTGCTCTGCAACAGCTAGGCCTTGGGGATGCAATGTCTATGAAAGCAAGCATAAGGCTCCAGGAGCTACAAGCGGCTAGCCCAGCATGGGTGACTGCCACTCGTGCTCCTGGCAGAGCCAGCTGGGGAGGAGAAGCAAAAGCTGAGGCCTGAGCACTAAAATGAACCGCCTTGCCCTTTCTTACCCTTCCCCGCCTGAAATGCCGGGCTCTAAGAGCTCAGACCCCTCCCTCTGGAAAGCCCTTCACGGGGAGCATCCGTCCTCCATGGTCTGTTGGCACCACCAGCTGCACCCTGTGTTACAGAATGCATGAGGAGCAAACATATGAAAGATATTAAATGAAGCATAATGTTTTTCACCAGAACACACGAAAGAAATTAAATAGGACACACTGTTACTAAATAGAGTCTGTGTTAATTAGGAAGACTGTTACCAAATAGAAGATGCATCAATTAATAGACCATATTGCTGCTGAGCAGAGCATAGAATCACTAACTACACCAGGCTGCTCCTGCCTGGAGCTTCTTTTTCTCTTGGTTCTCAGCAGGGCTGGGGCGTCGGGGACAGGGCGCTCCTTCAGGTATAGCCTCAGGCAGTTTCACAAAGCCGAAAAGGACTTTGCTGCCCAGATGGATGTCCACAAACATGAGAACATCAGCATCCTGTGTAGTAATGCTCTTCTTAAAGGACCCGTTCGTGCTATCACAGCCACACTAGAACTCTGCCAGAGTGAAGCAGGCAAGATGGCATACACCTTGAATCCCAGCGCTTGAGAGTCAGAGGCAGACAGATCTCTGAATTCTAAGTCAGCCTGGTCTACAGAATGAGTTCTATGACAGCCAAGGATTGTTATACGGAGAAACAGGTCTGTTAAAAAAAAAAGAAAGAAAGAAAGAAAGAAAGAAAGAAAGAAAGAAAGAAAGAAAGAAAGAAAGTTTCAGAATGGTTGGGTATGGCAGGGGTTTAGGACTGCAAAGCTACCAGTCTGGGAGAGCTGTAGTTGGGGGCAGGGCAGCAAAGCCCTGGTGAGAGGGCCTGGACTGCCCTGAGCCAAGCCCACCGTGGGTGCCCAGGACTTGGGGATGATTCTCCAGCCTCAAGATGATCATCCACCCACTCGTTCTGGACTTGCTTGGCTCCTGTGTGAACTCGGCATTGCTATGATGAAGCACCAACAAGAAGCACAGTAGTCGGGGCTCTCCACAGGGATGGGACTGACAGAATGAGTCTAAATAGATGTAAGGGGGGATCTAGAGTGCTTTACAAGCTGTGGTCTGGTTGTCTGGCAATGACCTCTCTCCTGATGGAAAGGCCAATAATACAGTAGTGGTTCAGACTGCATGTCTCTGCAGTTCCAGTTTGGTGCGGGAGTCCTGGGAGACTCTAGAGAGCTGTGGGCCTTCAGTCTGTATGGGAGTCCTGGAGGAATAGGTTCAAACACCAGTGAAGGGATGCCTCGGCAACAGGTTACGTGAACTTGCTAGGGAGATTGGGGACAAGCATGTGTAGGGAGGCCACTTGTTCATTTCTCTACCACCCAAACTCCCAAAATAATCACAAAAACTATATTAATTAAATCACTGCTTGGCCCATTAGCTCTAGCTTCTTATTGGCTAGCTCTTACATAATAATTTAACCCATTTCCATTAATCTATGTATCACCATGTGTCAGTGGCTTACCAGTAAAGTTTCAGCATGTCTGTCTCTAATGGCAGCTCCATGCCTTCTCTCTGATCCCGCCTCTTTTCTCCCAGCATTCAGTTTAGTTTTCCCTGCTCTCTTCTGCCTTGCTCTGCTATAGACTCAAAGCAGTTTCTTTATTAACTAATGGTATTCACAGCATACAGAGGGGAATCCCACATCACCTCCCCTTTTCTGTTTAAATAAAAAAGAAGGTTTTAACTTTAACATAGTAATATTACATAGAATAAAACAAGTATCAAATAAGAATTATAGTTGCAATATTTATATCTACTTTATCTTTTATCATAAGTAAAGAAAAACTATAACTATAAATTCTTCAACTGTATCAAAGACTCCAGAAGGATATAATATTATCTAAGTAAACAGGAAGTGCATTGTAAACAACTTCCAAAACTCTAGAATTCACAAACATCTCACTGCCAGGACAGTCACCCAAAGTTCTTCTGTAATGTTGGAGCATCCATCTTCAGCCTACAGGCCTATAATATCCAGCAGACTTTTCCGTGAAGCAGGAAATTTCAAAGACAATTCCACCTATGTTGGTAGTTTGTCAGTCACTTTCTTCTGTGTCCTGCAGAATATCTAGCAGACTCTTTTATGAAGGGAACCCTGAAGGACCATCTCACCTTTAGGCAAATTCAGCAGTCATTTCTCTGTGGGTCCTGTATGTCCAGTTCACTCAGCAGACCATCAAACAATCCATGCAAGAGAGTTTCTTGCCCAAATGGCTAACAAACTCCATAAGGAGCCTCTTCGATGCCCATCTTCCTTTTGAAGTAATTGCTGCTTCCAGGAGCAGATGTGTTTGTCATGAAAAGTCCTATTTTCTTAAAACGTTTTAAATGCCATATTCTGTAGTCTTTGAAAGGTTTGAAGAATGCCTATCCATCTGAAAAACATCTCTATACATCTAGAAAATCTAATATGACTACAAGTTTGACTATTATAGATGGTTATCTATTTACCTATATTTCTTAATTATACATTACATTTTTAAATGAGCTGCAAGTCACAATACCTTAATCAAGAGCAGAAATATATATATATATGTATATTAACAAAATTGACCTTAAATTTGTATCAATAAACCAAGACCCATACACATGCAAATCTCTATAGCATATCCCCCTTTAAATGTAAAGAAACATTTACAAACAATATTTGGGAATATGGGTGTAGACAGATGGCTGAGACAACACAGAGTGACCCTCTTCCTCCAAACACCTGTGCTTCTGAAAGCCCCCTCCTAGTGGTGCCATGGAACCAGGAAGCCCTTGGTGAATCAGCCACTGATAGGTCAGAGCCAGTGTGTTCCTGTCACGCTGGTGACAGTGTGATCCACTTGAGTGACTGGACTTTCAGGAAGACACTCTCTGTTTCTCCTGTAATAGGACCCGTCATCCTGCCTTTGCACTTACGTCCTATGCTTATGTCGCCCAGGGTTTTGTTTCTAATGTAATATTTTTATTAATTTCTGGAAGTTTTATATAAACATACAGAGTATTTTGAGCGTATTCAGCCCTCAGTCTTCTCCCAGATCCACTCCAGACCCTTTCCCACCAAGTCCAGTTCGTGTTGCCCATGTACTCAGAGGTGTGGGTCTATCCACCAGAGCAAAGTTGACCTACCCGAGGCCTCCCTGCTGAAGAAAACTGTCTCTCCCTGCTCCAGAAGCTATCAGCTGTCCCTACCTCCTCTGATTTGAGAAGCTCAGAGAATCTGCCTTGGCCTGAACCACTCCTTGAGCCCCACCTACAGCCTGCTTTGTGGTGACTCGGAGCTGGTGTAAAACTAAATTAAGGCTTTGGGGTTTCCAGACACCCTCATAAGGGGAGATTATTAGCATCATCCTGTGTGTTTGATGACAGCAGCTCAGGAGGGAAGGCACAGGCCACAGCAGCAACAGAGCCCGGGCTCAGCCCTGTGTGACTCACAGTGCTGGGTCATTTCCACCGGCTGTCTGACAGTTAGCCTTCCACACAGCGGGGACTCTGGAGGTGCAGGAGGTAACACAGAAGGGCAAACCAACTACAGCAGAGTTCCTCAACAGGCTGGGGGAGAAAGGGGAGAAGGTTGCAGGGGCTTTTTCTGCATCCTGCTGTGGTTCCCCAAAGCCTCTGTGTGCTCACTGTAGAGGGGGAACTGATGAGGGCAGCAAATCCCCAGGGACTGCACAGGCGGGGGGCCTCACTCCAAGGCCGTGGAAGGAAGTGTGAGAAATGTAAACACTAGATGCACTGTTTTCTCTATCAGTGGCTGTGCTGGGTTTTGTCAACTTGACACAAACTGAAGTCATCAGGAAAGAGGGAACCTCAATTAAGAAAATGCCTCTATCATATTGGCCTCTAAGCAAGCCTTAGAGGTGCTTTCTTTTTTTTTTTTTTGTTTTTTGTTTTTTGTTTTTCGAGACAGGGTTTCTCTGTAGCTTTGGAGCCTGTCTTGGAGCTAGCTCTTGTAGACCAGGCTGGCCTTGAACTTACAGAGATCCGCCTGGCCTAGAGGTGCTTTCTTGATTAATGAAATCATTCTTGATCTAGATGGCCCCAGCCCTGGGCATGTGCCACACCTGGACAAGTGATCCTGGATTATATAAAAAAGCAAGCTAAGCAAGCCATGGAGAGCAAGCCAGTAAGCAGCATCCCTCCACAGCCTCTGCTTCAGTTCCTGCCCTGGCTTCCCTTGATAACGGGCTGTAATGTAGAAGTATGAGCCAATCTTTCTCGTAGATTCTGGGCATCCCTCTTCTCTGTCTCTCCTCCTCTCTTTCTCTTCCTAGACAACCAGTCTGGAGTCTCCAGTCCCGAAGGCAGGGACTAATGGCTCAGGGGAGGATAAGGACTGCAGACAGACGGAACTGAACGTGGTGTCTCTTTGTGGCTTCGAGCTGCTAAGGCAGAAGATAAAATGAACCCGAGGTTAAACAGGGAAACAACCCTGGCTGCAGGATGTCCCTGTCCAGATCAGCCCTCCAGCACCAGGTGAGACACTTAAAGGAGCAGTACACAGTTCCTCAGGAAGGGATGAAAAATTGACCCCAATTAGCAACAGTCTTCTTGGAGTTGGGGGCCTTGAACCCCAAGACAATACCCCAATATTCTCTGTAAGGGGAGCAGATGGAGCTTAATCCACTGGTCCAAGACTTGAAGGCTATAAACCAGATGGCCCAGACTGGCATCTTGTGTTCCCAAACCCCTACACCCTCTTATCCGAGTTTCCTTATGCTCACAAATGGCTCAGTGTAGTCAACCTTAAAGATTTTTCTAGGCTTGTATCCGGCAGAGAAAAGTAGGGGTTTGTTTGCCTTTGAATGGGAAGATCCAGAGAGTGGAAGAAAGCAACAGTACAAAGAGACTACCCTCCTGTGAGGGGGGGCAGAAAGGGGGTTCACAGAAGTCTCTTCCCATCTTCACACCACAAAGCCTAAAGAGCAATTTATCAAAACCACATTCTGGCTTTCTCCCCACTTCTCTTTCCTCTTAGGATACAAGGCATTCATGCCCACATCTTTGTCCCCCAAACCAAGGACCTAGTGGGGTGCTACAGACTCTGGATTGAAGTTTACACTGTCAACCAAAGTCACACAAATCCCAGACCAGGAACCTGAGCCTCTCCTGGAAGAAGTAAGGGGATTAAGACCAGCACATGAAGCAGGAACTAATGCCTGCCCCAACACTAGCCTTGCCCTCTCTTGGTAAAGACTTTTCATCTTTTTGTAGGTGAGAACAAAGCTATTGCCCTTGGAGCACTTGCTCAGGGTCGTGGGAAAAGACAGCCACGCTGTCAAGTCGTGAGAGCCAGCCTAACAGGAATGGCTGGGATGCATTCAATCAGTAACTCCCAGCCCCCAAGGAGAGCTGAAAGGGAACCTTTGCAGCTGTATTTAATTGTGAGCACTAAGAAGCCCACAGAAGAAGGCTGGGATACGGCTAGCAGACTCTGGAATCCTGAAGGGGAAGATGATTCCATCCTAGCCACTAACAACTGTTTTAACCCTGCAGAATTCCTGTGTGCAGAGATCCTTCTAAGTCCCCAGAATAGTATTGTTTAAATCTGATTGAGTCTGTGACGAAATGAGCAAGGCCCCTTTCTTCAGGGAGCCAAACTATGTGTGGATGGGTCCTTTTGTGTAACTCAAGAGGAAAAGACAGCAATAGGTATTCTGAGATTCATAGAATTAAAGAAAAAATTACTGAATGTGGACGAATGACAAAGAACTGGTCTGCACAGACATTTGAGTAATATGCCTTGAACCAGGCCATTAAAATCTTAAAGAAAATGAGAGGACTATGATATGGACTCCAGCTACGCATGTAGGTATTTTTCCTGCGTGTATGTATGAACATAGTGCATATGCATGGTGCCTGCAGAGGTCAGATAAGGACACTGAATCCCCTGAGACTGGAGTTACATGTGGGTGAACGACCATGTCAGTGCTGGGAGCCAAATCTGGGTCCTCTTTGGGAGCGTTCAGGGATCTTAACTACTGAGCCCTTGCTCCAGCCCCCACACAGTTTATATTTCGGAGGAAATCTGGACAGAAAGGAGGCTGATTAACAGAAAAGGAAGACTTTGACACATGAGGAACTAATTGCTCAGGTATTGGAAAATTCACAACCACCTGAAGAAATTGCCCTCGTACAAATCCCCTGGCATTGAAAGGAACACAGTTTGAAGATCCGGGAAGGGCTGGAGAGATGGCTCAGAGGTTAAGAGCACTGGCTGCTCTTCCAGAGGTCCTGAGTTCAATTCCCAGCAACCACATGGTGGCTCACAGCCATCTATGATAAAATCTGGTGTTCTCTTCTGGTGTGCAGACATACATGCAGGCAGAATGCTGTATATATAATAAGTAAATCTTTAAAAAAAAAAGACCGGAAAGAGACCAGCTAATAAGATAGCAAGAGAAACTGCATTGGAGTCTGAAGCGTTAACACGCCCTCTCATCCCCACCTTTCCCAGACCACAACCACTTCAAATTTTTCAGGTGGCTGGGGCCAGAGAGATGGCTCAGTGGTCAAGAGCACCGGCTGTTCATCCAGAGGACCAGGGTTCAATTCGCAGAACCCACATGGCAGCTCACAGCTGTCTGTAACTCCAGTTCCAGGAGACCTAAACACCATTATCACAGATATATATGCAGGCAAAATACCAATGCACAAAAATAATAATAAAATCATTTTAAAAACAGTTTCAGGGGTGGAAGAAAACCAGCAAACTGACATAGGGGTTACCAAAATAGGAGAAGAGAAGCAGGTTCTACCTGGTAGGAGGAAAATGCTGGCCACATCAGTAAGGGTACTGGTCTCAAACCGGGCAGTGGTGCCACACACGTTTAATCCCAGCACTTGGGAGGCAGAAGCAGGCAGATCTCTGAGTTTCAGGCCAGCCTGGTCTACAAAATGAGTTCCAGGACAGCCAGGACTGTTACACAGTGGAAGCCTGTCTCAAAAAAAAAAAGGTACTGGTTTCAATATATGAAAGAGGTCACTGTGTCCCCAGACAATGTGTGTGGCTATCCTAAAAACTTATATATATAGGGATCTACACTATAGAGAAATAGCCATCTTTAGTTGTGTGGTCCATTGCAGAGTTCATAATCAGAACCTTTACAAACAGCTTCAGGGGAAAGAAAGGTCATTCCAAGGTTTGAAAGCATCTAGGCGCACTGTGAACCTAAGGCAGGTGGACTGAGATAGCTGATGTCACTGTGAACCACCTCACTAATTGCTTGACACATCTCCACTCCCCAGCTCTACAGCCAATTAAGTAACAATAACATTCCTAGCATTTGGTCCTGAGATTTAACACATAGAGACTTGGATAATGGGAGCCTTGGATACTGTCTTAGGGTTTCCAGGGCTGTGATAAAATACCATGACAAAAGAAACTTGGAGAGAAAAGAGTTTATTTAGTTTACACTTTTCGTATTGCTATTCATCATCAAAGGAGGTCAGGACAGCAACTCAAACGAGGCCGGAGCTGAGGCAGAGACCATGGAAGGATGCCACTTACTGGCTTGCTCCCCATGGCATGTTCAGCCTGCTTTCTTACAGAACCCAGGACCACCAGCCCAGGGGTGGCACCATCCACAATGGACTGGACCCTCCCCCATCAATCACTAACTAAGAAAATGCTCTACAGGTTGGCCCACAGATCTTACAGAGGCATTTTCTCAGTCGAGGTATCCTTCTCTCAGATAACATGATAGCTTGTGTCAAGTTGAGAGCTAGCCAGCACAGATACTAACTGGGACTACAAAATGCCTCGGTACCCTCTCTCCTTGGGTAAAACTGAAAGAATGGCGAAGACCCTTCACTGATAAAGTACTAGGCTAATCCTAGCGACTAAACTGCTCTGGATCAATTGCTTGCTGAGAAGCCACTCAGTCCTCATGAAATGCTATGAGTGACCACACCACGGGAAGGCCAGTGACCATGGACACTAAAGATGACTTTGTTAAAAACTATGAGCTGGGTCTCTCCTCCTCTTGGTTTTCTCTTAGGTTCCAAGGCCTCCTTGTCTAGACCCCTCCACTAGAATTTCCAGTTCATTCCTTCCAGCATAGGGACTGAATGCTGATAAGAGCTAGAAAGGCTGGAGAGAAGGCTCCGCAGTCCAGAGCGACCGTTCTTCTTGAAGAGGACCAGAATTTGGCTCCCAGCACCCACATCAGTTACATTATAACAACCGCCTATAAATTCAGCTCCAAAGCATCTGGAGCTCTCTCCTGGGTTCCACAGTTTCTACACACATGTGCAGCACATAAATTCATGCAATCTCACACATGTACATAAATAAGAAAAAATAATTACATCTTGTTTATTTTTTTAAAAGATTTATTAATTATGTATACAGCGTTTTCCCTACATATATGCTACAGACCAGAAGAAGGCACCAGACCTCATTACAGATGGTTGTGAGCCACCATGTGGTTGCTGGAAATTGAACTCAGGACCCCTGGAAGATCAGTCAGTGCTCTTAACCTCTAAGCCATCTCTCCAGCCCCTGATTATTTTTTTTTAAGTCAGGAAAGAAACAAGTTGGAACCAACCTGGGAGGGCTTCTTTTCTGATACTGCTCATACCAGAAACATGGTTCAGACAGGTGAAAGAGGCTGGACACGTTACACCTAAATAAAGAAGGCCGCCATGAACAGTGCCCAAGGAGACTGGACAACGTTTCCTCAAAAAGACCCTTTAAAATCAAGATTAAGAAAAGCCTGTTCCTTATATAGAGAGAGGACAGGGAAGCTGGAGATTAATGTAACCAGAACAGCATCTGCACTAACTGTTCAGCTGGACATGTGTCTACCTTTGCCCCATGAAAACTCAGAAAGCCAGAATTACTTTCTGGGGAGGACAAATGCAACATGGCTCCAGGCTGAGCATGGCCAGGGCAGACACCCGCTGGTACAGTGCTGACAGATACTTGAGACTTTACCAGCCCACCAAAGTGGGACCAGTGCTTTGGTTCAGATGGTCACCCCCATCACTAGTGTGTATCCCCTGTAACATGAGGTCCTGCTTGTTGGGGTTTCTGTCCTGCCCGGTTCCCACAGCCATTCAGACCCAAAGAAATCACACAGAGAGTCTGCATTACTTATAAACTGATTGGCCCATTAGCTCAGGCTTCTTGCTAACTCTTGTAACTTATATTAACCCATTGTTCTTATCTATGTTAGCCACATGACTCAGTACCTTTTTCAGTGGGGCAGGTCACATCCTGCTCCTCCAGTGGTCTGGGCAGGACTGGGGAAAGAGCTTTCTTCTTCCCAGAATTCTCCTGTTCTCATAGCCCCACCTCTACTTCCTGTCTGGTTGCTGGGCCAATCAGTGTTTACTTAAAACATGATTGACAGAATACAGACAATTCTCCCACACCAACACGCCAGAGTCAACCTCGATTGTCACATCTTTGATGGGCTCTTTTGACTCCAGTGGGGTCCCTTGATGTGCATGTCTACATACATAGATGTTGTTGGAATGCAGAGAGCAGTCCCTGGCGGATTTAAGGCTAGGAAGCAAATGGCAGCAGGATTTGGGTCCATGCTATTCAGAAGGCCTAAGCATCCAGTTTTCTCTGACCTGACCTAGCCCTGGCGGCATTGCTGAGGCTCCCTCAGTCTGACAAACAGTGTGACTGACCTCTCTCCAGTCCCTGGGCCTCAGGAGTAACCAGAATTCCAGGATGGACAAGGACAGCATCTTTTACACCTGAGTGCTCCATTTTCACAGGTGTCTCCCTCGCGAGCAGACCTGATCAGCCTCCGAAGGGAAGCTGAGGCAGCCTTGACTGTGGCAAAGACCAACCAGATTGGGCCCAGCAGTCATTTCAGAATCTCCTTTTCAGTGACAGCTGAGAGGGCAATGGAAGATGGACAAAGCCATGCCCTGTGCACTCCCCAGGGGCAAGAAAGCCCTGAGGCTTATCCCCTCCCACACCCAGGAGTGGGCTGAGAACATTCCCAAAGAAACCAATGGTCACTGCAGAGGGACAAAGTCCTGGTCAAGCTGCCGGTTATTTGAAAAAGGCTGTCTGTGCACAGGGAATTCTGGATGAAAGAGGTGAGTACCTGCCCACAGTAGGTGGGGCAGGCAGGTGGGGGCCTAGCTTACGGGAAATTCAGTCTGTGGGATCCATGGCTGGGGGTCCCAGGAAGCTTCGTCCTCCCCTGTGGGCCACCACATGGCAAAGCACACTTCCACAGGAGCTCTTGTATGTGCGTGAGAATAAATAAGTGTAACGCGTCCTTGGACCCTAGGACCTTCCAGGGGTGAGGGAGGCAACAAAACAGCCCAACAAGATGACTGAAAACTTAAAAGGAGGGGCTGCTTCTTCTGAGGGATCTGAGGGTTCAAACCTTAGTTTCATCTCTTTCTGCCCCAGGACCCCATTCTTACCTTGATCTGTGTTTTCAACAATGACAAGCAAGAGACCAAGTGGGGCCTCCAGTCTGTTGCACCGTAGACCCTCACACCATCCAGTCCAACCAGTGCACTCCATTGTCATGGTATGCCCATCGGTTTCCCCCCAGCTTGTCTCTGCCTCAGGGGGTGCTCTATGGTGGCCTCATAGCCATGATGGCTATTGGTTGCTCCATTGATGCGGTTATAGTCAATTGGACAAAAAGGAGGTGGAACCTAGTTGGAGGAAGTAGGCAGGTTCCCGGTGGTGTGCCTTAGAAGGATACGCCTCCTGCCCCCTCCCCTCTCTCTATGTCCCCTGGTGGTCATGAAGTAAGATGAATGGCCTCCTCTGTCACGCCCTTTCATTACGATGCTCCACCTCACCACTGGCCCAAAAGCAATGGAGCCAGTCAGTCCCAGATGGATACCTCTGAGACCATGAGCCCAAAAGTCTTTCCTCGTAGTTGTCCTCACAGGTTGTCACAGAGACAGGACGCTTATTAACACAGTAGTAAAGTACTTTCCATCCTCCCACCTGGACAAACATTCCTTTAAGATGCCCACGCTGAAAAACAAGCTTAACTCTATCAGCAGCAAATGCTGGAATAATGTCTTCCTGCAGGGTTGGTTGGTTGGATGAGTGGCAGCTGGACCCACCAGACTCGGCAGCGGTTGGACCTTGCTTCCCCAAGTAACTTTTTCTGAATTCATTTCAGCAAACCCAGTAATTATGCTGTTAGAGTCCCACATTTCCCTCATAATTTGTGCTCCTTTTTCCATTTTGAGAAGCTTTTCCCAGTTGAAGCAGATGCAACGACACCATCAATTAAATTGTTCAAGCAAATGTTTATAGCTGTGAAAGAGACACTCATTTTGTATATCACGGTCAGACCCGTCATGAGGTTGCCAATGACATTGTTATTACAGAAAATATTACTGCCTAAAAATGCTCTCATAGAAACCGCTACAACACATAGCACAATAGTCTGCTACTGTGTAAAAGACCCACCAGTGTGCCTAAATCATCCTTTCAGACGGATCAGTGCTGACATTCTGTTTTGTAGCTGAGAATGACCTTGAATTCATACCCCAACTTCCTGAGTGCAGGTATATGCCATCATGTCTAGCTTCTAAAATATTATTTTTAAAGATTTATTTACTTTTATGTGTTTGGGTATTTTGCCTGCATGTATGTGTACCATGTGTGTATAGTTCCAATATAGGCCAGAAGAGGGCATCAGATCCTGAAAAATAGAGTTGCTGATGATAGCCACCATGTGGTGCTGGGAACTGAACTGGGGTCCTCTGCAAATGTAGCCAGTGCTCTCCAGTCATCCCTCCAGTCCCTTTAAGAAAGGAGACTATTACTTTACTCAAGTCTCTCTCCAGTTGAATTTGCCATTATCTAGAACAGCAGAAAGTGGTCTTATATAAGCCCTGGAGATCATTTTTCTGTGAATTATCTCCCTCACAAGAATGCAAATATTTCCACTACTTTAGATTTGACCAGGATGCTATCTTTGCTACCTCTATAATATAAAGGTTTTTTTTCCAGTAGAAAGAAGTTATTCTTTCTCCAATTAAAAAGATATTTAAAATTTGTCAAAAGATAAAATAGTCAACCTTTTTTTGTGTTTTTTTGTTTTTTAGGAAGTCTTGGCTAGCACTATCAACAGCAACCAGCATATCAAGTGACAGGAACAGAGGGCACTGAACAGGGTTTCATGTTCTCTGGAAGCCAAGCTTGATCTCTCGGAGACTGTGCTGCTCCGTCGCCTCTCTCTTCTGGTGTATCTTGAACACTATAAATCAGATCTAATCGCTCTTATGGCACTCAGTTGCTGTTCTCTCTGAGGATCTGGGAGCAAAGAGAAAGGTGGAGCATGCACGTTGACTAGAGATGTTCTGACTTTTGGACACACATAGAACCCGCCAACTACCATTGCTGAATTACTCCAATCCTCAAAGTCACATCTCCACATACAAAGTCAAGCTCTGCAGAGGACCTGGCATAAAATGGCATCACAAGCCTAGTTTGACCTTTTCCTTGACCTGAGTCAAGATCACAGTCACCCTCGACAAACCTTTTGTTGTTATTGTTTTTCTTTAAATATTTACTTATGTGTATGTGTGCATGCTTGTGTGAATTTATCTGCACTACATGAGTCCAGGTGCCTGCGAAGTTCAGTTGTGCTGGACCTCATGGAACTGGAATTACAGGCAGTTGTAAGTAGTCTTGTAAGGCTGTAAGCCTTGTGCTGGGAACAGAATCAGAGTTCTCCGCAGAGCAGTGTTTTTAACCACTATACTACCTCTCCAGCCACGTTTATTTGGTGTCTAGAATGCAACTGAATCCTTTCGAGTGAAATGATTCGCAGTGTACATGGTCCAGGTCCTCCTCGATCCTCCACCATCGTTCTCACAACAGGAAGAGGCTTGCACAGTTGGAGGCTGCAGCTCACGGACAATCACAGGCAGGAAAATGATAGGAACTTCTTTTCTTTCAATTTCCAGTGCACAGTGTGGAGCAGAACAGAGGAGAGAATGGGGACCTCTTGCTCCCAGGGCCCAAAGAGCAGATGCATAGGACTTCCCACCCAAGAGGTACTCTTTCTGGACAGCAGGGCCTGGTACTTGCTCGCCTGCTCTGGCAGCCCAGGCTGTCACTCCATGTCAGAGTGGAGGAGCAAAGCGAAGCCGCGCAGCAAGGGACAGGCCCCATGCCAAGTGGCTGAAGAACAAGCCAATATCCTCAGCTACCCAGCCTCATGTCCTGCCAAGAAGAGGCAAGATGGTGACGGCAGAGGACATATAGGAATCATACATTTCTACATCTGCACCAGGCTGGGGTCCCAGGGAAATGCAAGTCAAGTCCAAGGTGAAGAAAACACTGCAAACAGCAGCTGCAGCACCATGCTAAACACGGATGAGATCCATGGGGAGTCCCCGGCCACTCAGACCTACTGTTTACTGTTTATCCAGTGTCTGGCATGGAATGAGAAGTCTGAAAGTATGTAAAGATCTGCTCTGCAATCAACAATCTGCACTCAGAATGTTCTACAGCCTTACTTCCCTCTTCTTCAGTGTCTTAGATATTACCTAAATTAGCTCTAATTGCTTTAGTGTATATTTCAGTGTATATTCTTCTTGTGTTTCTGAGGGTGATCAGAAGGTCAAACGTGACACACGTTGAATCGAGATGCTTCGTGCGCAGACACAAAACCCATCAACTGTAATTGTGGGATGCCCCAGTAGTGTGAGTCCACAGGCTCCAGCAATGGACAGTCCGGGGCATGCAATGCACACAAGGAATTTGCCAGAGAATTTCCAGATGAAGACGGATACAGCCCATGAAAAGAGACGATAAACAGAAACTCAATACCAACAGAAATCCAAGACCTGAAAACTCTACCACAGTGTCTGATGTAAAAGCATGCAGGCGGCTGGGTGTGATGTGCACTCAGGGGGCTGAGGCAGGTGGGTCTCAAGTTCAAGACCAGTTTGGGACACAAACTGGGATCCTGTGTTTGTTTGTTTGCTCGTTTAATTCAGTTAAAAGTTAAAATGTATTGGCAAAGCTTCTGGGCACTGTAAAATTTGAAGTGACCAGAAGTAATCCAAAACTAAGCAACATAAGATGAGGAATAATATACAAAGAGTGCCTGGGACCAAGTGGTAACACATATGCAACCAGAATCCCAGCATGGGTAAAAGAAGTAAAGGTGACGTAGTAGGAATTATTAATATTTTCTCAAATGTAACCCCCCAAAACCTCACAGATTTCAAAGTTTAATAAATCCATGCAGCAGGATAAATGCAAAGAAAATGCATCCAGGCAGAAATCATTAAAAAAAAAGAAAAGAAAAGAAAGAAGGTAAAAAAGGAAGAAAAGAAAAAGAAAACTCTCAGATGCAACCAGAGAAAAAGAAAAACCCATTATACACACACAAGGGAAGGGAAGCTGGGGAGACAAAAGATATGATTCTTGACCTAGTGAAAACATCCTAGAAACAGGAAGGCAGAGGGAACACATTTTACATTCTTTTTCTTTCTTTGCAGTACTAGAACTTGAACCCAGGGCTTCATACATGCCAGGGAAGTGCTCTCCCAATCAGCTGTATTCTAAGTACAGAGAGAAGACATTTTCACACACAGAAACTGAGTGAGCCCATTTCTGGTGTGCGTCTGTTGAGAGAAATGCTTTAAGCCAAACGGGAAGCCATACAACACCAGATAAAGAAGGTCATGAGGGAATGGAATTATGAGTACGTATGCTCTTCCTCTCCTTAATTTTCTCAAAGAAAATTTGAAATCAAAATAATAGTGCATTATAAAGCTCATAAAATAAATACATGCGAATTATATGCAACAATAGCACAAAGGACAAGAGGGAAATGGAGTAAATGTTGAAGTCTTTATCCTAAACATCAAATAGTATAGAATAACTTCAAAGAACAATCTCTAAAAGAACAACTCTAAGAGAATCTCTAAGAGAATAACATAGCTAAAAAACCTGGGAAGAAGATAAATTCTTAAAATGTTTAAGTCAGTTACTCCAAAAAGATGAGGGGAAAAGTAACAATTGTCAAATATCAAACAGCCAATAGAAACAATTAACAAAGTTATAGGTAGACTTAAACCCAGTGACATCAACAACTGCATTAAATATAAATAGTCCAAATAGTCCAATTAAAAGAGCTTGGTAGTCTGGATAAAAAATAACCAAAGCTTCCTGTGCTTGTTTAACAGTTAACAAAATCCTTGCCTTGCCGGGACGGTGGGTGCTGATCAGAGGGGGCTGAAGACCTAGGGATTAATAAGAAACCAGATGGGTGGGGTGGTGCACACCTTTAATCCCAGCACTCGGGAGGCAGAAGTAGGTAGATCTCTGTGAGTTTGAGAACAGCCCGGTTTACAGAGGGAGTTCCAGGACAGCCTGGGCTACACAGAGAAACTCTAACTTGAAAAACCAAACCCCTCCCAAAAAGAAGAAACCAGCATCACTGGGGTGAAGTCTTCTGGAAAGTGTTTCCTCAGGGTCAGCACACAGAAGCTGTGCTCCAGAAGTGGCCAAGGTTGTACTTCCTGTTGGCAGCTGAACTTGGCAGTGTAAGAGTCACCCAGGTGGTACTGGTTTTGAAGGCATGAAGGGGTCATGGAGAGCAGCTGAGGCTTAGCACTGTGTGACAGGGCTGGGGTCTCTGAAGAGAGTCTGAGAGAGGTTACTGGTGAAAGTACAGCCCAGTTGCACCAAGGGATCCCAGCATTTTTGGAGATACCAGTAACATGGGGTGACCACCAGGAACATCAGCAGCAATGGAGTGGAGCCAGCTATCGTCTAGGAGACACGCTGTGTGTGCTGCATAGGGAAGGGCTGCGGAGTGACCCAAGCCCCTTGGAGGAGTCCAGAAGATTGTGAGTGAATCCCAGACAACTGCACATTGAGTTACACTGTCGGAGTTTAGTATTGCTTGGTTCAGATGGTGACTATGCCCTGGTTCTTCCCTGTTGAGAAATGTATTTAATTTTGATTTTTATAGAAGCCCACAACTGAAAGACTTTGAACTTTTAAAAGAGATTTTGAGGCTTTAAAGAGATTGGATAATTTTTTTTTTTCGAGACAGGGTTTCTCTGTAGTTTTTGGTGCCTGTTCTGGAACTAGCTCTTGTAGATCAGGTCGGCCTCAAGCTCACGGAGATTTGCCTGCTTCTGCTTCCCGAGTGCAGGGATTAAAGGTGTGCACCACCACCACCCAGCAAGATTGGATATTTTAAAGAGATTAAATTTTTCAAGTGTTTGAATTTATAAAGACTGGGACTTTTAAACTTATTTATAAATGTTTTATATTGTGACATTAATAGTAACATGCCATTTTGGGGATAAATGAGAAGGGAAAGGTTCTAGTTTTAAACTGATATGTTTATGTGTCATGTTGACTGGTGGCTAGTTGTGCTGACTAGTTTTTATTAAGTAGACACAAACTAGAGTCATCAGTGAGGAGGGAGCCTCAACTGAGAAAGTCTCCATAGGCTGGGCTGTAGGCAAGCCTGTAGGCCATTTTCTTAATTAGGGATTAATGGAAGAAGGTCCAGTCCATTGTGGGTGCTGCCATTTCTGGGCTGGTGGTCCTGGGTTCTATAAGAATGCAGACTGAGCAAACCAGTAAGCAGCACTCTCCACGGCCTCCTGCCTCCGGGTTCCTGCACTCACTGCTTTTGATGATGAACCATTATATGGAACTGTGAGTGACATAAACCCTTTCCTTCCCAAGTTACTTTTGGCCATGGTGTTTTACCACAGCAAGACTAACCCTAACTAAGACAATGTGATAGACCCATGTCTCCTGTGAACATGGACACAGAAATTCTGAGCACAGTAATAGTAATTGATGCACTATGGAAAAGTATAGCTTAGCCTAGGAATATAAGGTTAGTTCAAGCACTGCAATTTGGTTATCCTAACTCATCATGCTAACAAGATAGAGGAGGAATAACCCTGTGATTATTTTAAATGCAGCACCAGCACTTGTGAAACTTCAGCACCCATCTGTAAGAATTTGGGGGAAGTTCCTGATTCGATAAGCATCTCTATAGAAAACCTACATCTCAAGTCATTCAGTGAGGGGGTGTGTTCCCCTTAAGATCAAGAACAAGACAATGGCTCTGCTCTCTGCTCTTTTCAGCCCTGAGCTAGAGGACCCAGTCAAAAGAACAAGGCAAGAAAAAGAAAGATTAGTAAGAATGGAAAAACTGATTTTATTCACAGATATGTGACCAGGTTGGCAGGTTGATTAGTTGGGATTTGTTTTGTTTGAGACACGACCTTCCTATGCAACCCTTGTTGGCCTAGAGGTCATTTTAT
The DNA here is from genome assembly GCF_014885135.2 of Alexandromys fortis. NCBI lineage: Eukaryota > Metazoa > Chordata > Mammalia > Rodentia > Cricetidae > Alexandromys > Alexandromys fortis. The sequence continues at coordinate 3,549,877 of NW_026067920.1, forward strand.
AAACCAGGCTGGCCTCAGATTTGTGGTAATTCTGCTGTCTACACGTTCCAAGTGCTGAGGTACCAGGCGTGTACCACCGCACCCTGATGAAGATGTAACTACAACCAGAAAACCCCAAGGCACAGGCAAAAGAAAACCGCAGCACAGTATTAGGACTTGTAAGTGATTCTAGCAGTTGTGGGCTACAGTTACAAAAACAAGTGTATTCCTGAATATTCATGACAAATAATTATAAAATTAACATACCAAGGAGTCTTCATGGTGGGCTGTCCTGGTTCTGTCTGTGGGGGAGCTGCACTGTGTTGATAACACATTAAGACTCAACACTTTTTAACATGTTCTTGTCAAGTGTCTTTGAGTTCAAAGACAACTCTCAAACTTTCAGCAGACTTTTTGGTGGCAGAAACGGACAAGCTGACTTTAAAGATATATAGAGATGCAAAAGACATGGAGAAGTCAGTACTGATTTTCGGAAGAGAAAGGTCAAAAGTTTTTGACGTGTGACTCTCCGTGAAGCTACAATAACAAGACCCAAGGTACATGCAGCTCCTGGCCGGGCCTGACTGGAGCCTAGACACACACCCACCTTTGTTCCCCAAACAGATTTTTGACAAAGTCAATAAAGGAAACACTCTTAAACAAATAGTTCTAGGACAACAGGGTAGTCCTACAGAAAAAATAACTCTTAATGTCCAGCTCGCCACGCGCATGGCAATGAATGTAAGGTGGATCTGAGACCTGGACTCAACTGCAGCTTCTGGGACAGGACATGGGAAAGTAGCTTCATGATCTCACTGAGGACTTTGAAGAACACAGGAAGCTGTCTCCATGAAAGAAAAACAAATGAGGCAAGTATGATTTTATCAAACATAAACTCTTCTGCCCAACAAGAGACTGTTTACTTCCATTTCCTGTCAGGATGGAGCCACAGGGCCCAGGCTCAATTCTCCTACCCACTACACTGATTCCTGGGGCCCAGTCCTGCCACAGATCATTAAGGCATGCGGGTGGAACTGGCTGCCTTGGCGGTGCTATCTGGGGTCAGGGCCTTTGATTCAAACATTGAAGTTGGAGAACCAGCTGGGCCTGACTCCAAACTGCATCTTTGGGGTGGTCATGTCTGTGGATTTAAAGTTCCAAACGCAGGTCTCTTTCACCTGGCAAACCAGTCCATTGCTGGGGACTCCTTTCCCACTCTGTGGAGCATTTAACCAGGCTACCCCCAATGGCCACCCCAAGGTTCTTCCGAGGTACTCAGCTCCTCCTTGCTTGCCTGGGATGCAGAGGTCTCCTGTCAAGCCCTGGCTCCAGCTGCTCTGCCAGGCTCAGCGTTACTATTTTTGGCTGTAACCTAAGCAGCTGCCCATTAAAATTCCATTAGTTTCGAAGGCTGGAGCTGCAGTTGATATTTCTAATTATTGTGAAATTAAAATTGTCTCTGTAATTTAATGATAATTGCACGAGATGCCAGCTGGTGCCCCAGGGAGATGCCCTGTTCCTGAGCAGAACTTGGAAGGTCTCTTGAAAGTTTTTTGAATAAGAAAGCAGGAAGGGGAGGAGGGGGCCGGCACACAGTTGGAATCAAAATTTCCAGCGTCAACAGGCAGTGGTGAACCCAGACTTCTGAGGAGGCAGCCTGGCTCCCAGAATAGGTAGGCTGTAGTGAGAGGTTGGCACCAGTCCCCTCCAGCACTGAGAATAGGATTGAATAAAAGGGGGAGGACCTATGGGTTGATACATTACAATCGAAACCTACAGGAATGAAGAAACAGATTCAGGTGTGACATAATGGGGAAAGTTCTAGAAGCTTACAGAAGCTCTTTCTGGGACAGGCCTTGCATTTAATCGGTTGTTTTTTGTTTGTTTGAATTTGTTGTTGTTGTGTAGTGGGTCTCCACGGAATGCATCCTGGAGCCAATTCTGCTTGATTAGGCCTCCCTTGCAGTCACGCCTGGAGGACTGAGCTAAGGAAACAGTGGCTGGCCCTGGCGCTCCCTGCCATCTCCTACCTGCTTCTGCCTTCCCAGTGTAGAAATTAAAGGCCTGTGCCACAATGAACAGCATAATTTGTAGCTATTCTTTTTCTCAGTTTTTCAAGACAGGGTTTCTCTGTGGAACCTGCCCTGGAACTCGCGCTGTAGACCAGGCTGCTCTCGAACTCAGAGTTCACCTGCCTCTGCCTCCTGAGTGCTGGGATTAGAGGTGTCACTTTGTAGCTTTTGATGCTACGATAAATGGGATTTACCTACCCCCTACTGCTCTGGTTATTACTAATACAAAAAAGGGAAGTTTACAAATTCCTCCCTTATTAATTCTAAGCACTTTAAAAACCCTTTTCTGTCTCACAGTCACGAGAGACTAGAGATAATCATCCCATCTCCTTTTCTAATATCTCTAAGCAAAGTTGCACCAGTCACCAACAGTGGGTCTCTTCCTGTCTCATGTTGGACTTAGGCTTCTTAAGGAAATGTATATGTATATGGTGCCTGCTATCTGTTAATATTCTATTTATTTATCATTATTTGCATTATTATTTTTTCTTTCCTTTCATGTGTTACCTGCATGTCCCTTTCTCTTTCTTTTCTTTCTTTTGAAACAAGGTCTTGTAGCCCTGCCTGGTCTTAAGTTTACAGAAAATTTTCTACATAAACCTCCTGAATACTGGAGTTCCAGGCATGAGACACCAGCTCTGCTCATGAATGTCTCAGATGAGGCTGACTTAAGTTCTAACCTGGAGACCACTTCTCTGTCAAGATCCTTGTGATGGAATGGAAAGTGTGTGTGCAAGGCTTTTGTCATGCTTGCATGTTGGGCTGAGTGAGGAAAGGCATGTGTGCAGTGGTGTGTGTTGTAATAAAATACAGTTTATAGAGATTCCTTGAAAGGACACTCCTGAGAAATGAACGAGGCCAGCTCCTCAAAAGAAACAGTGACAACATTTGTTACTGGTGGTAAAATTCACACTTTCCTGTAAGAGTCAGACTCTGGAAATATTGCTCTGACCACCATGGGCTTGGGACTTTCCACCTGAGGACTTCCTGCTGAGACTGTCTGCTGTGGGATAATGCTCTTGTACCCTGTAAAGTTTTGTCACTTGTATTGGTTTAATAAAACACTGATTGGCTAGTAGCCAGGCAGGAAGTATAGGCGGGGTTACCAGACTATAAGAATTCTGGGAAGAGGAAAACCTCAGTCTGTAGTTATCACCCAGAAGCAGAAGAAGCAAGATGAGAATGCCTCACTGAGAAAAGGTACCAAGTCATGTGGTTAAACATAGACAAGAATTATGGGTTTATTTAAGTTGTAAGAGCTAGATAATAGTAAGTCTGAGCTAACAGGCCAAATGGTTTATAATATAATATAAGCCTCTGTGTGTTTCTTTGGGATTGAATGCTATGGGACCAGGCAGGACAGAAACTTCCATCTTCAATTCTTAGTGACTGGACAAAGGTGACTCTCTGGTATCTGATTGATGACATGTTGTAACACTAGGAATACTTGTATCACTCTAGGCACAATATTTTCCAAAAATGTTTCCAAATGCCTTCTGGGTACATAAACACAGAAAGATAAAGAGCCAGTGAGGCATAAGATGAGACACAAGGAAAGGTTGGGGCTTTGGGGAGGTGGCTGAATGGAGGAACATTTGCCTAGCATGCAGGAGACCCTGGGTTCAATCCCTAGGTCCAGAAAAAAAAAAAAAACCCTATCTCCTCTCTCCTCAAGTTTGAGGTAGGACAAAGTCAAAGCAGCCACACTGAATTGTTCTTTAAATATCTCTTTTTTACAGGTAACTTCCTGTGAGGTTGGACTTTCTGAATAGAATTCTGCATTTAACAACCAAAAACTCTGCTGGTAGGTGAGTACACAGGTACCTGAGGAATCATTGCTGGTTCCTGTAAGCCAGAGATTTATACAAATATAAAACAATGCCACTTTTCTTGTTGAAACCTTGTTTTGGAAAATACATTTTAATACAACTGGTCCTGATAGTAATATTTAATGGGTTTATTGTTCTGAAATAAATAACATTTTTATATGTCTAAAGTTTTTAAAAATTATTTTATATGCATTGGTGTTTTGCCATAGGTGTTGGATCCCCTGGAACTGAAATTATAGACAGTTGTGAGCTGCCATGTGGGTGCTGGGAATTGAACCCTGGTCTTACGAAAGAGCAGTTAGTGCTCTTAACCACTGAGCCATCTCTCCAAGCCCCTACAGTTTAATTTTTAAATAAGGTTTTCTAGAGGTACTGGTGTTGCTGGTTGGAACTCTTTAAAGTTTTCTGGAATCCATTGCTGGTCACTTTTCTTAGTCACTAGGGTCCCCAGAGCTCTCCCGTGCTCGGATGACATGCTGAGCCGCCCTGCTGAGCTGCCGTGTGAGTGTGGAGCTGCTGCATGGAGAGGAACATCTCCCCAGATGATCACTGATGAGGCTGTCACATCCCCTTAGACACTGTGGGAGTCGAGGCGCTTCCCGGTCTCTGAGTCCATCAGACTCCCGGCCAGGCCCACATGTGGTGATGTCGACCAGTTACTTCCCTGCTGCCGGTATAAACCACCATGACCGAAGCCACCGACAGAAGGAAGAGTTTGTTTGGGCTTACAGTTCCAGAGGGACGAGAGCCCATCATCATCATAGCAGGGAAGAAGAGCAGCAGACAGGCATGGTAGCAGGGGCAGCTGAGAGCTCCTATCTTGAACCATAAGCAGGAAGTACAGAGCTCACTAGGAATCACACAAGTCTTTTAAATTCTCCCAGCCTGCCTCCAGTGGCACCTCATCCAGCAAGGTCACACGCTGAAGCTGCCCCAAACAGTGCCACCACCTGGAGATTGAGTATTCAAATGTCTGAGAATACAGGTGACATTTCTCATTAGTATCACCACAGGAGGTAACCTGAAGGCTCCCAATGTGCCTGCACGTCCCAGCTCTGCAGGCTACGGAGAACATCTTCCCACCTTTGGCCCCATTCTTTGTTTCACATGAATTTAAACATAATTTTGTCATTTCAAAACAAAACCTGCAGTTCTGCTAGACACATAGTGGCATCAAGTGACTAAAATGAGAAGGCTGGAGCTTCTGTGGTGCACTCAGCGCCCACACTAGGGACCGTTTTGCATCCTTCAGTGACGCGGTGTATCTTCGCCAGTCTTTCTCCATCTTTCTGGCTAGATCCACTCCTGGGCAGTCTACTACCCAGGTTTCAGTTGAGTGGACTCCTTTCTCATTGTCAATTTTAATACGTTTAGGTTGAAGCTCTTGAGGGTCTGTGTATTTGGTTTTCGGGATCATCAAAAGTAGTATCTGAAGATAAAGGGAACTATCATGTCTTCATCCCGTCCCTTAGCTTTCTGTTTGTTGACCAGTGTCTTGTTCTAGATGGCAGAGGATCAGGTTGTGATGGCGAAAGCACTTGCCTGGCTCCTGTGTTCATGTTTTGCTGAACCAGATCAGATTATTTTAGCGTTTACTAATAGAGTTATTTTACTCCTCAAACAACTCAATAGCTAAAGAAGAAACTAGAAAGTCCTCAATGACACATTGTGGAACCTTTGGTCAACCTCAGGTGTTCAAGAGATCAGTCCCATCTAACCTCAAGAGGACAAACAAACAAGTCCTAGACTGCTCAGACAGAGGCTGCCTCTGCATGCAGAATGCAAAGATGCTAACTGACAGGAGTACGGAGTTAACAGTGTACCGCTGCTGCAATTCTGGAATATGGGATCCATGAAGTCACTGGCTGCCTCCTGACCCTCCTTCTGTCCCCTCCTATGAAGTGCCAAGACCCAGTGGCCAGTGCTCCCCTCCAGCAGCCTCTCAGACAGCACTACTCTCTCTTCTAGGATAGACCCCCCCCCCATTTTTTGAGGCTCAGGAGCTTCATGGTAGCTTAGCCACCATGACCCACAAATGAGGACAGGCAGATGTATGTCAGCAGATCACTGAGTGTCCATGGTGGGGTCCCCAGCAACTAAGGCTGCAGATGAATTCTGGGAGGCAGAAGGAGGTCAGGTTCCCGACTTGGCTCTCACGTACCACATGCCCCTGAGTTCTCTGTCTTCCTGGAGCCACCAACTGCTTTTCAGGAGAGAGCTGTAGTTACTTGCACTGGTGCCTAAGAACCAACTATTTGATCTCTTCCTTGTTAGGGGTATAGGGACAGCACACAGGCAGCTGGCGCTTTGCTTTGTCTACACCACAGACTGACAGGTGCTCCATCTATACCACTGTGTGAATGTTTCCCACTGCCTGAGGTTGCTAGCAAAACGCAGAGCCCACGGGACATGGACTCAGGAGACCTATGCGGGGCAGAGGGACTGAGAGCTCAGAGGACCTAAGATCAAGGTAGATCGTGCTCACTATTCTGTCTCAGCTGCATAGGGCATGCAGCCCCTCCCATAGGTAGCCTGGGGTAGGGTGCCACATCATCTGGTGACACAGACTTGTAGCCCCTCCCCACCCCTCATGCTTGGCTATTACTGAAGAGTCAGTATAGCTGGTACTCTCACCTCAGGATGATTGGCAGCTGCATGGGGATACCTTGCTATTACCCCTGACCTCAGAAGTATACTCTAAGTCTCAGGGAAAACTGAAACACATAAGCACCTAACCCAGCTCCACTGAATCTGGTCCTCTGGAACTGCAATTGGCCTGGGGCCAAGGGGTGAATCAGACAGGCTTGCTTCCAGTCTCCCCTGTGGCCTCGGTGAAAAGTCAAGGCCTGGCCAAAGGTACTATGGCTATTCAGCAGAGGCGGTCCTGGGAAGAATCTTTCACATGGTAAGATGACAGAGGCAAGATGGCCATTGCATGCCTTCTCAGAGGCCAGGCTGAAACACTCACAACAAGCTTAGAGAAAACACAAACTTCCTCCAGAAGTACATGGCTCTGGGTGACCTGGCTGCTGGCAACAGGTTCCCCTGGGTGCTTGCAAGAGCAGTTCTCTGTGTGGGGGTGTTCTTCCTAGCTCTGCCTGAATCTGGTTTCTTCTGTCACAGGCCCAACCTTTCCCTTCAGCACTCTTCGTCATTGGTTACTATTTCTCTGCTGAGCCCTGTGCCTCACTTCGCATGCCGCTGCTACCAGGAGCCAGATCAACAAGGTGAGTCGGCATGGACCCTGTGCTCGTGTGAAGCTCCTAAGGGGTGACTGTGTTGGGTTAGTACTCTGATAGCTGGGTAATTAGGGTTGGTGCTACAGCTCCTGTGGAAGAAAGACCCCACAACCTGCCCCTGACCTATGGCATTTGCTTTTGTGTACGGAGAACTGTCCCAGCCAGCACTTGCCTTTCCCCTTCACATCAGAGAGAGCAAAGTCGGCTTCCAGGCAACAATGGAAAGTATGTTTAATATCAAAAGCCGTTTCAAGTATCATGGTAGTGACTATACTGGAGAGTGGATTCTGGGATCTTCTCGCTAGCAACTGCCCTAGGGTCCCTGGCATTAATGCTGGAGCTAGGGCTCCAAGGTCTCATAGGGCCACTGAGGTCCTAGAAAGCCCTTCAGAGAAGCACAGAGGTCAGATTGAAGCCTGTCCCCTTTCCGGAATCCTGCCGGGTGGGCAGGGCCCTGAGCCTGGGTGGGCCTCCAGACAGGACTATGTGGCACCTGCCATCCTCTCCATGGCCTAGACGTTGGACTTTGCGATGATCTTCTCCAGCAAGCTCATCATGCGCTCCTGAAGCTGCAGGCTCTGAACCTGCAGGATGTTCTGCTGGTCCAGCACTCGGCGCACCTCTCGGCATGTCTCCTCCATGGCACGGCTCAGCCGGCGCTGTTCCTCCAGCATGGCCTCCAGCAGCCGCAGCTTCTTTTTCTGTAGGTGACAGCTCCGGACCTTGCGCTTTTTCACAGGACGTTCCTCTGACCTGTGAGAAAGACATGAGCTGGTCACAGGGCCTGGGACATGGGGGCGATCAGACCTTCCCAAACACCCGCCTGGACAAACTAGGCCACTGAGGCCCCATGAGCTCCAGAGGAGGGCTTGGGGCTTACAGAGCACACAGAGCAGCAGGTAACAGCAGGCAGGCAGCTCCAGGACCATCCACATTCCAGAGTATGAACTGTGTGGGCACACAGCCCTGACAGCACCCCAAACCCACTGAGCTGGAGGAAGGTGCTCAAGAGTGAAGAGCCCACTCTAGGGAGCAGCAAGGCTGGGAAGGAAGATGCTGGGCAGTGTGGTACTTGGTACTCTTAAGGAAAGTGAAGTCTGTAGCCCCAACTGGCCTATGAGAGACAAAGAAATGGGTTCAGAATGAAGGCCTACCCTGAACCTGGTCTCCAAGTATGCCTTTCGTGGGGTGGGGTGGGGTGTGTGTGTGTGTGTGTGTGTGTGTGTGTGTGTGAGAGAGAGAGAGAGAGAGAGAGAGAGAGAGAGAGAGAGAGAGAGAGAGAGAGAGAGAGGAGAGAGAGAGAGAGAGAGAGAGAGAGAGAGAGCAGCTGGGTTCCTCAGGAGAGGCCCCATGGTTGCTTTCTGCCAGTCTAAAAACCCTGTTGGACAGCAGGGAGTTGTCAAAAGCCACTGGATCCCCACATCCCAAGGCCTATTCTGGTAGCCTCCAGTGCCTGTCCTGTGCTCTGTGTCCTGAGCAAAGTGGGTGATCAGTCAATCTTGGGGACAGAGCCCTAGGCTGCTGTGCCTGGAAACGGCTCGGTAAGCCACGGGAACAATTGGCCATAAATCTCAGGCTTCTCTGTTAGTTTGGTCTGGCTCTAGTAAAGACAGATTTTTGTCTGGGCCCTTGAATGAGAAATTCCCTCTAGGAAAGGGCTTTCTGGATAAATTAATCGAATTCCCTCCATCACCCCCAGGGATATTAGGTTCAGAGGCCGCCAAGCAGACACCTTCCCTATCCTACCTACTGTGAGACAGGCTTGAAGGCCCATAACCCAAAGCCACATTTCCTAGCTTCTTCAACTGCTTGACTCCTATTTTACCTTGGTAACCCACCCTAAACATCCCCTCCTCAGAAGTGTCTGCTCTGGACTCCACAGCCCAAAGCCACAGAGTGTCTCCTACTTGTCCCCCAACTCTTACAGGGTCTATGAGTGTCTAGCAGGCACAGGCGTGTAGCCAACTAGCCAACACAGGCCTAGAGTGTGATGGGAGAGAAGACAGAGAACATATGGCCCACTCACTGCTCAGGAGGTACAGACCTAAATCTCCATGTTGAGAGGACCTGTTACTGAGGTGGGGCCCATGCTGGGGCTTGACAGACAGGGAGGGCATGCTTGGTGCCTGTCCCTGTGTCTTCTCTCCTTAAGACATGCTGATTTATCCTCATTTATAGTGGGAGACACAGGTCAGAGAGGTCAAAGAACTTTCCATGCAGGTAAAAGGTGATGGAGCCTTGGACCAGCCCCACCTGCCCCCTGGCACTAGAGCACTTGCTGCCCTGAGGCTGCCCTGGCCCTGGGCAAGGCACGCAGCTATGGCCTGTGCAGCCAGTCAGGGCAGAGAACACTACAGCATGCCACTGTGCCACTGCCAGTCCCTAGCTCCAAGCACTGGAGCCTTGGCCCCATTTGGGGATGGGGCAGGGGGTGGAGTTGCCAAGGCAGTGCTGGGTCAAGAGAGGAAGGGCGAACACACACTACCTGAACTTAAGGGACAGTAAGCTGGAGGAGCTGTCGGAGCGATCGTCCTCGAAGCGGCCTTCATAGGAGCACTGGGTATACGGTAAGTACAGAGGGGTGGACTTAGCAGACGGTGACAGGGACGCCTCGGTCTGGGACGTGGAGGGCCCCGGCTGCTGGCCATCCGGCAGTTTGCCCTCACAGGACTCAGGGACCTTGGCCAGAATCCTATCAATGGCTAGGTAATAGGGCCAGTCCGGCGGGACGGACTCGCTATCTGTCATGCATTTTAATTTCCTGAAACGAGAGACACAAGAGCCAAGGTGAGAAACAGCAGGTGCAGCCTGTCCTGCCTGGCCCCTGGGTAGCGTGGCACACAAGGAAGGGGTCTAGGTCCCCAGGGGGAGTCAGGCAGGAGCCACTCTCGGCCAGCACTGGCTTCCTTGGTAAAATCAGTCAGGCCCTAGGGCCCCTGTGACACTGGACAGAAGGTAGAGAGGTGCTGGGACCTGCACAGCTTTTGGGTGTCAGAAAGGAAACCCAAGCATGAGCAAGGACACCCATAGGTGCTGGGAGCTTGGGGCTGGTTCCTGTGGTCTCTTCTCTTCTGTGGGTTCTAAACTCACTGCATGCAATGAACCGAGTGCTTTTTATATAAGTTAGCCTGCAGCGATGAGACTGTGTATGAGATACCAACATAGAAGAAACTGCCATGCAGCACTTGTATTCTACAAAGATGCCTCCAGGAGAGGTAACAGCAGGCCGCAGGAAAACAACACTCACAGCTCTGAGCCTGTATCTTGCACACACAGTGTGATCTTGGACAGGTTCATTAACCTCTCTGAGCCTTCATGTTTTACATTAGTAAAACAGAGATGGGAAAAGTGAACCCTTCATAAAGCTACAGGGAAGGTTTTATAAAATAATGCCTGGTAAACAAGAGGCCAGGCTCCAACAGTGTCCTCAGCTGAACCTACCAGGAAGGTATGTTATGCCGTATCGCTGTAATGCTGCTACCATTCCAGCCCTGCGCTCAGTCTGACTTAGCTCTCAAACCCACAGCCTGCCCAGAGTTTATGGGGCTGGTTGGTCAGTGCCATCTCACAGTGATTGACATCCCCTCTTTACTGTGTCAAAGTCGAAGGTCAGATCAGTGTGGCCAATGCCCTCAAGACCCTATGCCCTAACTTTCCCCATGGATGGATCCTGTCTCACTGAGAGGACTGTCACATCCTTGTCCTTGACCATCCCCTGGGAAGGGAGGGCAGGAAGACTGGGGAGACAGGACACACGTTGGCTAGATAGTTCTGGTCTTCATAGAAAGAGACTATAGGCAGGGTGGGCAGGAGCATTTCAGCCCTCAGGGCTACCTTGGGCCCATACAGGATTCTCTGCTTGGGCTGACTCTAGTCCCAGTGGTCTCTGAAGATAGAGAGCTGGTTAAATGAGCCCCCAATACAGGCATAGCCAATGACAGGGGCTGCTTCTCGGGATAGGCTGTGGTCAGTCACAGCAGAGGTTAGCCTTGGGGAATAGCATCCAGGGTCTGGAGGGCTCCACCCCATGGCATGACGGCATGAGAAAGCAGAGACAAGTTACACAGGACAGAGCACAGACCGCTCTGGATGAAGAGCAGGGTAACCATCAAGCCCACTGGGGCCATGGCAGCCTTCTACCCAGCTCTTCCTTTCTAGAGAACCCCTCCCCAGTTTTCTCTGTTCCACGTAAGCCAGCCCACTCCTTGGAGAAATGGGGAAAGCCTGTCTCCAGTAAGGAGGCTCCACACGGTATTTTAACAAATTATATTCCATGAAACCTATCTACCTGTTCAGATTTCCTATATGCTAAAAACTTAATATATAGACAGCTCCTGTAAAAAGAAAAGACTCTGCCATGAGGGGTTAGGAAGAGATAGATAAAGAACTGCTTGGCTTGAGGAGCCATAGTCTGTATGTGCTTCATACACTGAAGTACTATGCCTCCTGCTCCCAGACTGCAATGGCTGTCCCTCCCATGCATCATCTCCCGGGTCTTCCTGGCTTACAACCACCTCTAGGAACGGAGACAGAATCCCTCCCCTAGGACACTGAGGGAGGCTTTCAAGATAAATAATGAATAACCCAGTTAGACACTGTGAGCCACTAAGTGTTGAAATAGGAGCGGCGGGGCTGCATCCCCGGCACCCGGCCGCCCGCATGGCTAGCTTATGCCCAGAAATAATTACATGGAAACTGTATTCTTTCAAACACTGCCTGGCCCGGCTAGTTCCAGCTTCTTATTGGCTAGCTCTTACATATTGTTTTAACCCATTTCTAATATTCTGTGTAGCCCACGAGCTGGCTTACCAGGGAGAATCTTAACCTGAGTCTGTCTGGAGCAGGAGAATCATGGCGACTCCTCAGACTAAGCTTCTTTTTCCCAGCATTATCTTCTGTCTACTCCGCCTACCTAATTTTCTGTCCTATGAGGGCCGAGGCAGTTTCTTTATTATTAACCAATCAAAGCAACAGATAAGATACAAGACCCACCTCCATCAACTAAGTCAAAGAGGCTAAGGAAACAGCCAGTAGACCTCCCACCTCCTTCACCCAGAAACTGGAACAGGTATGGAGAGTGAGTAAGCCAGGCCATGGCTGCTATCTCCGACTGTTCATGCCTGCTCCTGAGGGCACTAGACTTGCCTCTCAGCTCTCTCTTTGTAAGAAAGGCTGAAATTTAATATCAGTTACTAAATGACCCTGAGGCCAGCAAGTCCAAGCAGCTGCTGGAGCTGTAGGTTTTGGCTCATAGGCTCTGCTGGGGACAGCACTAGAGTCAGAATGAGCCATGGACAGGCAAGGCTTGAGACCCTTTCACTCCTTCCATGACCCTTAGAAGTTAAATCAGCAGTCAGAAATGGAGTTTCAGGGCATCATGGACTGTCCAAGGTCTTGTTGGGCCTCCACGTCTCCCAGGGCACGGGATTCATGGGCCAGGCAAGGCTCCCTTCTCTTTCTTGGGGTATCTCCTCACCTATGAAGGTACCTATCTTCTATGGAGTCTGGCTGAGCACCACACAGCTATTCCTATGGTAAGTTCTGCACCAGCCTCCCATCTGCCCAACTCACCAGATGAACTACTAGTATGTTTGAGAGTCTCTTGGGATAGCATCTCCCTTCCGAACAGGCCCTTAGACCCAGCCTGTTGAGCCTGTCTTTTGGGGAAGTACTCTTAACAACTGTCCTCCCTCGACATTCTCCAACTCCTACAGTGACCTCCTGCACACGACCTTCACTTTATACCACGTCCTTCGTCCCACCCACTATTTTCTCAATGCCTCCAAAGTCCACAATCTCCACCCCATCCATGATCCCTGCCCTGCATTTGACTCTTCCAGATAGGTCAGGCCCACCACAGCTGTTCCCTCCTGGATGCCAGAGGCATTTCAGGCCTTAGTATCAGTTCCCTCCAGGCTCTCCTTCAGCTGCATGCTAAGACAGTCTATAGCTGAGATGTAGCAAAGTCAGAGACCCATATGGGGAGTCCTCAGGTCAGCGGTTTGTGCTGTCTAGGAAGCCCCCTAAACAGCCCTCTCACCAACCCTGAGGTTGGCCTTAGGCACATGGCAGGGGCTCACTTGGCATTCAGTCTCAGGATATGGAGATCAGGCAGGCCTGGAAGCCAGCTTCCTTTCACTATGGCTTCCATTTCCTTTAAACAGCACCAAGCCCAACTTGGGTGCTGTGATCAGTGAGGCAGGCAGAGCCAAGACTAGCTGGTCCCCTGGAGCCCCAGTCCAGGAAGCAGGCCTTCAGGTCTGGTGCTGCCTAACACCCACCTCTGCGGTGTCACGGCAGGCAGGAGGCAGGTCTAATGCCAACCTTGAAAACATCCTCATGATGGAACAGCTCCAGCCCCAGTCCCAGGAAGTTGAATTGACATTCCCAGACTTGCCACTTGAGAGCTCAGGACCACTTTCCTGCTTGTGGACCTCTTATTCCCCTTATTCCCAATAGGAGGCTGAATAAATGGTTTTAGAAGGCCATCTTGCCCAATAGACCATCCAGCCCAGGCCACACACACCCTCCCTGACTCATAACACGAAGTAGCCAAGAGTAGAGCAACCTGCCTGGACCCTCCCATAACCATCCTGCGTGCCCACCTGTACTGGAAGGTCATGTTGGTGATTTTGATCTTGATCTCCTCGCCTAGTCGGCGCTCCCCAGTCATCTCGAAGAGCTTGCTGGCCATCTTCTCATACACCTTGGCATTGCGCTTGGTCTGCTTGAGCTCATCGAAGAACTCCTCCCAGACCAGCATGAGGCCACGCATCTCTGCATCTGTCCAGTTGCGGGCCCGCCGGTGCTTCTCCGTCTGAGGAGACACAAGGTAGCTGGGTACTTCGGCTGCTGCCATGCTGGAGGCACCTGCAGGGTTAAGGATGGCAGTCAGGCAGGGCCTCAGGCCTGGCCAACGCACCATGGGAGAGAGGCAGTGCGCTCATTCACTCGCTTGCTCGAGGCAGCTCCACGCTCAAAATGGGGCCTACATCTGACAGGCAGGAATTTAGTTAAAAGCTTTTAAACGGGAAACGTCATTTTGATGTCATGTTTCCATAGCAACAGAGCAACTGCATAAGCTACAACAACAGAAACCTTTTAACTGAAAGCACAGGAATCAGGGCTGCACTGACGGGCCATCAATATTGCAGTGAGAGGCTGTGCCCAAACCCACTGTGGCTCCCAGTCCCCCTCCCACCCTGCTGGCCCTCGAGGCCTCAGAAGAGACTTGCTCCAGCTGTGCCTGAAGGGCTTCTGCATGAGGGACCCAAGCAACCCCCACCTCAGCCTCACCTGGTTCATACAGGCCAGAGTCCAAGGAGGCCTCAGACGGGCAGTGTGCTGAGACCCAAGGTGTAGGGTCACAAGGGAGGTGGGGTTCCCAGTGCTGTCTTTATGACGGCAGGGGTAGTGGGGTCTTTGCTGAGAGGTCACTCCCTCTGGGAGGCCTATCAAGCTTTACTGAGATTGGGCCTCATCATCACCTCTTTGCTTCTCTTGTTCCACTCACCAAACACCCTAGGTCTCGGGTTGTGTGGGTGTTAGGAAGCCAGGCTAGTTAGAACTAGGCTTGACCTAGCCATGCAGGCCAGAAGGACACAGACATCGACCTTCACCGTGGCTGGAAGCAGGAGCATAGCACTGATGGAGCTGAGATGAGGAGGCCCATTGGAGAAAATTGGCAGTGGATAAAGGACAATGTCAATGGCCTGAGGCAGGGCACAGCTTGGGGCTTGTCCTCAAGAAATACAGCAATGCTGAGGTGGGGACAGGCAAAAAAAATCTCAAGGTGGAGGATTAATATGCTCACAGGGCTAGGCAGGACCCTCAGGCTGAGGAGTTAACAGGAGGGCAGGGGTGGAGAATGTGGAGTCTGCAGAGGGAAGGCCATCACTGAGCATCAACATCTAACATCTGGCCGGTGAGGACCAAATGCGACTCCGTGGGACCTAAGGCCCTCAGCTGCACAGGCTGTGGTGGATACCGGGTCTTGCCTGGGCCCTAAGCAACTAGGCTCACACTCTCTGACCAACAGAGGAAGAATATCTATCAGCCTCCCTGACAGACCAAAGACAGAAAGAGCTCAGCCTGGAGAAAAGAGTCTCTCTGGGCTTCCTGTGTCCATTGTAAGGAGCACAGTTAGGACCTTGTTGGGTGGCAGGGGAGTAACCTGAACTCCATTCCAAAATTTAAAATGGGAGGGAAACAGGAGAAGCCCCTGGAAGTCTTGCTGTATTACTTCATAGGTTCAGGTCAATGTCTGGTCTTGCTAAAGCTACTGGGTACTGGCCAAACTCCTTTCCCTCTGGCCCCCGAGTCACCCAGAGGCAGTCTTCCTTCTGTGGAGCTTTGTTTGCAGAGACCCTTGATTGTCCCATTTCTCCTAAAGGGGCACTCACTGTAGCACTCTCGGGCCTGCCAGACGCACTACTGGTCTGCTGCTGCCCCCTAGTGCTGAGTGTAGGAACTGGGTCTGGTTCTCTGAGCTCCCAGCTCAGAAGGTGCCTCTTCCAGGAAGGCACTTTAGGTTTTAGGCTCAAAGATTGATCCTTGTGGGGTGGGACAATTAGGTACCTGCCCTATTGCCTTTCCTGGCCAGGATTCCACAGACAGCACCTCCAGTAAACAGGGAAAGACAAGTACGACCAGGGGCCCAAGAACTCTGTGTTATCAGGCTGGCCTTGAATTTAGAGATCCACCTGTCTCTGCCTCCTGAGTACTGGGATTAAAAATCTGTGTCACCACGTCCAGCTACAAGCTGCTAGACTTTCAATCTCTGACTCTGTGACCTTAGCAATGGGCCCCAACCTCAGTTTCTTCATCCCTGGACTAAAATAACAGGAGCTAGCAAAATGCTGGCCAAAGAGCCATGACCTTTAGGGATATGGGAGGTAGGATGGTCATAGGGTCCCTGTCTTCCATCCCCTAGCCCCTCCCACAAATCTCCTTAGAGCCTCTGGAGAAGAATTCAAAGCCTGGCCAGGCGCTAACTGTTGGCTAATGAATTCTTCGGCCATTACTCAGGGTCCTAGAGTCATATGGCTACAGAGGAAACATCTATACCAGCTGCTTGCCCAAGTTCCAGGATATAGGAGGCAGCAGAGCCAGCCTGGCAGGAGCTACTCCATAGTCATACAACACTTTGGGTGGAACTTTCCTAAGATAAATAGGTTCCCACAACATCTTCTCAGGCATGTAGGCATCAGAAGCCCCAGGACAAAGTGGCCTCTGGGGACACCTTCTAGAGCAGAGTCCTTGCCTGGCTTCCAAGGACAAGAATGAACTGGGATGAACAAACCAGTTTGTCCAAGCCCCAGCTTCTCCCTTGAGGGCAGAGTTCCATACCTTGGCACAGCTGCATGGCCTGCTAGGACCCTCAGTTGTCACAGGATGAGAAGGCAGAAGGCTGAGAACTAGGCCCTCAGTAGCACCTAAAGGGAAAGGGGGCAGGTCAGCTTTAGCAAGTGTCCCTTAGAGGCCAGGCAGAAGAAATCGGGCCAAGACTAGCCTGCTGTGAGCTGGTGAGACCTATTTAGGCTCTCTGGGTCTGTTTCCCCTCTAAATGAGACTGGGGCTAACCTGAAACTTGTATTTATGAAAACAGTTCAGGTAGTAGGAAACCAGGCTCAAATAGGGTGATGGCAGCCAAGCTCAGCCTATATGAATAGAGGCCAGAGCAGAAGGTAGGCGCTATGGTGGGATGCCAGGTAACTTTTAAAACAAGGGGTTGTGAACTGAGCCTGTACTAGAGGGAAGAATTTAAGGGTTGAAGACTTGACAAAGGCCTGGAATAATGCAAAATGTGTGCACATGTATGTGGCAGTGGCCAAGAGGTAGTACGGCCCAGTCTAGGGAGTCTTGGTGCACTAAGGAGCTTGGACTGCTCTGGGAGGTGAGTGAGGTGCGGCCTATCTCAGTGGTGGGTAATGAGAGGAGTTATGGCCTACCTTACTTAGAACTGGCCTGTTCCAGCAATTCCTGGGATAAAAGCCTAGCTAGATGCCTGGGCTGCAATGCTAGACATTGCCATCACATATCATTGAGGAACCCAGACTCTTAACCTTTGACTCACTGCCTTTGTGGACAGCCCTCCCTTCAGTTACCCCCCAGCTTGAAGTGAAGTAGGCATTCCCTCCAAGACCACAATATGGAGACAGACACTTAGGGAGAGGAGCCTCAGGCTTCAGGGCCAAGGATGTGTGTGGATTCCAGGAAGGTCTGTGATTCTCCAGTGCTGGGCCCACCTCTGCCCATAAGCCTTCCCTGGGCTACCCAAGTGGGTCTTCCAGACTTGGCTGAGGTATACCACCTCACATGAAGGACAGGTGTACCTAGACAGAACCTGTCTACTCCATGGCCATATACTCACCCTGGCTTCTCTCATCAACACAATATTAGGCTCCTTCTTCAAGAAACTCCTTCAGAATGCTTTTTGGAAAAGTTGAAAACATCAACCACAATGTAAGGCAGATGAGAAGCTCAGGTCTTGTGCTCCTACATTCCCCAGGCAAGCGGGGAACACAAGACTTGCTCTGGTGAGGAGGGATGCTCTGCTCTGGTGGCTAGAAGAAATAACACATGCTGCAGACATCCCAGGGAGGCTTACCTCATCCTTTCTGAATAAACCTCCCATGTCTGGCTATCCACTGGGAGGGACATTTCATTTCCCTGAAGTCACCAAAACTCAAGCGGTGCTGAAGACCTTAAGGGCAAGATTACCATAGTCCCAGAGGACTGCTGAGACAGATCAGGGAGTAACACCCATACCATCAAACACTTGAGTTACTGAGCAGGGATCTAAATCTGGTTGGGTATCTACCAGCCCTTCCTGGCAAGGGTTCATCGCTTTGTACAGAAAACAGACCCTGTGACCTAGAAGGGCCAATTGAATGCACTGGCAGAATCTATAGGGCTTCAAGAGTGATCCAGGCAGACTTCAGTGTATCTGGTGGGCTGAGAAATAAGGTAGACAGCTCCTGTCTCTCAACTGGAACTTGATGGGCTTTCACAGCGTGTTTACCAAACAGTCCCTTTTCCTGTAGGTTAGTGAATAAAATGTCTGTGCTTCAGGCTCAGCCCAGATACAAAGGAAGGGGCCTAGTAAGATGGACAATGTTTTCGACAAGATTAAAGGATTTGCAAGCTATAAAGGACAGGGCAGGCATTGTAGACACAGCAGTCAGGCTAGAACAAAGGTGGGAAGACCAGTTGTGTTGGGGACCAGACGGGTTCCACCTGGAACAGGAGCATGATCTGGAAGGAAGGGTAGGAGGCTATGCAAAGACTCCAAAGCCAAACTGTGTGTCCTATGTGAGGACAGAGGCTTACCACCCCTCTGGTACCTTGGAGCAACATATTGGAAGCTGCAACAATATGTAGGACCTTGCACGATGGCTTAAAATGCCAATTACCACCAGAATTTGGTACACCATTATCTCCAAGGCAGGGAGATCACTTCAATAGAATCCAAATGAGAATAACTCTAGGTCTGGCCCCAAGTCCAGGTACATAGGTTCATTCCATACCTAGTATTGCCTGACCTTTATGGTGTCAAGAGAGCTTGCTGGGTGGCATACTTGCCCACTGAAGATGAGCAGGATGCGCTCCTCAAATGCTCGAAAGGAGTAAGTAAAGCAAGCCTTAGACAGTAACGGGTGGTTTAATTGCTTCTTTAATTCAAATGTACAATATCTGCAATTTAAAATTTTTAAATATACATTTCATGTCAGTCCTTCCACTTGGAAGTGGACAGCCAGGTCTGGACTGGGCTCCGGGGCACACCCATCACAGCCCTCCTGGTTCCCAGTGAAGCCAGCCTATGGCACACAGCAGTAAGGCCTGGACAGGAGCTCCTAGAAATGCAGCCAAACCTCTGCAGATAGGTCTCTGCCACCATCGCTTTACACCCAGCTTGTGGCAGAGGGTGTTTTCAGACACACTGAGGGTAGCAGGTCCTCTGATGGCACCGAAGTGTGACAAGTACACAGAGAGGGTGGCCCTGAACCTTCAGATCACCTTCAGCTGTCACACTGCAGAGCATGGCTTCTTCTTTCCTGGAAGCTCCAGACCCATCGAGGAACAGTTCTCTTCCAACCTGTGACAATCCTGAGCTCCCCAACCACCCTCAGCAGCTCTCAGTGTCTTCTACTTCCACACACCAAGTACCAGAAGACAGCTTCATGCCTGCCGGGGCAGCAGCTATGATCTTAGTGCTCAGTGTTAATGGAGGGAGGGCTTAAACCCAATTGAGACTGTATGGGGAAGGATGCGCAAAGGTGGAAGAAGAGACTCATTCTGCAGCCCCACAAAGGGAGGCAATGCTCCTTGCCAGGTGGCTGTGAGCCAAGCTATTGCTGTGTAAGACCTATCCCATGGGTTGAAAGCAGAACTGCTTCACTCACAAGAAGGTGCTTCCTGTCAGGGTTAGTGCCTTCTCTGGCACTACATTCTATAGGGCTGGAGGTGGCTCTACTCTAACTCTTCCCTCTTGAAGGGTACATGTGCAGACAGAAATGAGAGAATAATAAAGGGCACTTGGCAGTTACAAAGTCACCTACATGTCAAGGGGGCCAGCAGTGGGAGGGAGGCACATTTTGGAGAAGAAACATGCTGAAGTGCATTGCCAAACAGTTCTACCCTGGTTTCATTAAAATCTTTCCTGACAGTACCAGCAGGAAAACAACATCCCACCCAATGCCCCCCTAAATCCCACAATCAAAATAACATTTTTAAATAAAGTTTGGAAATCCATAGATTTTGAGAAATTTGATGAAAAGTCTTGGTCCCTCCTGCAGTCAGTCAGGTGGAGCAATATCCTCAGTGGGACTTTAATGAGCTATGGCCTTTTTGTTCCCCTTTAAATTTTAAATTGAGTCCCATTCTCAGATGCCAGTCACAAAGCTGACTGTATGTGGCATGTCCAAAAGGGGCAGCTTTCAGTAAGAATGGTCAGGCACCTTACATATGTCTTTGAGGAGTGTGTGTGAGCATGTGTGTGTGTACACAAATACAACTCTGGGTATGTATATAGGCAAACGCATGCTTGCCTGTGCCTGGGTGCATCTCTAGGCTGTGGCGCCCATTACAAGAGAACAGCTTTGTGGCAGAGGCTGTTGTAGTCTCATATTAAGAATTGTTTCTGGTCATTCTATGAACAAGAGCAACTGAACTCCAGGTTGAACTCACTGATATGAATCCCCAAGGGAATGGCTCCAGTTTTTACATTCAAGTTCCTTATAAACATCTACCACAAGCAGTGATCAGGCTTGCAACATGCAGAGTTGTTGGGCCAACCTGGGAGTGTGGCAGCTTAGAAACAGCTCCAAATGGCCCCTTTCCCCCAATCCACATGGACATGACTTAGCTAAGCAGCAGAGAACCTACCTTGTCATACAGCCAAGCAGAGCTCCCAAACCAAGCAAGGAAATGAGGACAGCCCATGTCCAGGACTCATTTTCATTAACATGACCAGGCTACTCTGGGCCCAGGCCTTGGTTAAGAAAGAGGTGGCACTGACAAGCATGAGAGGCTGTCCCTAGGCCACAGGCTGGCCCAATACTGAACCTTCCCTCTGGTGCCTCATTTTGTCAGGCTGAACCCTCCCTGGCCTCTGATAGGCATAAGTCTACAATCCCCTGGGCTGACAGAAGGCAAGATGGGAAGGGTCAAAAAAGGGGCTGGATTCATTCTTAACAGTTGCCTGGACACTAACCTTTCCCTTGACCAAGAGAAACTGAGACAAACCAACAAACTATATAGCTCAGAGACATCTTTGGGGTTATCAGGCCAGCACTCCTCCGGTCCCCACCATGCAGAAGATACAAAAGGACAGCATCCACAATGGCTAGCTGGCTCCTGGGCAGGCTACAGCCCAGCTCAGCCAGGACCAGAGATGAGGTTATTGGGGTAGCCTCTTTGGATACAACAGAGGCTGTTTCTGGCTAGGCTGAGGGACTAGGAAACTGCATTATCACTGCTGGGTAGATAGCTTGACAATCATGCCTGAGGAGGGGGTGCTGCAGCAAGGCAAGCCTTGCACAACCATAACAGTGGAAAGCAGCTCTCCTCAGCCCCTCAGTTAGGCCACAGATAGCATTCTCACTTAGGGCAGTGAACATGAACACCTCTCTCTGTGCTGATTAAATGTGATGCATAAAAAAGGGGAGACGTGTGAGGTGCAAGTGCCATCAGGTGTTGGGAGGGCTACACAAGGGACCTGCCTGACTAGACTGAGTAGCTACAGGAGAGGGAGCGGTGGCCAGAAGGTCCATCCACTTCCACAAACTTTATCACATGCAGCACAGGCCTTGCAAGTCACACACTTTACACGGGCATAGGAAGAGTTACATTAAAATTAATCTCTTTACTGATATAATTAAATTTAACTCCTGAGAAGAAAACAGAGAAAGGGAAAATGATGCTGGAAACCTGGCACCCCCAGCTCCCAGCCACCCCCCCACACCACTCATTTTGTGTCCAGACTCTGGTGTGGCAGGTACACCCTGCTGTGGAAATGCAGGTGAGAGTTCTCCAGCCCAGTGTGACAGAAGGGCTCTGAACCACCTGGTTCTGCTTCACATACCAGGGCAGCTGCAACCTGGCGACCACAGCCAGGGGAACACTAGGAAAAAGACAAACACCTGGTCAACCTAGCACTGCCACCAGCTGCAGCAAGGCTAGGACCCAGGACTCAGGCTCAACCCCAACATAGTGCATGTTCCCTGCATAGCCCACACTGTAAAACACTCCCGCCATTGCCTGGCTGTCCACCTGACACAAGTGGAAGCCTGTATGACCAAGGAAGCCCCAGCAGAAGCTTGGCACAGGCTCCTGGCTCCGGCCCCAGCAGTTGCCTCCTCTCAGCCTCTTGTGCCACAGGTACTACTCAGCAGGTGGTGACCTTGTGGACATTTCGCAAACAAGCAAGCAGCCGGTGGTATGGACTTCCTGGTGCCGCCACCACCTCAAACACAGACTGGAAAGCCCTGTGGTCGAATTCCTCCTCTATCTGGTGTCTGTAGAAGTCTGTGGCAACCAGGCAGAAAAGGTTCACATCCACCTGCTCCAGTTTGCCCATCCTGCTGATGATGTGTGGGAGGCTGGTAGAAGAGTTAAGGGGAACAACAGAAAGGGTAGGAAGACAGTCTCCCCAAGGGGTTCCCTTCCTAAGTCCATCAACAGGCCTAGGGAGGACAGTAGGCAACCAAAACAGAGGGTGGCCTAGGCACATCAGCAGCAGCTGCTGCTTGCAACCCTCTCCCAGCTGCAGTCGGCTATCTGCCCAGGAGGGCAGGGGTGGGAAGGCAGAGAGGCCCAGAAAGTGGGAGCCCTGCAGTGCAGACAGGGTGCTGGTTCCCAGTGTTCTGTGTAGTAGCACTTACCTGGGCTGGTGTTCCTGCTCACACTGCTCCAGTGCAGGAAGGGTAGAGCTAGCACCCTGCCTGGGAGGCTTTCCCGTACTTAGGGTGAGGCTGTGTTGTCACCACCAAGACAACTTTGCTGCTCAGTAGCTCTCGTGGTCTGCTGTGGGGGAGGCTGCCAAAAGAGGAACTCCTGGCAGCACTGTTGGGACGGGAACTGAAGCTTTATTTATGACTTTCCCCAGGAGGGTGACCATGGCATAAAGATGAGAGCTAATGAGAAGCAGCACTGAGAAAACCCCGGAGGAATAAAGCATGCCAGAGGATAAGGCAGCCGCAGGGCCAGCGGCTGGCCTGAGCTGCCCTGCCTCCCCTTCTGTGCTCCCCTCCCATCATCCTTCAGCAGTAGCATTCCTGCCACAAACCCACCCATTGGGCAGCACTAGCTGGCAAATGGCTAAACCTTCTGTTTTGTGTCCCTGTCAAAGTTTTATACCTTTAGTTACTGGTGGCCCTGTCAGAGGAGCAGCAGGTGGCGGTTAGGGAAACCAGCTCACCAGGAAGCAAAGCTCTGCTGGGTGAATCTCAGGTGAGGCCCTGAGAGCCTTGGCCCCAGAATGTTTCTTGCTACTGCTGTATCTTTGCTGCTGCCATTTTTCTCTGGTACCTGGCATGGAATAAATGGGCATGGGGAGACTCCCCACTGCCCTTAATGTAGTTTTGGAAATATCCTGTTTTCCTGGGCATTTTTACCTGTGGATTATTAAGAAGGTCATTTCCTCCTAATAAGTTGTGCTGTTTGACTGGAACAATGATTTAATATAATAATAGTGTTAGTTTAAGTAGAATTTTGATGATTGAGGGTTTTTAATAAACATAGTAAAGTTAGGTTAGTTTAGTAGAAAAATTAACATAGGTAAAAGTAGGATAAAATATTGTCCCTGTCTCTGATAAAGCAGAGGTTGCAGAGGATAAAACATAAAACAAGAAAGAGTCACACAGCTAGAACACATGAGTTTCTATTGAGAAACCACAAAGACTGTGGTTTAAATTAATGATTAAGGAAAAACAATTGAGTCCCAGAAGCCCAGCTAGCTCAAATTCTTTTAATCTTAATGTTGGGAGATGTGTTCCCAGGTTTTGGAGTACATCACAGCTGAAACAAAGCTTTGGAAATGACTTAAGGTTAGATTGAGACGTTTCTGTGAATAGCTTTGAGGTGAAAAACTCAAGGAAACAACCTCAGGTTTTAGAAAGGCACAGTTCGGTGAGGGACTTGTAAGATCAAGGAACAAGAACAAAGCAGCCCAATCATTATTAGTTGATGTGCCTTTCTTGCTAGAATTGGTTGATGATTAAAGATGATTAATTTCTGTCCTCAGTTTCCTGATATAAAACAATGTTAACGAGTATACCCTGAATAAAGTAGAACTGACTGTTTTTTATATATAAAAGATTAGGTTAGGGGGGCTGGAGAGATGGCTCAGAGGTTAAGAGCACCACCAGCTGCTCTTCCAGAGGTCCTGAGTTCAATTCCCAGCAACCACATGGTGGCTCACAACCATCTGTAATGAGATCTGTCGCCCTCTTCTGGCGTACAGACATACATGGAGGTAGAATGTTGCATACATAATAAATAAATACATAAATCATTTAAAAAAAAGATTAGGTTAGTGATTTTTTTTAAGATTCCTTATAAAATTACTTTTTGAGACAAGTAATAAAGCAATTGATTCTTACTTTGAAACCACAAAATGCAGCCTGACAGTAAAAGAGTGACTGAGAAAAATACCTCACTTGCTTACACTGTGTTAATCTACAAGTTGCTTGGACATGAATGTATGTGAGTTCTTGGAATAATTTGTTTTTCATCAATAATACACAGGATGTTTAACCATGTAAGGGAAATGGGAAACATGTTTTTTACCTGTATTCGTTATAATCGTTAACTTGAAAGACAGAATGTAACCACATTGTAATTTTTACACTGTCTGAAACATTTGGTCAGGATATATAAGCTGTGAAGGAAAAATAAAGACAAGATTAGAGAGAGAACAGAGAAAGACCCTAAGTGTGTGTTTTTACTTTTTACAGGCCTCAGAGAGTTTAGTCCCGTGCTGTCGTCCCCGCCCCCACCACTGACAGTTCCAGAGTATTAAGTTTTACTCCCTCAGGTAGAAAAGTTGATTGATAGTCTGTAGATACTCTTTTAGACTCACCCTCAAACCCCTGAGCTGCTGGAGACTGGTCCTCACTGAGGCAACATTTGGAAAAGAGTTAGTTAAGCATCGCCTTGCTATCTGTGGGGTTCTGTAGAGTTTAGTTTCAAAACATTCAATGAAACCTGAACCTGATACTAAGAGAATAAGAAAGGTCTGGTGGAGATTAAAATATGGTCAAAGACCCATGGAAGGATACATCGCTGAAACCCATGGGCTGGTAGATGCGCTGACAAGGAAGCAGGAGAGGCTCCACATGGCCATGGCAACTGGAGTTCTTTGTGTGAAGTTGGACAGGGACAGCATGACCCAGTCCCTGACCATGGATGACTGCCCAGCACTGTGCAGAGTCTGAAAAACCTGGAGATGAGAGAATCCTGAGCACAGGTCAGGCTGTGGGGGGGGGGGGGGGGGAATAGAGTGACAGGGGCTACAGCTGCCACCCTTCTTACAGGATGAGTCTAGGCCTGATGACAGACCTACTGGAAGTGTGGAAATGATTCTGCTTTCAACCCCCTGCTCTGTCCTTGTCCCACACATGGACACCCTCACCTTGTATACGACAGTGGCCATGAATTGTGGGTATGGCTGCTGGTTGGACAGAAACTCTCCAATGACTTTGTTCATGACATCTTGGGGTGGGAAGAAGTCGTCTAGGAACTGAGGCAGGATCCTTGCCACGACCCTGGCTTCACAGGGAAACCCCTTGCGGATCCTGTAAGGAAGGGAGCTGATCTGAGTTTCACCCTGGTTCCTGCCCACAGAGCAACACGACTGAGGCTCAGAGGCCCTTGACATATAGGGGTGCTCCAAGTGGGGCTCAGTCCACAATTAGGATATGAGCTTTAAAATTCGAAGGTGATACACAGGCTTTTCTTTCGCTGCCCTGATTGATCTGGGCACTATGAGAATAAAGCAGAGTGTGAGAAGGCACTATAAAGGAACAGCAGGAATAGGGTGGGGTGGTGACATTATAGAAGAGACTTTCCACATCAAAATGCTCCAAGAACTTTTCACTGTTACATGTCCTATATGAGAGCACTAGTGTCAACCAGGAGTTTTTCTTTCCATCAAAGATCCTCCCCCCACCGCCTGCACCACTTGTTCCTGTTTATTCTTCTCAACATTCAACACTTGTCCCTTACCCACAACCCGAAAGAGAGCTGACCTACAACTATCCCACTAATACACACACAACTGCAGTGTACAGCTGAGAAGTGCACAAGTGACGCAGACACTTGGCTGTGCCTTCCTGTGGATGTGGCCCAAGCCCACCAATAGCACTTGAGCACACTCCCAGGAGTGTTTATTTCCTTAGCAGTGGACTGTGGGATCAAGGAGGGCAGTGAGTACCTGTAGCCTACATGGGTCCAGCTGTCCCCTAGTGATGCTCTGTGAATATTCAAGCATTGAAAAATGGCCACAAGATGCATTTTAAAGTTTAAGAGGATGAACAATTACACATAGAGGCAATTGCTCTGACTACGGAGGTTAGAGGTAGGCTTGTGCTGCATTTCTTACCTGTCAAAGAGAACAGACACCCGCTCCATAGCAACGATCACAGACTCACTATCAGGCGTAGCAGGGCTGGGGTCAGAGGTTCTGCCCGGACTAGCTTTTTCTTTTCCTGAAATAGAAACACTCAGGCCGCTATAGAATTGAAGCCTAAGAGGCTTGAAATTAGCATTTGGTGACTCATATAGGACTTGACCAGATAAACATAGACCCTTCAAAAACAGGTGATTAGAGTTCCTAGCAAGGTAGGACCCACCTCAACTTTCTTACAACTTTCAGGGATGTGGTGGCCAGAGGCAGCTCTGAAACCTATACATGGTGGTGTCATGTGAGCTGCTCCTTTGCCCTGGGCCCTAGAATTTCTGGAAAGGTAACAGGGCTGGTTTAGGGTCACAATAAAGCTACAGCACCATGAGGCCTGGCTTGTGATGCTGAGTATGTTCCTGTTTCACTTTCTAGAAGCTAGGCTACGCACAAAGGCCCTGGGTGAGTCGATGACCCTTACAACTTGCTCACCTGTGTACATGCAGGTGAGCATCAGGCCTAGGGCTGCCATGGCCCGATGTGGGCTTTGTACATTGACTCTGTCCACGCTTAGCTTGACCAAAGACTCTGTATCTAAGCGAGAGAGTTGCTCAGACAGCAGGAGACGCTCCAGACCCCGGAGGGCACAGTGGTAAATGATGGAGGGGGTGGACTCTTCACTTCCAGACAGCATAACTCCACACATCTAGACAAGAAGAAAGGTTTGTTCTTATCCTCCTCAAAAGCACAATGACCCACTGGTACAGTTCACAAGGAAGCCCGCCTGTGTCCAATAGAACCCATCCAAAGCTGTCTCACCTGTATCACAGATGCTGAAAATTCTGGCCCCACATCCAGAGGATAGTTTTCCATCAGATAGAACGCAGTGGCACACATCACCAGCACATGCTGCTGGCTGTGAATGTTCACGCAGCTGAGAATGGGAGACAGAAATCATACCTAGTCACACATAGCACCCCTGGCTGTCTGCAGTGGAAACAGTTTTAAAGCATATCCATTCACATCTATCGAGTATAGAACCCTGGGCCGTGCCAGTGACTACACGGTTTCCAGAACTGCATGGCCTCAGTATGGCACACCATCTGAATGCTGTACCTCTTTTTTTTTTTTTAAATATTTATTTATTTATTTATTTATTATGTATACAATATTCTGTCTGTGTGTGTGCCTGCGGGCCAGAAGAGGACACCAGACCACTACAGATGGTTGTGAGCCACCATGTGGTTGCTGGGAATTGAATTCAGGACCTTTGGAAGAGCAGGCAATGGTCTTAACCGCTGAGCCATCTCTCCAGCCCAATGCTGTACCTCTTCATAGGCCACTTGACTCTCCCTGCAGATTCTTCATGTTTAAGATGCTTCCTCAGGATGTGTGGCATGTGCTAACTTGTAACACTCTATATCATGGGATCATCAGTTGGTACCGCCAGTAGGGACCTGGCTAGCATATGATTTAGATCAATGTCACCATAAATAAAGGAACCACACATCATCTCTTCTACCCTTTCAGATGTATTCAAATGACAATGTCACATCTAGGAACTGGCTACTGCTTTGTATGTGACATGGGACTCTCTGCCCAAAGCACTAAGCAAGGTCTACTTATTATCTGACTGGACACTGTAAGCGCCTCATACCCGCCCCAGTTTTTTTTGTCCTCTTCATTCCTCAGCAGATTGTGCCTTCACATAACCTGCTCAACTCTACCCCAGGCCAGGACCTGGAATTGCAGGGGGTGGCTGTTTGCTTACCTTGCACACATGTAAGCTACTATCCAGCAAGGACTACAGGGAAGAAAGCACCTTCCTACAAGCCGCTATCCCTGTCCCAGCTCGATTTGCCGCTGACTGTTGGGCCCCTGAAATGTACTTCTGCTCACCTGTCAGCAGTTATGTCTGTCAGCCTAAGACCTTACCATCTCCAAACTTTTAACTTTACTCTGCATTTCTCAATCGACAATCCACCACAGAACAGCCGGCTTTTCCTCCAACTCCCTTCTCATCCCTAACTCATGTCCCAAATTCTAAGTGCCCAGTTGTGTTCCATCAGGGCCACAGCTCCTCCCTCTGCTTCTAAAACAGAGCTGTAATGGGCTCAACTTATTATCAAAAGGACCAGCAATATACTCATGTGCAGCTGTATGTAAGACAACTTTAGGGGGAGGTGGAGATTAGAGCAGGAGTAAAGGGTCTCACAGGAAACACGGGGCTGATCAGAAACTAAAGAGGAAGCTAAGTCTGGTGACAGAATAAGGAAGCTGGTCCACATCAGTGTGCTGAGTGCTGTAGGAGAGTGATGCAAGGCAGGACTTTTCATCTTGCTAGAGATGAAAGCTTCTGACATATACTTGTGTCCTTGTGTCTCATGGCTACTATTTCCTAAAATAGGTACACTCCTGTCACCTACTAGAACCTGGCAAATACTTTGTTACTTCTGAAACAGGATCTTATCTGTAGCCCTGGCTAGTTTCAAGCTGATGCCAAATTTTCTGCCTCAGCCTCTCAAATGCTGAGATTATAAGCATGCACTACTATGCCAGTTCTAGCATATACTTTTAAAGTCAAACAGGGCTCTTCTGTTTTATTTTTTATTTTTGTTGTTGTTAAGACCATACTAAAGCCCACCCGCCCAGCCCCACTCACTGGGCTATTCCTTTGAGGTTGGACAGTAGATATTCACTAACAACTGGAATGAGCTGCTTTGCAGTGTCATCCAAAAGGTCACACTCCAACACATAAAGGATGCCATGCAGGGCTCCGATCTGGCTGGGGAGGTGGCTGCTCCTGAGTGTGCTCTCCAGTAGGCGGCTGACTGGTTCTGCCACAGTTTTGTCCTGAATACAAGCACAGACATGAGTTGCTGGAGACGGGTTGATTGCTAACTGCCAATGGCCTGAATCCCTGAAACTGAAAGAGCCTGGCTATAATCTAGCACACAACAGAAGTCACACGGGGGCAGGATACCATGCCGGAAAGGTCGGTGTACAGTGCTGACCCTATATAAAAATCTGAATTTGAGAGAGGATCCACCTCATGTGGAAAATGTGATTTGTGCCTACACTTGCTTTCCCCTTTGGAGTTGTAGGGTGCTCCTGTAACCTGCCTTGACAACACTGATTCTGAGCTCTGCTGCCCTTTGTAGAACATCTCATATGTGTTGTCTACTCCTTGTCTACCTACTGGATGAATGAGCTGTGTTCTGTATGACTATTCTGGAACAGTATTCAAACCTGGTTTTCTAGGCTTTACCCAGGAATTCTCTCCCTCAGCTAATTCTGCCTCATGTCTCTTCACTATAATTAACTTTGGTCTGGCTCCTCCTAGCAAAAGCTTGTTGGTAGTTGTGGAGCTCTTGACACTAATTTGTGCTAACCTGGACTGACATGGTATCACTTTCTCTGGGTATTCTAAGTGTGGCAGTGGAATTTTTGCCCAGACACCCAGCACACACCTTGACACAGGACTCCTCCAGCAGTGAAGACTGCTGTTGTGTAATGCACTCCAGCAGCAGCACGTCACTGTCTGACTGACCTACCAAACACCCTACCAGGAAAGGCTGACTGAGGACTCATTTGGTCTCATGACAGAAGAAGCCATCTAGTGGTGGAGGTGTATACTTTTAATCCCAGCAATCAAGAGGCAGAGGCAGGTGGATCTCCGAATTCAAGCCCAGCTTTGTCTACAGAGTGAGTTCCAGGACAGTCAGAGCTATCACAAAACAAAGAGGCCACCCAACCCTCTCCAGGGGAGTCTGTATCTAATGGTCTTGGGTTAAAGAAGGTTAACAATCCTTGCCAGTTACTTCCTTCTCATCCCCCTTCCCATATCCATGTGTTCTTCCTCAGGATACAACCAAGGCCTCTAACCACACTCTTTTAAGCATAACACCAGGATATGATGTTGAAGGCTGCAGTGAGCAAAGAACAGTGACAGTTTGGATGTATGGTGTGGAACACTGACCTCTGGACATGATACAGTTGTGCCATGTATACCTGCATCTACACAAGACTCTCAAGTACAGAACTATAATGTTTCCTCATAGCATGGGTAGCTAAGGACCAAAACCTGAACCTCAGCATACTGCACATAATCCTTACCCAGCTGCACTTGGACTTGGGAAGGTTAACTGAAGAGGGAGAAGGGTGCTACATCTCCATTTCTGCAGCTCTTGGGGGTTACGTTACGTTTTAGTATGCAGCTGTTTTGAAGTCACTACAGTTCCAATACCTAAGTCTTCATCCATGCTTATATGAGGAAAGCCAAAAAATACACTGGTTTACAAGCCGGACTCGGATCATCAGTGATCTATCTGAGGTGAGCAGACCTTTGCTCAGGTTTCCCCAGGAAAAGCAATGCAGCAGTGC
Organism: Alexandromys fortis; assembly: GCF_014885135.2. Classification (NCBI taxonomy): domain Eukaryota; kingdom Metazoa; phylum Chordata; class Mammalia; order Rodentia; family Cricetidae; genus Alexandromys; species Alexandromys fortis. The sequence goes on from NW_026067920.1 coordinate 3,580,499, forward strand.
AACACCATCTGTAGTAACACAGGGCAGCTGAAAGCCTCTCAGAAGACAATTGCCTTCAAGGACAGCCGCCTCTGTACACAGAGCTGGGAACTGGAGCCAGTCACCATTCCGCCTTGGGGTTGTTCTTTAAAAAATCACCATTATTTGCCTGATGCATTTGATTTACATTTTGCCTGAGGAACCTGGGCCTGAGCACAAAACCACAGTTACAAGGAAAGTCAAGCCACTAAATTCCCCCCATGAAGGAAAATAGACCTCCCACAAGGACACAGTCCTGACAGCACCCAGAAGATGCCTGCTTTGAAGAGTGTGCTCGCACAGGGGGACTAAGTGCTCATTGTTCCCGTTCTCTGGATGATGCTAAGCATGGCCACCCATGCTGTATACCTGTGCTAGCCTCTAGGTACAGTGACAACAGGTTCTAACAAGGGAAGATATGGCATATATGGCACATGGAAAATGGGCGCAAACAGGCTCACCCACACCACTCCCGCCAGTAGCCCCAACCACTTCATGCACAGCAGCCACTCATGTGTCTATTGAACAAGTAAGTTTCTTTTTGTAAAAATTAGTTTTTGTATGTGGTATGTGTATATGTGCCCACATGTTAAATATGCATGCACATTGTGTGAACCTGTAAAAGCCAGAAGAAGGTGTTGGTTGTAAGTTGGCAATGTGGGTGCTAGAAACGAAATCAGGTATTCTGTAAGAGCACCAAGTGTTCTTAACCACGGAGTCCTCTCTCTAGCCCTGAACAAGTAAGTTTCTATTGTTATTACAAAAATGGATTCCAGGAAAAATATATTAAACACATGATGATAAGTTTAACATTTAATGATAAATTTTAAGCTAATTTAAAAACATAATATTTTAACATTAAGTGAAAGGGCGAAAGTGCCTGAGCCAACAGTCTAGAGTCACTTTACTTTACTGGCCATGCTGATGCCCTTCCAATATGTACTAACAAGAGGTGGAACACACAGGTAATTATTTTTATGCATGTATCTGACATATTTTCTATGAGAACCACCTAGTATGTATACAGGAAAGGCAAAACCAAGTAGTACTAACCAAATTCTGATAACCAGCAGCAGAATAATGAGGAATGCTGATGAGTGGGGGAATCTAGGTATCAGGTATCCAAAGAACACCTTGATTTGGGATTTCCCAGTACATATCTGTTGTCAATAAATTACTCTGTCTAAGGTGTTTTGTGACAGCAGTACAACTGGACCAAGACAATCATGATGCCAAGGATAGATATCTACATTCCCCAATGGGGGAGTGCAAGGGTACTATGAAGATGGGTCACCAGGGAAGATCCGTGTAAGTCAAACAATACAGTGGGATCTAGACCCTACCAGAGAAATGGAGTGGAGCTGTCAAGATGATAGACTGGCCATGGACGCAAGGCATGGTTCCAATATTTGGGCTGTCCCAGTGCCCTCACACTTTTTGTCCTGGAGAGGTACCCTACTATAATGGCATAAAGGCCAAGGGGCACAGGTGTTTCAACCATGTTCACCACAAAATATCTCGGTTTCCTGTGGGGATGATACCAACAGGTACTGAGTTCTTTTAGCTGACCAGAGCTGTGGTTCCCATGTGCCAAGGACCTTACCCTGGGACAGGCCTTTGAAGTATGCAGATGCACGCAGCACATTTGACCAACACCAGATCCCAAAGCAGAGAAGTCCTAAGTGCTTCAATGGGGGCAGCCTCTGCACCACCTCTCACTCACCATACCAAGGACAGCAGCTGCCTTACAAGTGGCAGGTACTAGGTACTGAATGAGGATTTCATCTTCTGAAGGGTGCACTCTCCGAAGTTCTGTCAGCGTTAGATACATCATTTCAAACTGGGTGCGTTCAGTGAATAAGTCTGACACCACGAGAAGCTGGAGACATGCAAGATCAGAACGAGAAGAAGAGCATTACACCCAGAGGAATGTAAAAATGTAGTCTAAAATGCAGTGGGTGGCAAGGCATGGGAAAAAATAGGGGAATCTTCAGTACTGATTGGAGAGACTTAAAATACAGAACGTAGAAGTAGTAACAGAATATCATGTTAAAAATGCCTTTGCATATACACTACAGATGGAGGAAGAGCTTGGATTTCAGCTGCCACATATACAAGGGTGATCATTTTCAGGCAATGTCCATTAATACAGGGCCATGTGCTCAAAACTCCTAGGAGCAAGAAATGGGCAATCATTTCTCTCTTTGTTATCACTGTTACTTTAATTTATTATCAATGAGTGTGTGGATAATGTATGTGTGTAAGTGTAGGTGTGCACAAAAACACAGCATGTGTGTGAAAGCCAGGAAACCACTCTTGAGAGTCAGGTCTCTCCTTTTACTGTGAGTTCTGAGGATCAAACTCAGGCTGTCAGATCTGCTGCACAGGAAGCACTTTAACCTGCTGAGACATCTTGCTGGCCCCACTATCACTTATTTATTATATATCTATTTGTTTTTTATTTATTTTTATGTGTTTGGGTGCTTTGCCTACATGTATGCTGGCATACCGTGTGTGCTGTGCCCACAGAAGCCAGAAGAGGGACTCAGATCCCCTGGAACTTGAGTTACAGGTGGTTGTGAGCCCCCATGTGGGTTCTTGGAATGGAACCTGGGTTCAGAAAAAACAGCCAGTGCTCTTAACTACTGCTCTCTCCAGTTCCCACTATCACTTTTAAAAAGACCAAGCGACTATTTTAGAGCCTTTCAATTTTTCTTTCCAGCCCTGTCAATACTGATAGATGTCACTCATAAAACAAACACCCTATGTTTGGGGCTGTAACAGAAGAGCACAAAGTACCACGAGACTATTTATCTGACCTATCTACTTATCTAATAAGAAGGGTAATGTATAGGAGTCCACAGCTGTTTGTCACCACCCTAGAAGAGACAGACAGATAAGGTGGGCCTTTGGAACTGTGACAGCAACTGGCATATTACACACTGGTGCTACATTTGAGAGCATTTACCTGCTCTGGATCTGAAAAAGAACATCTGTCCTGTCACCATCACCAACTTCAAACACTCGGTGGCTCCAGACCTGGGAGTATGTAGGAGTTCCTTTACAGGTTCTGAGACATTACAAACCAGGTGTTGTGTGTGTTGTGTGTGAATGTATGCATGTGTGTGTATGTGTCTATGTCTTCATATGTGTCTCTCTGTGTATCTAGCAAATTCATGGCACATACAAGTATGGTATGTATGCATTTATGTATATGGTATCTATCTAGTGCATCTATTATGGTATTTGTATGATGTGTCTGTGGAGTGTATTTGGTACATGTGTGTATGTGTATGTATGTGCATGTGTGTGCACAGCATCACACATGCTTCTGGGTGTGGGGAAAGAGGGGAAGGTAAACTTACAGATCGAACCACTTCACTGATCAGGATGACAGGGGTCTTTCTGGCTGTACTGGATGGCAGGATCCAGCGGCTGTACAATTCAAGCAGAAACTGCGAACAGGAGTGAATATCAACCCCAGCACGGTGTTTTCTGCAGAGTGTGAAACATGGATATTTTCCCCATACATAGATGAGAGGTTCACCTCAAGATGGACCCCAAACATATCAAGTGATTGAGAAGAAATTTCAAATTGCTTATTTTTTTTAAAAAAAGCCAGTATTAACCTGGAATTGACTGGAGACACAGGTGGTGATGTTGGTGCAGGAACATCAGCCTCTTCCTCTTCCTCTTCATCCCATTCCTCCTCTCTCAGGGGTGTGATATTGTTCCCTAGCCACACAGAGTGTATGGATACCTGCCACAGAAGCAAGAACCAGATTTAAAGTTCTTGTTGGGTAGGTACAAGCCAGTCCACAACTCTGAGCAAAGACCACTGTAATGATCTATCCCTTTCAGACCTATATGTGCTGTCAGAGGAGCCCTTGGATACAAAGGCTAAACTGTTGGCAGAAAAACTTTGACCTTAGGTTCAAGGCTTGAATGAGTGTCTGAAAAAAGTATGAAGTAAAAGAGGTTCCAGAGAGTGACACTACAGTCCCTGGAGAAAGGGGACCATACACAGACTTTATAAACCTGGTTCCCATTCATTTGTGTTTTCCAGGAGTAGACCCTGCTTTTCTGGGCTAATTGTTTAGAGATATTTCTCCAAGGATGCAATTGGAGATGTAATTGTTTTAGGAAGGTTTAAAGGGCAGCCAAGAGCCCCAAGCCCCCAAATGCAGCTCCAGATGAAGTGGGTTTTGCACTGACCTCCCTTCTGATTGCTCCTCTACAAACACTCCTGCATTTTCCCTTATGACCTCAGATACTTTCAATGAAGGCAAGCTGAGAATTGTGGATAAATTCCAGTTGCCAATGTTCTCCACACCTAGCTCCTTGCTCTCTTTCCACAAAATGCAAAGTGGCAGTTCATCCTAGTAGCTTTTTTTTTTTTTTTTTTTTTTTTGATAGCTGATATGGTATCCCAGGCAAGGCAGGGCTAAAATGAACCCACACAGTCTTACTATATTCAGCTTACAGACACTGGAACTGGAACTCCAGTACTGAAGGAAGCAGAGTTAAATGAATGTAACAGAGCCAGAAGGGATATAGTCAGGGACATGGGACCCTTGAACACGGTCATGTACCTAGGGGCCCCAGGCATCTTGTTTATCACCTCATCTTTAGAAACACTCCATGAAGAGCACATCATATTCTGTCACTATGACTTATCTTAGGGCAGAACTTTCTCTGCAAAGGTAGGAAGGAACAGAGGGGTTTGTCTAGAAAAGCAGCAGGTACCACAGCTCCCTGACCCCTGTAGTCAGCAGCTGTCAACTATCCTTATTTGTTCTTACTAAAGTAATGCTACCTGCTAAGCTATGCACTCGTTGCTCTCTGAACTAGCAGCCAGGAAGCTTTCAGTGCTGCATCTGACTGAGCAGCTCTCAGCTGACTTTATTTTGTCCTTCCTAACCTTTCATGCTTCTTAGCTCTCTCCTGTCTCATATCATTCCACTATGTTTTATACACATCTGCATGCTTATATGCAAAATATATTGAAATCTAGAATAAAGTATGTAAATAAAACTTTTCTTTAAGTGTGGTATGTGGCTCAAGCCTGAGGACAGACAAGGCTGGTTATAATTTCAGCCTGTAATCCTCAGGAGGCAACGGAATGGTGTAACTGACCTGGCCCAGCTTGTAGCTCATGTTGCCTAGCTCCCGCTCTGAGTTGATCTGCAGTAGTAGTTTGTCATGGCTGATGAGGGCACCTGTAAAACATCAGCATAGCACTGCATAAGACCCTGACTGGCTGGACAGATGTTTCCCCAATCCGGTTATCCTCTTCATTGGCAAGATGGCTCAGATATACAGAGGCCCAGGAGGTCTTGGAGTACTGTCACTTGGCAACCTGTTGAGCTGGCAAGCCTGGTAGGCAAACTAGACTCTTTTCCTATGGCTGCCTCAAGCTAACAGTGTTAGATCTCACACCACCCATTCTCTCCCCAAGGCACTCTGATGCTCTTAGAGCTGTATTCTGAGTTCCTATAGCCATCTATCCACACCTTTCTCTAGACTCTACAGAGCAAGTATGTCATTTCTCACCCACTCTATTGGCCCAGACAGAGGCTCCTCAAGGTCTAGGCCCATGGCCATTTAAAGTCACACTGCTCTGTTAAATTTAATGTTCCCAAAATCATTTTGAGATACACAACACACTGAATTTCCATACAGAAACTTCCCCAAATAAAGTCTTCAAGGTACTTAAATTCCTAAAAGAATGAGATAATTATAAGATTGAAGCAGTTTGTTCAACAGTAACGAGGGTGATGGCAAAGGGAAGGGCACGGAGGTTTTGGAGGGGGTTCATTTAGTATACATTATGCACTTGTACGAAAATGTCTTTATGCAACACAGTAACTTGTACAATTAATAAACACAATGGAAAGAAAAAGAACCTACAAAATTCTCTTCATTGAAGCAAGATACATCCTGGTGCTTATGGTGGTACAAGTCCAGACAAAGCATGAGACTTGTGAATGGGGGCAATACACTCAGCATGCAGCCTTCTTGTTAAGCCACAGCAAGAATGCTAGCCATGGCTGGACAGAAGGCTCAGCAGTTAAGAGCACTGACAGCTCTTCCAGAAGACCTGAGTTCAATTCCCAGTACTCATACGGCAGCTCACAGTTGTCTGTAACTCCATGATCTGACACAGACATGCAGGCAAAGCACCAATGAATATAAAAAATAAACAAACTTTTTTTTTTTTAAAAAAAAGAATGCTAGCCACACTCTTGTTCTAGTTCCTTCCTGTACCTGTAGTAGCTGGCAACAGGGAAGGGACAGGATCCCAGGCTTGGTGAGAATGGTGAGTGGCAGTATTCTCTCTCTGGGAAACCATTTCTTGGATCTCTTGTTCTACAATCCCTCTGATCATGCTCAATTTTCTTCCAAATCTAAAATTCAGAACCAAAAGAAAAAACATGTTTGCTTTATTTTAAACATCACAGGAATGAAAACCACCAGGACTTCTCTTTCACTTGCCTGAAGCAGCTGGTGTAACAGCAAGCAAACCCTGCAGCAGGTGCTTATTTCTGACCCAAAAGTCTGAGCCTGAATACCCAGTGAAGCTCATACAATTTCACACTAAATCTTCAGCTTGTCACTAATGACCAAAATCACTTTAGGATCTATATCCCTGGGCAGGGCCACAGACACATATTACATCAATTCTTTTAACAAAGGAAAGGGTATGGGAATTTAAAAGTGGAGTGGGCTACCTCACCATCCTCTGCAATAGAATGTAGCCCACATAGAAACTCAGGCAAACCTGGTATCGAGAACCTTCAGAGGCTTGTTCCGGGGCTGTTGCTCCAAGCAGCTTACAGCTGGATTGCCAGCCACAGGCACAGTCATTGCACTGAGCACTAGAGAGGTGATGGCCTGCACAGCCAGGACATGGATCTGGGTCCTTTCTGTATCTTCCTAGAGGAACAGTCCACACATTGACAACATGACAACAAGATACCAACCACTTATTCTGCCTCTACTTCACATAGAGCCCAAGGACCATAAGGCTTCAGAGAGGAGAATTGGATTCCTTAAGTCCTGTTTTTGTTCAAGTTTGTTTTGTATTGGTCACACATCTATATACCTAGACCTTGGAGTAAACCTGAAGTATGCAAATATTTGGCACAGAACTCCAAATAGGCATTTACCTCAGAGGACATTGCTCTTAAATACTATCATTTGAGAACACTGGCAACCTGGCAGTTATAGAAACGTTGGAAGATGATCTTGACGACTTGTGACCTATATAGATTCACTCTCTTATGTCATCTCCACAAGTTCATTTCACATCTCTCAGAACCAAGGGCTCATATCCCAGTACTTTGAACATACAAAAATATGGTCGTTATTCATGTCTTATTAGCATGGTGTACATTAATACTAAGCAAACAAAACCTCTAAGATAATTAAAAACAAAACAAACAAGAAACAAGAACATGACCTGGATTCATAGCCTTTTTTGTTTTAGTTCAATGATATTCCTTCAGATAGTGATAAATTAACAACAGACTGTAAAAGTGCTGACAGAAAACAATCTTATTGATCACTGATGTGGAAGGTATCATAGTAAAAGTTGCATCCTAGCTACTGGAAACCTCAGTCTCCAAGCCTCTCAGAGGGCTTGTCTTTACTGTGGATATGATCAGCTGAGATATGATCAGCCTGCTTTCCTGTTCCCAAACAGTCACCAAGCTGCCATAGCTACAGGTTCCTACTTAGCCACCTTCTAGCTATAGAAGTCTCACCTCTGGTGGGTTCTCCTCCTGTTCCATCACCAGGGGCTGGGTCACCAAGACACCAAGGAGGGTGGCCCAAGTTTCTTCAAACTGGGTACGACTGGTCCACCCTGGGAATCAATCATTACATTAGATAGTTTCCCAACTCTCCAAATCCATGAAAAAACACTGACAATATAATGCCTTCAGTGATGTTCCTAGCGCAAGTTCTTCAGGGCAATCCTATAGCATAGGGAATACCAGTCTCTCCATTTACCATGAAGGACACTGTAGTACGTGGAAGTCAGTTATGCTATCAAGGTCACGAGGCATAGGCCAAGTTCAGCAGCCCAGACTCAAGTGAGTTTGAAGGGAGTTTGTTTAACTAGTGATTGGTGCAGCAGGGCCCAGCCCACATATGTGGTACCACTCCTGGGGTGGGGGTCCTACATGCTTTGATAAAGCAGGCGGAGTGAGCAAGCTGGTAAGCAGCATTCCTCCATGGCTTCTACTCCTGTTTCTGCCTCTAGGTTCCTGTCCTGGCTTCCTTCAGGGATAGACCTTTGTGCTATCAGGAGAAATAAACCCTTTCTTTCCCATGTTGCTTTTGGTCATGGTGTTTATTAAAGTAACAGAAACATATAACTAAGACAGGCAGGAAAACAATTCTTCATGAGAGTTGCCTGATTCCTACTCAGAAGTTACTGGGGACAGTGATAAACTGTTTAATTTACGGACATAGGAAACTGAGGTAGGCTGCTGAAATCTGAATAAGAAAACTTGAAGAAGCCTAAGGTACTAACATGGATCAGACAGTGGATCAAGTACCTGGGCTCTTCCAGGAAATACCCCAGCAGGGGAAGGCTATGAAGATTATAATCACACTACCCAATCACACCTTGTGGTGGTTTGAAAGAGTTTGGTCCCCATATTTGCATATTTAGCCCCCAGTTGATAAACTGTTTGAGAAGGGTGAGGAGATGAGGCCTTGTTGGAGGACGTATGCCACTGTGAGAAAACAATGAGGTTTGAAAAGCTCACACCAAGCCCTGTATCTCTCTCTCTCTGCCTACTGTTTGTGGATCAAGATATAAAGCTCTCAGCTACTGCTCTAGCAACATGCCTGTCTACTTCCCACCACGAAAATAATGGAATAACCTACTGAAACTGAAAGCAAGCCTCCAACTAAATGTTTTTTTTTTTTTTTTTCATAAGAGTTGCCTTGTTCATGGTATCTTTTCACAGTAATAGAACAGTGGCTAAGACACACCCTCATCCAGAAAAAAAAGCAGGGGAAGGGAATTTAGATTGTACTTCAGAAAGCAGAGAAGAAGCCTGACAGGAGAACTACTTAGCTGCTGCTAAGACACTAAGTATATTCTTCATGATCACATCTGTAGCAAACACATCAAGTGGACACAATACCCATTTTATAGGCCATAGCACTGAGGGTCCCACACTGTTCAGCCAAGGGATGAGAGGGGCTGTCTGGCCAAATCTATCTTCCCTCATCCTACCACCCTGGCTCCTGTGACACTTAGCCTGCCATGTTCCCCAAGTTGCACATTTCACATAGGAGAAAAATGACCTAAGTGAGAATGCGAGGTCAAAGTAGCAGACAGAGGAAATCACTTCCACTACTTACAGTTTGTTGTTGTAGCCCTGGAGACTGAACTCTGGTCTTCACTGGTGCTAGGCAAACACTACAGAGTGAGCCATATTTCCAGCCCACTTGTAGTACAGTTTAGTCTGAATATGAAGACAGGATCTGGCTTCTTACATGTGTATCTTTGTTCAAAAAGCCTGATATGCAACCACACACACTGCCTCATCTATGTGCACCTAGGTCTATTTTCTTATCATAATTCCATATGTGCTGTGAAATGTGTGAAGGTTTGTTCCGTTCCCATTATCCCAGAACCTTTCCAGTTGCCATGAGATGGCCCTACCCTAGAGCTTCGGGCATGTGTGTGGTATATGGGGACTGAGGAGGACTGTGGGGTACCTAGGGTGTTGATGCGATAGATGAACTCCTTGAGGATCTCCTTCTCCTGGAGGAATTCTACAGGGATCTCAGGGAACACTGTGCCAAAATCCCCTCCAGGTTTGGGTGACCACCCAAGTTTCCATACCTGAGAAGAGGAAAAGAGAGTAACAACTGGATGGAGATGCCACTAGGAAAACAAGAGACCCCCCCCTTATCTCAACTAGTCTCCCCACTGAGCCAGCTGCACTCCCCTCACTACCCACACAGGCTTTTCCAGAGCCAGTGCTTTTCCACAAAAGGCTCCCACCCCTTTGCTAGAACTTTTAAGCCCAAGCTTGACTCCCACCACTCTGTTCTGCCTTCCCAAAGCCAATCCTCTTCTTGTTACACCTTCAGACCGGCTGTACACAAGCTAGATTCCTTGTGGAAATGCTGGTGCCCACAAACATTAATGTGTGTTAGAAAAAAGGCAAACACTAATGAAGTTCAGTCCCGTGTATAAATATGCGTTGGCAATCAGGCACAAGGCCAACCCTACTGTTCATTCTATTAATTCTGACAAGTTGAGTTCTGCCATTAGATATACGGATAAGCACCATGCACAAAACGAAACCCTGAGGCACATCCTATATTATTCCAGTAGCAAGACCATCTTGCCAGCTCAGCTATGTGCCTCAGTGAAGCCATGAGGACCTAACAGAGCCTCCCTAGATTCCTACAACCAAGCTCTCTTTATCATAGGAAAGCCTTCTATAAATCTCTTATACAAGCATAAAAGTCTCTGGGGCATGCCCAGGGGAGGTTCTGCAATGCTTGCTACAGTTGCCTTTGAACCCAGGGCATTCAAGGGAGCAGATTAAAAGCACTTGATGGAGTTTTACCTACAGCACATGGCCTATGTAGGCAGATCCCCTATAACCTTCTATGACCTCTATACTGCCTTCCTGCACAGTCTCCACAGAATGCTTCCTGCCCAGGGTTAAAACCCATGCAGCAATGTTGGATGATCTCCTGGACTTCTGTTGTGCTCTTCGCAATGTCCACAGCTCTTTCTGTAAGTACTTCCAGCACAGTGAAGCCACAGTACTCAAAATGGGCCTCTGCAACTCTAAGGTCCAATGACTGTCACTTTCTAAATGTGAACTTTTCCAGGATCTTACATGCGAATACACGCATGCAGAGACTGTGGCCCAGCAGTAGGCACATGCCCTATTCTAGGAAGAAAAAAAAGTACCTTTCCCTTGGGCCTAGTTTTGTGTTCTGGCTTAAGTCAGCTATGAGCCAGCTTTGTTTTCTTGTTGAGGATTTTTGTAGGAAAGGATATGTCTAGTGTGCTATTTCAGCAGACTTAGGTCAGCATAGCTGCTGTTAACCCTTTTCCCATACTAAGTTCCTGCTGAACCAAGAGCCTGTCTATTTTACGCTGATATGCGAAGAAAATTTCAAGAGAAAACCCACAATAGTGCTTGTCCCTAAATTTAAGAATCAATCTTTCTTTCTCTCTGATACGGTCTCTCATTATGTAGCTCTGGCTATACTGGAACAATGTAGACCAGGCTGGCCTAAAACTCAGAAATCATTTTGTTTTTTTTTTCCCCACACACCACTATGCCCAGCTTTGTATGAAATCTTCAAAGGTGACACCTTTTAAAGAAAATAATTGAGTAAAATTTCAGGTTTACCATTAATTAGTCTAATCACTTCAGAATCACATCCAACATGAACACATCAGTGGAAATGAAGGTTAGTACTTTAGTTCATTTTGAAAACCCAGTGTTTTTGCTAATAACCACTACACAGAATGCCTGGGGGACAATACAGGTGTCACAGGTGTCACAACTACCCACATGCAAAATGCTGGAACTACCACAGAGAGGGTTACAGCAATAAAGATTGTGTGATAAGTGGGCATGAATGCCTATAGCTAATTCTAGCATTAGGAAAATAGAGAAGAGGATCTCAAGTTTGAGGCCAGCCCTGGTTACATATCAAATTGAGCAAGATCCCCCCCCCCCCAAAAGAATATCAAAATCAAAGGTCTGCAGGAGGCCTCATCCTATAGAAAGAACTATAGGCAATCGAGGAAAGCTGGAAACAGGAAAGGTGGCCTTACCAGAGAAGAACATACCAATTGGTTGTTCAGTTCTGAAAACATACATACAGGGAGGATTATACAGACTAATCAGGTTATATTTAAGAATAGACACACACACGCTTTCTCTCTCTCTCTTTCTCTCTCTCTCTCTCTCTCTCTCACACACACACACACACAGTAACAATTAGTGAATAAAAAGGCCATGAATTTAAAGATCAGGAGGGACACATGGGAAGGTTAAAAGGGAGGAAAGAGAAAGGAGAAATATTATAATTAAATTATAATCTCAAAAACAAAAAAACCAAGGGTGGAAAATGTACCTTAGTGATAGGTATGACATTTGCCTTGCATGCACAAGATTCCAGTACTCTGCCCCCCTTCTCCTGAATCTTCCCCAAAATATTCCACTTCAGTCTTAGGATCACCCCACCCCAAGGCTGCTAGTAAATACCACCTATCCTATTTCAGCAATGACTTACCAGAGGGGGAACACGCGTATAGCTGTTGACCAGGGGGAGACGCGCCAGACTGATGACAATATTCTTAAGCACTGCCGTGAGGAATGAAGGCAGAGTACTGTTCCTTTTGTGGCCCAAGGCCAGCAGTGACTGCAGGGATTCCACCATCTCTGCCACCATCTCGCAGGCTGAAGTGATATAACTGGGATCTACATAGAGAATGGCGATCAAGAGGGCAGATTCTGTCAAAACACACTGCAACTCTGCTATCCTTCCTCTGTATACCCATGGAGAAGAGCGTATCAAGCCTACCAACCCCTGTCCAGTCTACCGAGACTGTTGGCTGCTCACATAAGCCCACCTGGTATGCATCCAAAACCAGCAATTCTTACAATTTCTGTGGGGAATACAGTAATAGTCTTGAACCTGAGTTTCAGCCTTGGATGGAAATTTTAGAGGCAGAGTGATGATGAAAATTCCAGAGCCACCAAACTGTCCTGTCAGAGTCTTGAAGGCAGGGACTGTTCGTATTTCCTGAATCTCAATATAGCATGGAATTAGAAAACTACTTGTTACTAAACAAGTAGGAAAATGGACAGATAGTTACCCTTGCCCATGAGATTCAACAATTTAGGCAACTTCCTAGTATAGAAAAAGGATCCTTATTAAACTTAAGGAATTAAGCTCCTAGCTAAAAGAATGATGTATATTAGACTAACTTCAAGTAGCATCAACTAGGAAGGAAGAGATGGCTGAGCAGTTAAGAGGACCTGGGTTCAATTCCCAGCAACCACATGGTAGCTCCTAACTATCTGTAACTCTACTCCCATGGGATCCAGCACTTTCCTTTGGCCTCCTTGGGCAATGCATGCATGTGGTGCAGCATACATGCAGAAAACATCTTCACACATAAAATTAAACAAAAAAAGTACTAACTGGAGGTGACTTAAAAAACTTAATAAAACCTAAGTTACTTCTTCTGACCAGAATCTCATTAACTGACCTCAAGAGAGTTACAGATGAGCATAATTATATAGGCCTTAATTAAGTCATCTCCTGCCACTGGGCCAACCTGCCCACTCTCATGATGGTGGGCATTTGCCTTAGTGCTTCATATGGCTTGATTTTCTTACCTGCATCTTATCCTCACAGAATTACCTGAGCTCCTGCTCAGCTAGGGGGAAAAAAAAAACAAGCTATGAGGTGGAGGTTTCCTCACTTTGTGGGTATTAATAAGAAATTATGAAATCATAACTCAAATGCAGGAACTGCAGGGGCTCAAGACAGAAACAAAGTGAGAACCCTGCATATACTTAAATGGCGTTGCTTATGGGCCACTATGGAACCCTAAAATTTTGGAACAGGAGCTGGAAGACTACAGACAAGGAAGCTCTGTTTATAAGTATCTCCATCTTTTTTTAAAAAAATTATTTATTAATTATGTATACAGTATTCTGCCTGAGTGTATCCCTGCAGGCCAGAAGAAGGCACCAAATTTCACTGCATATGGTTGTGAGCCACCATGTGGTTGCTGGGAACTGAACTCAGGACCTCTGGAAGAGCAGGCAAAGCTCTTAACCACTGAGCCATCTCTCCAGCCCAAGTATCTCCATCTTTTAAAATGGTTTCTCTCAGCTCAACTCAAATTCATGACCCTCCTACTTTGGCCTCCTTAGTGCTGCAATTACAGACAGGCTCATGTCACAATGCTGGGCTGTGACTAGGCATTTCTCTATACCTATTTCTGGAGCAATAAAGCAGGGCTGAGGCTCCTAGTGACCCTAGGAAAGATAAACATTCAATGGTGTCTGCTTTCCCACCTGTGTGAGAAGGGCTGCAGCTGTAGGTTGCATTCCTACTATTTGAGCCTCTAGGGTCAAGGAACTAAAAACATTCTAGAAGCCTAGTTAGGAGGCAAGAATTCAGTTGGTGAAATGTGTTCTGTCTTGCCACAACTACCCTAGAAGCAATAAGGAAGATCAGAAAAAGACAATGTGGTGCCTAAGTTCAGAACAGTTTTAAATGATGGTGATTTCAGTAATTTTTTTTTCCAATGTAATAGCATCTACCACTTAGGAGGTTGAGGCAGGAAGGTCATGAATTCACTGCCAGCCTGGGCTACAGAGTAATATCCTGTCACAAAACAAGTCACCAAATGCTACCAAAAGAGATGTCTGAAACAGTCATTAAGGTTACAGTATACTATGTGAGTATCTGCACTAACTTCAAATTCCTTAGTGTTTTGAGTTATTTATTCAAAACTTAATGTACACTTAAAACAGGCCAAGCAGCAATTTTGGGAATACAGACATGAAAAACATATTTTCATCCTCAAGTAGGAGTCATGTGTTAAGTACTGAGGACTAAGATGGGGGCTTCCCAGAAAAGAGGTACAAATCCAGGCTGTGAGGAAGGATGTAGGATGAACCAAGTTCGTCCAAGGGGAGAGGGAGTCTTCACCGGAAAAACAGGGCACACAAAAACAGGAATATGGATGCATCCATCGTCAGAAAACCTCAATCCTCTGGATGAGCTCTAGAGGGTTTCGTAGAGTTCAGAGTCCCACTTCACAAGTTTCTTTTGTGAATGATTGAAGGCCCCAAAGAAACACAGAAGGGGGAAAAGAGTAGGGAGGTCCTATGACTTACTTTGTATGTTTGAGTCTCCTCCTTCCTTTCTGATAGCCCTTGGAGTATCTGACCTGCTTTCTGGACCGAGAAGCTGGTCCCCAGGCTGCACTGCAACTGAAATCACAGCAGAACATACACTTTAACCCTTCTTTCTACTCAAGTCTCCAAACCTGTGCAGCCTCATAAAAACTTGCAAAGACAGCTATGTCAACTTAAGGCTAGATTTCTAGAGACAATCTCAGTAAAAGTAAAAGCACTGGATAACACTGAATGCAGGCATCAGTGCTTTGGATAATCATGAATACACAAAGACTTGGGCTTCTACATTTCAGTGCCATCTCCACTCTGAGAGTTTTTATCAGACTATTTACCAGCCAATACTGCTAAAAGCATCACTATGACTAAGAAGCTTAGCTTTTTAAAATTAATCCCTGGATCTTTACTTCCAATTTGACTACAAATGCACAGATGAAAACAATTTAAACAATGAAAGATCAAAACACCACTCTATAATGTTTAATTTGAAAACATAAAACTTCAAACATCCTCTAACATGTAAACTATAATGTCCAATTTTTAAAAATTTTTAGCTAATGACCCTTGTTGAGGACACTGTTCCTTGAAAAGAATGAATCCCTTTTATTTTACAACACATTAGCATTACAATGCAGCATGCAAGCACACACTTCAACTCTAACAGAAGTCATCTATTGAATGTAATCTTGTTAATTTTATAATCATTCAGGACTAAGAACATCAAATAGCCAACTAAGACTAAAGATCAAAGGGATAAAACTTAAAAAGTATTTTTTAAAAGCTGGAACTCCTAAACAAAATAACTAGAAAAGTAAATTCTAGTTAAGTTCCAGTGTAATATCAAGGTCTGGGGATGGAAAGATGGGGCCTTCTAGAGGCAGCACCTATAATTCATCCATTCCACTCCAAGTCCTAACTGGTTCTTGGGAAATAGGAGACAAGAAGAAAAAGTATTCATGATTGATATGTATTTGTGAAGACAAAGTTATTCATAGACAAGGACTTACTGGCTTCCAGGATGAATCGCACGCAGTGGATGAGGGAGCAGGCATGGGTCACATACTCTGGGGAGGACAGCAGTCCCCAGAGGCCAGGCACCTGTAGTGCCAGGCAGCAGCAGTCTAGCCCGGCTTGGAGGTCCAGACTCAGTGGGATCTGCTCATGGATCAAATGCCATGACAGAGCCTAAAGGGAAGCACTGTTAGAACGCTCACCCAGTACTCTATGTCTCCTGCATCTCTAGAGAACAGTGCCATTAAAAGTTATGGAAGACCATGGAAAGATGGAGAGGCCAAGAAATGAGCCAACTTCCTTCTAGAAAAATGGTTTTGACCCAGGTTTCTAGGTTGTCATTCCTAGGTTTCTTAATATTCAGTCCTGATCCACCTATACCTCAAAGTTCCAGCTTTCCCTCTGTTAGAGTACTCAACCACCCAGATATTTTTATCCTTTAGAACCCTGGGTAGCTAGAGAAACTTGTCCTGAGCCACACAGCCTCCAGGCAGAGGCTTTTCTCAAGGGCTCCTGTAACATTGGATTTCCAAATAGGATCTGTTTAAATCTCAGTCACAAAGCTGAGTTTGGAGTATTTATGACTAGTGACTTCTAGCAAGTCTCTGAACCTCTCTGAGCTTCCTTCCCTATGTGTAAAATGGGAACAGAGAGTTCATCCTTTGGCGTTGTTGTGGGAACCAAGCACCATGACCTTGCCTGTGAGGTTCAGGGTATGACTAGGAGCTGCCACCCAGTACTTAACACATACACTTGCTTTCCAGTCTCCACTGGGCTAAGACAAGCTAAGACTACCTAACCCAGCCTGGTTCAGCTGGTGCCTCTGTACCACACTTCCTCAGGAAACTTGAGTCAACTCTTGCTCAGGATGGGTGCACAGCTCTGGCACTGGTTGAAGCTCTTTTCTAGTAGTCATATGGCAAGGTAACAAAACTACAGAGCATGTGTATACATACTTTGAGGGGCCAAGTGTTCAATTTTCCGAGGGTGAGATGCCTAAGTTATTGCCCAACTTAAAACATAACACTGCCTAGATTTTAATTAGGATCCACCTTAGGATTGTAGTACTGGGACAAGAGGATGTCTTACAGACTTCCCTGGTTCGCTGTGGGTGTTGTGGTGAGGGTGAAAGACTCAGTAAAGTCAGGAATTAGACTTTGACAATAGGCATTCTCTTCCTGCCTAAGGTTTACTGAAACAGGCTCTAGCTCTGTACGCAGACACATCCTTACAAGCTGGGAACCCACAATTCTCCAGCCTCTACTTCCAAAGTAGCTGGGCTAATAGGCGTGCACTACCACACTCAGTCAGCTGTTGGCTTTCATCTTAGTGCTACTCACATAGCCTATCCTCACAGAGACACAGCATTTCAGGGCTGTTCTTACCTCAAGTGTCATTACCACAAACTTCACTATGTCCCCCTCCTTGTCAGGGGGAAGGTGCAAATGAGCAGGCACTTTGGAGACCACCACCAGGTATTGTGCCAGGGCACGGGCAAGTGTGGTCAGAGACTGGTATGATGCAGCATCACCTGAAACATGAGACTGCATGAGTGACTCGGACTGTGAGCATAGGCCCTTCCCTTCCATAGGCTTCACGTGGCTATGTGGATTTGAGGATGCTAACACCAAGAAAGCACATTTGTACATGCCCACCCATATGTGCTATATACAGTCTGAACCTGGTTTGCCCTGAGTCTAAGCCAGTATTCCTGAAGGGCTTAGAACCATGATAATCTGGGTCCAAGAGTAGTAGTAACAAAGACAGTTTAGAGTTAAGAATTTGGTACAGTTTCTCATTTATGTCAGCCTTCCAGTGTTTTAGAACAACAGCCCTGACTATATATGTGCTTGGGGTGAAGCACCGTGCTGGATCTGAAATACTTTTTAAAACTATGATAACCTGGGATTAGAGACATAGCTCAGCAGTTGAAGAGTATTGGCTGCTCTTCCATTGGGCCTATGTTCAATCCCCAGTTGCCACATAGTGGCTCACAACCACCTGTAACCCCAGTCCCATGAGATCTGATGCCAACTTCTGGCTCCATGGGCACTGCATGCATGTGATGCAGACATATATGCAGATAAAACTCCAATACACATAAAATAATTAAAAAAATTTAAGATGACTTGGGTCGAGAAGATGGTCCAGTGGATAAAGTGTATGCTGCACAGCACGAGGACTTGAGTCTGGAATCCTGGCACTCACATTAAACCTAGGTGGGCTATGCACCTGTAACCTCAGCTGAGACAGCAGGACACCAAAGGCCTATTGGTCAGTGAATCTAGTAGAGATGGCAGCTCTAGCTTCAGTGAGAGACCTTGCCTCCCTCTGGCTTGCACATTTTGCTACCACCATCCCATCACTCCAGAGAGAGAGAGACAGACAGACAGACAGAGAGACAGAGACACATAAAGAGAGAAACATCTAAGGAAACAATATTTAAATTACCAAGTAGATCATTCAACTTGCTCCAGTAGGCTGTGGGCTCTATAGGCAGAGAAGGCTGGAAGACTTGATGGACAGCAGGAAGCTGCTGAACAACACTGGTCACCCGGTCCAGAGTCACACCACGGGCTGCTTCAAAAAGGTGACTCTTCTGGCCAGTAGCAATCTCACTCATGCCAAGGCTTAAGCAAGGAGCCAAAAGGCTTAGGTTGAACTCCTGGATCAAACATTATAGGCCAGACAAACAAAAGCAAAGATGGTAAGCTTTCCTTTACACAGCCAATGCAACAAGCATTTATTTCTGAGATAATCCAAACTAGAGTACTATAAGGCATGCCTGTGAGAATATTCTAGAAACATGGACACTCAGGCTCCTTACTTTTTGCCATGGGAGATTCTCTGCACCACACTGGGACTCTGACCTCAAGAAGGCCATCACCAGATGAGCCCTTGGACCTTGTATCTATAGAGCTACTGGTCAAAATAATCCTCTTTTCCTTATAAAGCAGCTTGCCTCAAGTTACTTGTTATAGTAATAGAAGTAGAAAAATATTATCTAGAAAGGGTCTTAGTTATCATATAAATAGATAAAAGAAAAGATAAAACTAAGTTGAATTTTCTATTTAAAAAGTATATTATATACATTAAAAATATATCAACAATTCCATTTAACGTTCGTTCAGAAAATACTTCTGGCTTCTTTGTCATACTTGAATTTTACAGTAGTATTTTTACTTTTATGATCTTAGATTTCTCTGAAATAATTCTAGAATGACAAATTTTAATTGACATAAACAGTACACCAAGGCTAATATGCCAGGCACTGTTTTAGCCTGAAACAAGGGAAGGTGGTCTTATGTGTGATAAAGATCTGGTTGGAAAATCAGCATTTCACATGACAAAATTTAACAAATTTTACTTATTCATTTATTTATTTGGAGATAGACTTTCACTGTATAGCCCTGAATGGCCTGGATGTAGACCAATAAGCCACAAATAGACATCCTCTTGTCTCTGTCTCCCAAGTGTTGAGATTAAGAGGATGTGCCACCATGCCTGGCCTCATATGATAGTTTTTATTATATTTTACCAATATTTTTAGCCATTTAAGGAGTTAGGGGAAAGACAACAATTTTTCAAATAGAACATCAAGCTTCATCATTAGTACCCTCAAACCAGACATTCCTATGGTCACAGCTGGAACTTTCATAGTTGTTAATAGCCCACTTAGCAACATGAAAAAATTTAACTCACTAATCCTGTACTTTGGATCTATTCCTGTGTGCCCTACCCCTACACCTCCCATTAACCTCAGTTTCTGTTTCTCTTTTTCCCACTGGCATATGTCAAGGAGCTGTGGGTCCTTGTCTTCACTGGGGCAAGAAAGCAGCCCATTAAGGTAGCTTAAGGATGCTTGGTAGTGGAGCCAAGAGCAGGGAACTAATGCTTTCAAGGTCTGGACCAACTCTACAGTATACCTTCTGATATTTGAGGGGTAAGTAGAAAAGAATTCCTCTATATCTAGAGGGGATAGGGCACCTCACTACATGGTGGGCATGATGGATAATACTGAGGTCAACTTAGCAAGATCTACAATTACTTAGGAGACAAGCCTCTGATGTGCCTATCAGGGATTTTCTTGTTTAGGTTAACTGAGGTGGGAAGATCCATTTTAATTGTGGGCAGGGATCCTGGACTAAATAAAAAGGAGAAAGCAAGTGGAGCACCAGCATTCACCTCTCTCTGCTTTCAGACTGTGGATGCCAAGTGACCAGACACCTCAAGCTCCTCCTGCCATGCTTTCCCTGCCATGAGGACTGTACCCTTGAACTGTGAACCAAAACAAACCCTTCCTCCTGTAAACTGCTTTTTGTCAGGATGTTTTAACACAGCAATGAGATAATAATACAGGGGTGTGATGGTTTGCATAATTATGGCTCCCATAGACTCAAATGTTTGAATATTTGGCCCACAGGAAGTTGCAGTATTAAGAGCTATAGCCAGCCCCTTGTTAGAAGAAGTGCATTTTGAGGTCTCATATGCTCAAGCTACTCTCAGGGTGGCACACAATCTTCTGTGGCCTGTGGATCAAGATGCAGAACTCTCAGTTCCTTCTCCAGCACCATGGTTGTCTGCACGCTGCCATGCTTCTCGTCATGATGATAATAACTAAACCTCTGAAACTGTAAGCGATACCCAACTAAATGTATTCTTTATAAAAATTGTCATGGTAATGGTGTCTCTTCACAGCACTAGAAATCCTAACTAAAACAAAGGTGCGATTAACAATCAATTTCCAGACTACAGTGAACACATGTAGTCATGAAATGATGATGGACTGATTATAGCTTATGGCCACTCATTTTCTTTAAACACATGAAAGATGAAGTTAAAACAACTTTCCTCTTTAGGAATACAATTTGGTTGAAATAGCATCCTATTCACTCCCCATGTACTGGTGTGCTATTCTGGATTATAGCTTTCATGTGCCATTTTTTTTTAATATTTATTTATTTGTTTATTCATTTGTTATGTATACAATATTCTGTGTGTATGTCGGCAGGCCAGCAGAGGGCACCAGACCTTATTACAGATGGTTGTGAGCCACCATGTGGTTGCTGGGAATTGAACTCAGGATCTTTGGAAGAGCAGGCAGTGCCCTTAACCACTGGGCCATCTCTCCAGCCCCCTCATGTGCCATTTTTTATTAGAGCCTCCATGTGCTTTGCCTAATGTTGCCCTTGCTACACTCAAGTCCCCCACACACTGCCATACATTAATCACAGAAATTATGCTGGATAGTTTTATGTCAACTTGACACAAGCTAAAGTCATCTGAGAGGAGGGAACCTCAATTAAGAAAATGGTCTCTATAAGACTGGGTTGTAGGCAGGCCTATAGGGCATTTTTTAAATTAGTGATTGATGGGGAGAGTCCAGTCCATTGTGGGTAGTGTCATCCCTGGGCTGATAGTCTTGTGTTCTATAAGAAAGCAGGCTGAACAAGCTATGAGGAATAAGCCAGTAAGCAGCACCCCTTCATGGCCTCTGCATCAGCTTGTGCCTCCAGGATCCTGCCCTGTTCCTGTCCTGATTTCCTTCAATGATGGACTATGATGTGTAAATATAAGCCAAATAAACCCTTTCTTCCCCGATTTGTTTTTTGGTCATGGTGCTTGCTTCATTGCAGCAATAGAAATCCTAACTAAGATACAAGTAAAACTCAAAAAGATAAGCAGAGCTGGTGATTCCCTGGCCTCCCACTGTTGCCCTACCGAGCTCATCATGAAGTCATTCATGTCTTCAGCAGGGATGCGATTCACCAACTCTGCACCTTCCAGCAGTGCAGAATCTGATTTGGTCCAACACTGGGATCTTACAAGCTGAAGGTACCAGTCCTGGGAAAAAGAAGCAAAAAAGGGGAACATGATTGGTTAGATACTTTGGCTGCTCCTCTGGGCTGTGCCTGCAGCACTGGGACCCTGGCTGCCTGTACAGACATCAGACACACCTTGGGCTTACAGCTCATGCATCTTCTCTCCGTTGTTCTGAGCCTGAATGCCCTCTTCTTTTCCACCCATGGAACTTCTAGCAGTCCGTGCAAACTCAGCAAAGTTCTGAGAGTTAGCAACCTTTCCTCTACCCACTCCTTGATACTGTGCCATCTACACTCTACTGGAGTGTGCACAATACTGAATGGCTATGCTTCATCTTCCTCAGCAGCCAGATCAAGCCTGGGGCAAACGTATGCTTTCTTCTATGAGCTGCAGGTTTCTAAAATCACGTCTCCTCCCCACCCAAGGTCCCAACAATCTCTAACTCTCAAGTATGAACGGTGAAGGTGACAACCTATTATACCCATTATATACTACCTAGTAGCAGGAGGTGTTAACACTTCATAGGAGGTAGAAGGTTCAGGGAGATGGACACAGGCCAAGTTTGATAGCATGTGCTTGACAATATTTGCAGTCATAGGCGCTGGGCCACAACTAACTTCTCCTGACTTGCCAACTAGCCACCTGACCTAGACCCCACACTCCTCCACAAAAGTTACACATCATCATCATTTTCTCATTAGGACCTCATGGCATCCATATTCCACTCTAATCTACAAGCAGAGTTGCTAATAAACCTGAGTGGAGTATCAGGGGCCCTGTGCAGACTGACATCTACTCTTACCCTCATTGTAGACAAAGGCTATTATTGTCTTCACATGGTTCCCGGCCAGCACACTTAGATATACAGGACACTTACTTTGTCTGGAATCACTGTTTCCAAAGATGTGTGCCCATCCCCATCCAGTGGGTGGGAAGTAACTGGGGGCAAGGGGCTAAGTGAGTCCTGCACGGTAGAGAGTCGGAACCTGTCCAGCAGGGAGTAGAGCCTTTGGTGTCTGAAACACAAATGAACCCACAGAACAGTTGGTCCTTTAGTTTGAAATCTCAGTTTAAGAAAGATGGCTCCTAGAAACATGTAAAATCAATGAACAGAAGTAGCTTCTTAAAACAAGGTTAAACATACTTTGAACATTCTAAAGTCATGATGCACACTTAGGACCTCGTTAGTTTAAATTACCACAATTTATACCTTGTTGATATTTTCCAGAAATTTCATTTATGCTCATCATTCTATTAGGCAATGCACTACATAACAGCTAACAAAGCTATTCTATTCTTTCTTTTCTTGACAGTATTGAGGAATGAACACAGGGGCTTGGGCATGCTAGACAAGTGCTCTAACACTGAGCTATACATTTCTAGCCAGTGTTACTTGTAATATATGAGAAATAGATAAATTCTTCTAACACCCAAGTGTACAAATTATTTCCCCATAATGATACAGTTTATTCCATTATGAATGTCATTTCATAAAAGAATCATTTCATCTAGTCCAATGTATTATTATTATAATCTTTCTCATCTTGGTCTATGACTATGTCTATAGTCAAGCACAATAACAATTTGCTCTCTTACCATCCAAAGTCAATGTGATACTTTGTATGTCAAATGACATCATGTGGCTCTAAAGACTGAAAAATTATCTCGACTATACTCTGCCCCATTAAGAAATATCACCATAAAAACTCTCTAAAGGCTAAAATTAGGACAGAATCACCCTTTCTGATGTACATATGTGTGTGTTCCCTACCCCTATCTGCAATGGAAGAGATAAAAGATTTTCTTAATTTATCTTGTAACTCAAGGAACTATGCTCACACTACAGACGGAAATGTTTCTAATAAAGGCTTCTAAAAGACTTTCAAACAATTAAACAAATGAGTAGTTATAAAGAGATGGCACTTAACAAGACATAAATGTAATGTGCATGTGCCAAGAGCCAGGTAGTGCTCTCAGGTTTAATCCTTCTAACCTAGCTACTAAGTTATGCATTTACTCTCATTCATCAAGGGTCAGGAGTGGAGGCAACAAATACACTTCCCATCCCTTCAACAGCCATAAGGTTCAGGAGTTTCCCATGTCTCGCTATTTGTTCCTGTACATAACCAAGTCCTTATACCCTGGTAGCTCAAATGCCAGGATCCCATGCTGCAGCCTTACCTTTGTGCAAGCCCACTATTCTGGAGGTGCTCCTGGATTCTGTTCAGTTCTTCCACTGGCAACTGGGCCATGCTGCTCTACACATATAAGAACACATCAGGGATTTTGACACATATAATCTCATACCCACTTTAAAAGAATAAAATGGTATGCACAGTATATCTATTAGTAAGAACAGACTAGAAGCACTTGGTTAGATACATGAATAACAAACATGGCATACATGCTCCTATCAGTGGCCAATCAAGACCAGGTCCATAGACCAAATATTTTGATTGACTTGCTAAGTTTTTATATAAACCACCATCTTGTACCTGTAAATTTGCTGCCAAAAGCATTTCTACGCGGCGACAGGCCAGAGTGTCGACCATGCGAGCCAGCGCACGGAAGGGAGTGCCCAGGAGCCTGTCCACATACAACGTGAGCACAGCACCAGACTGGCTGAGATGGATGCCTTCCAAGCACTGAAGTGTTTTCTTCAGAGTGGTTGGCTAATGTTGAGAAGGAACAAGAATTTATTTTTTCTCAGACTGGTAATTGGTACTGACAAAATTCTAGTGCTTCATTTTTAAGGCAGAGAAAGCACACTGGCAGGCTAAAGACTTACAGTTGAAAGATTTTCACAACGAGACTGAATTGCCTGGATGAAAAGGCCACTAGCCGCAGAATTACGATGAATGGCACTAATAAAGTCTTGTACTGGTGGCTCATGGGACAAGCTGATCAGATCTTGAATGTGATTTACAATGAGCCACGTTAAGTGTTCTGAGTCATGGAGATTCTGACACTAGGAAAGATATAATAAAAGATATATTTCAATCAGACAAGAAGGCTAGAAAGAGTATGAAAAGAACAAATTCCAAATACAAACTTTCGTTCAGTGAAGACAGTGTCTAAGTACATGAGAGAAAGGAAGGAAACCTATTTATAGAGCCTTGCACCTCTGATGTCGTGTGGCAGAGGCCACGAGAAGTCAAGCCCCAGTGGCAATGTCCAGCTCCCAGAGCCACTAGCAAATGGCTCACATCAGAATGAACAAAAGAAGCACTGGCTCCTTGGGAGAGTCAAGGAGTAAGGTGAACAGTCTGGTGCAGCCACTGCTAGTGGAGCTTGCATGCATGGGAACAAAGGAAGCCGCATATTGAAGTAAATGGGCTTGCCATCAGGCTGTAGGCCAGCCTCGCACCAGCTGTTCCATACCTACTCTTGTCTCCAATGGTTAGTGGAGAAAAGAGGCACAAACTGCCACAGAGCTGATAGAATTGCTGAATCAAAAAATAGATCTCCCCAGAACACAGGAGAAGTTTCACTTGAAATTTTTTAAAAGAAAATAAATAATATCCACAGTTAAAAATACATGCAGTCCTTCCACCTTAATTCATAATCCTAGACAAAAGCCAAAACCTGATCAATTTTAACATCTGGCTAACTTTCCATTTGGAACTGTTTGATAGTATTTACATATGAAATTTTTCTTTCTTATACTTTTGTGAAAAATACCATTATATCATATTATTTCTCAAAAGCAGAACAAAATGTAAAAAACTATTTCAATTTTGGGAATGTCAAGTAAAAGGTGGATATTAAGCTGCATATCATGGCACACACCTACAATCCAATACTCGGGAGGTTGAGGTGGGAGGATTATGAACATATAGACTGCTCTGTACAGTGCACCCTGGCTTGAAAACAAACAGTGAACATTACTCAAGTGCCGATACCATAAGACCACCTCTGCTCACAGCTGGCTCAAATATGTTTTTTTCCCTGTTTCAGATTTTTGTTTTTGTTGTTGTTGTGTTTGTTTTGAGACAGGTTTCTTTGTGTAACAGCTCTATCTTGGGACTTGCTTTGTAGACCAGGCTAGCCTCGAACTCACAGAGATCCATCTGCCTTTGCCTCCTAAGTACTGGGATTAAAGGCGTGTGACACTACTGCCAGTCTGGTTCAGACTTTTAAAAACCATTCTGCTCTATGATAGCAATGTATATGTGATTCCAAGTTTGTTTTTAAAAAATCATCAAATATAAATTAAAATGTAATTGTAACTTATTTTAAACAAATATGATTAAAGAAGACTTGTTTTCATAAATCAAATAGGTGATGCTATTTTTTGTTAAATATTTCACAAAAGTGATTGTTTTTAAAAAGTGGTACTCAAAAGAAAATCTATTCTGAAATCCAAATCCATTTAACACCTTCCTACAAAATAAACGGAAAAAAATCAGCCAAAAATCCCACAAAAGTCAGTGCATTTAGCTTTGTTAAAATCATGTAGTGTTTGCTGGATAGGGTGGTACACAGTTTTTTTTTTTTTTAAAGATTTATTTATTATGTACACATGTACGCCTATATACCAGAAGAGGGCACCAAATCCCATTATAGATGGTTGTGAGCCACCATGGTGTTGCCAGGAATTGAATTCAGGACCTCTGGAAGAGAGCAGCCAGCAGCCAATGTTCTTAACCTTTGAGCCATCTCCAGCCTGGTGGTACACATTTTTAATCCCAGCAGTCAGGAGGCAAAAGGAGGGATATTTCTGAGTATGAGACCACTGTGAGTTTCAAGGCATCCTGGCCTACACCTTGAGACAAAACTGCCCAGCTATATGCCAGGCACTAAGTTCCTGGTGATAAACTAGTGGAATGAAAGCCTTTGAAGATCAACTTAGAAATTTAAGAGCGGATGGGTCCAGGTCGTTCTAATTAAACCCCAGAGAAAAATCAAACATTGTTACATCTCCTCAGTTTGATGTTATCTGTGGGGCAGTGAATAGCCTGGTTGCCCAGCAAATGCTGTGGTCCTCTCCTCCCTTAACAACCCTCACAGACATTTTTCACACTTACGACATAATCACAGAAGAGAATAAGGGCCCCTCTTCGCACTATTTCTCTATTGCACATTCCAAGCTGAGCTGCTGAGCCAGAATCCTCCTCTTCACCAGACATCTGGGGGTTAAGTGACTTCGTGCAGGACAAACTGTGCCTTCTACAAGGAGTGAGAGATGCAATGAGGACGTGTCTGGGATAGCAGCAAGCTCTCTCTCTCTCACACACACACACACACACACACACACACACACAATACTGAATGGCTATGCTTTATCTTTCTTCTCAAACCCACAAGTTATTCCAAACATTGCTACATCAGACTGGTGTTATGTGTTTAAGCACCTCAGACTTCTGTTCCCCGAAAACACTTAAAGGACACAAGAAGGTTTAGCAGGCAAATGATTACAGTGCTTGCCTGAAGAGCAAAAATCCACTACAAAGCTTCAATTCCAATTACCATGTCCACTCCAGAACTCAGACTGGTCATGTTTGATAATGAATCAGTTGTTGTTGTTGTTGTTTTAAATTCTACATGTTCTAAAATTATTGTCAGGTGCCATAGAGAAGTCTCACTTCATACTTCCCTGCTCATTTTCAAATATATTACTAAGCAGGTCCCAGTTGTGGAACTACTGTTCAAAGTGCTTCTTCCCCACTAAATCAATTATTTCACTTGGTACTCCTTTCTCACTGCATCTTTCTTCTTTCTAAATAAAACCCTGGAGACTCTTGATTTTAGCCAAATATTTAAAACATAATGTCTGACACAATCCCACCCCACCCTCTGGCTTTTGCTCAGGGGCAGAGGTCACAGAAGGGCAAGCACATTTGAAATGTGTTAACCAATCCTGCAACTCCTCAGTACTAAGAGACAATTGATAAAATATTGTATAGGATAAAGTCTTGTTAAAGCTGCCAAACATTTCTGCTCCTCAACTAGTGAGTGGCTGAGTAAACTAGTGCATCTACAGAGGGATACTACTCAGCAAGTGCAAGGAAGACATCATACATCACTACCACCAAAAGAATAAACTTTACACATACGGTGCTGATGAATAACCAGATGCAGAGCTGACTATGGAATTCTACTCTGGGCACACAGTATGCATGGATCAGAACTTATCATGGATGGGGGAGGGATGGCTAAAGAGACAAGAGGGAACTGCCTGGAATGATACTGTTTGTATCTGACTACAGATGTACAAAAGGCATTTTAACAGGTTTCCTGTGTCAGTTAAGAAACTATTACACCGAACACTTGCTCTTTTCTCAGTTGGAGCTTTGTAACTTATACTCACAGCTATGAGTAAAGAACTTCTGAAGGATAATATGGGGAATTTGCAATTAGGAAATTAGCAGGAGACATAGTTATGGTTTGAATAGAAAATGGCCCTGACAAGAATATAACAGCAAACATAAAAAAGAGAGATATTAATCAAATCATCACACAAATATGCTCAATTATGACCTTGCCACTGAGGAGTATAAGCTACCTAGGAGCAGATCTTGTGATCTCAACAAATGAAGAAAAGCCAGGGGAGGCTCCTCTGAAGAATACTGCATTAAGGACCCAGAAGTGATGGCCTTCTCATTCTAATATATGGGGGTGGGGAATAAACTGTCATTTCAGAGCTGGACAGTGGCTTAGTGGTTAAGTGCACTGGCTGATCTTCCAGAAGATCTGGGTTCAATTCCTAGCACTCACATGGCAGCCCACAATTGTCTGTAACTCCAGTTCCTAGGGATTTGGTACCCTCACAAAGACATACATGCAGGGAAAACACAAATGCACACAAAATAAAAATAAAAGAAACTGTAATTTCAACTTTGAAAGACTGTCAATAACTACACTACAATAAAATCAATGTTTGTAGCCAAATCTCATATTCACCAACTCACGACTGCTTCTTCTGTACACTCAAATCTGTAGCCCTTTTGGATAACTGGGACCATTGTCTCTATCATTAGAAACCCCCTCTTGAGCCGGCAACACGACCCAGCAAGTAAAAGTACATGTTGCACAAGCCTGACAACTTGAGTTTGATCCTTAGATTCCACAATGGAAGGAGAGGACTGACTCCTCATAGTCATCCTCTGACCTCCACATGTGGGCTAAGGCAAGCACGTGCATACAAACACTCCCCACAAATAAAAATGAAAAGAAAATATCTATGACCCCATTTCTTACAGCTCTAAGTACCTCCCAACCTCAGTGGAACTCTGAAACACAGCCTGCTACTACACAGAGAGGACCAAGAGGTGAGTGACCACCCACCAGGTGGGGCACCCCACTCTGTAGGCCCTCCATACTGGGACAAAACCCCGGGCCAGTCCCCGACCTGCCTCAGCTTCTCTAGACAGCCAGCAGGTGAGCTTCCTATAGGCAGGCTGCTCCAACACGCCCACCCCATCTATGGGACCCTGCAAGCTACAAGTCCCACTCTATCCCCAAACCCTCCTATCCCCCTTACCCCACAACCTCAGTGGAACTCTGAAAAACATCCTGCTACTACACAGAGAGGACCAAGAGTTGAATGACCACCTACCCAGTGGGACATCCCACTTTCTAGGCCCTCCATAAGGGGGCAAAACCTCAGGCCCCACCCCCACTTGCCTCAGCTTTTCCAGCCAGTCAGGTGCAAGTTTCCCGCAGGTAGGCTGCTCCAACACCCCCACCCCATCCATTTAGACCCATCAGACCCTGCAAGCTACA
Organism: Alexandromys fortis; assembly: GCF_014885135.2. Lineage (NCBI taxonomy): Eukaryota > Metazoa > Chordata > Mammalia > Rodentia > Cricetidae > Alexandromys > Alexandromys fortis. The sequence goes on from NW_026067920.1 coordinate 3,610,018, forward strand.
AGCTCTGCCCCCAAATCCTCCAATTCCCCTGCAACCTCAGAGGAACTCTGAAACACAGAGAGGACCAAGAGAGCAAACCAAGAGAGACTTCAGTGGCTCCCTGAGACATGGACAGGGACAGTACAGAGCAAAGAACAGTTCTCAAAGACACAGATAGCCACTGCAGGGATTGGACCAAGAGGTAAAGACACTGCCGGCACCAATTGAAGGAAGAGATGGGTAGGAGCCAATGCAAGAATTCATTCAACAACCTAAAAAACAGTATGGTAACACCAGAACCCAGTGGTCACACAACTGGAAGACTTGATCATCCTAACCCAGAAGAATCAGAAGAAACAATTTTAAATGTAACTTTATGAGGATGATGGAGACCTTTAAAGAGGAAATGAAAAATTCCCTTAAAGAAATGCAGGAAAACACAAAAAAAAATTGGAAAAAATCAATAATCTCTCAAAGAAACCCATGAAAATCTAGGAAAACATAAAACAGGTGAAGCAAACAGTTTAAACTGTTCAATATGTGAAGACTGAAATAGAGGCAATAAAGAAAACACAAACAAAGGGAATTCTGGATATGGAAAATCTTGGTGAACAGGAACTACAGAGGTAAGCATAACCAATAGAATACAAGAGATGGAAGAGATGATCTCAGGTATTGAAGATATTATAGAGGAAATAGATTCATCGGCCAAAGAAAACATTAAATCCAATAAATTCTTAACACAAAACATCCAGGAAATCTGAGACACCATGAAAAGACCAAACCTAAAAGGTAAAAGTAGAAGAACTCCAGCTCAAAGGCACAGAAAATATATTCAACAAAATTATAGAAGAGAACTTTGCCAACCTACAGAAGGATATCCCTACAAGAAGCTTACAGAACACTAAATAGACTGGATTAAAAAAAAGTCTCCTCACCATATAATAACCAAAACACAAAACATATAGAAGAATATTAAAAGCTGCAAAAGAAAAAGGTCAAGTAACACATAAAGGCAGACATATCAGAATTACACCTGACTTCTCAATGGAAACCATGAAAGCCAGAAGGTCCTGGACAGTGTGCTGCAGACACTAAGAGACCACAGATGCAAGCCCAGACTACTATACCCAGAAAAGCTTTCAATCACCATCGATGGAGAAAATAAGATATTCCATGACAAAACCAGTTTTTTTAAGTCTTTAAAGAAATTATTTGTGTGCACGTGCATCACAGTGTGCCTGTGGATGTCAGAGGACAACATGTAAGAATCAATTCTCTTTCTAGCATGTGGGTCTTAGGGACTGAACTCAAGTAATCAGGCTTAGCGGTAAGTACCTTTGGTCAGAGCTGCCAGTTTTGTTTTTAAGACAAGGTTTTACTGTGTTACCCTGGCTGGCCTCAAACTTGCTATGACCAGTCTGTAGACCAAACTGGCCTTGCATTCACAGAGATTTAACTGCCTCTGCCTCCTGAGGGTTGAGATTAAAGATATAGGCCACCACACCCAGTTCTGAGCTTCAATTTGTAGTTACCATCCCCATCAAAGAACCTTCTCTTTGTAACAAATGGAGACAATCATAGGAAACCACAACTAGACACAATGCAAAGTGAGATCAATGGATTGTGGAGAGCCCAGTCCTGGTGGATACATCTACATTACAACTCCCATATCTGTGGCTCAGGGAACATTATGGAAGAGGAGGCAGAAAGATTGTAGGAGCCAGAATACCAAAAAGTCTGATGTGAAGCAGTCTAGGAGAAAAACGTATGCATAAACAAGACCACAACAAAGGCAGTAACATGTATATAACGTAATAATTCTATTATGTAACATATATGTAATTGTTCCATGTACATACATTATAACATGTATATGCATACAGTATATAATGTAGATGGGGAACTATCATAGGCTCTCATCCCTAGACAAAGAATTATAGGTAGCTAATAACTGCTGGGATGAGAACTAGCCTCTCCCATTTATATATTACTTGTGCATACACATATAAGCATACATAATACATACCACATATATTTATGTAACAAACATAATAAAGAAGTTACTGATGTGAAAATGGGGGCATGGAGAAGGGGTTTGAGGGAGGGTAGTTAAAAGTGGGGAAGTGATGTGATTCTATTTCAACTTAAAAACATTCTTTTAAATTAAAAAAATGAACAGGAAAAATTGCAAAAGAAAGAAGAAAGGAATGAACACTGGTGATGCTGAGACACCCTGGTGCTCAGAGCAGTCTGTGGGGTAGCAGTATTAGCAGCAGAGGCTTGGAATATATGCAAACTCCTAGTCCCTCGCAGCTTCCTGCACTAAAATGTTTTAAACAGCTTCAAGGCTGATCTACATGTACTTATGAGAAATAGAGAGCTAGGCTTAGTGTCCACTAGGTCTTACAATGCTTCATTAATGTGTCAGGCTTAAGAGATTCTCTAAGCAGTTCAAATGATCTTGTGGGTGCCTCCCCAGGTGGTCCCATGTGATGGCAGAAAGTAACATTTCTATGTTCTTTGGAGACACCATCATAAGGAGCGCACAGCAAAGAGGCAATGATGCTCCCAACAAGGATATGTAAAAGTTGGGAGCCCCTGGTCTCCCTTCATCAAGCAGAGGAGCTAACCTCACCTATATATTCTTCCTTAAGGAATTTCCCCCCATAAAGACTAATAAGCTGACCAAAACTACACTAAGGAATGATTCATCAGGGCTCACAGCTTTTTATTTCCAAACATGTTCAGATATTTGAGTGAGTACCTGAACGCTAAGATTTAAGCCTAAAAACTCTTTGCAAAATAGAGGGCCACCCACAACCAGAAAGTTTATTTGAATAATAAAAATAAATTAATAAAATACTTCCAATCAGTTTCAAAATTTGCTAAATAATTCCTTCATTATCTAAGAATACCCAGAACACATTTAATCATAACAAAGTTAAGACATTGCAACATGTTTGGCTGTGGAACCAACGAAAGCTGTAGGACGTAGCAGGAGGGATAGAGCCTGACAAGCATAGCCCACATGATGGAACAGTGTCAAAGAATTTGTCAAAGAAAATCACAGTGAAAAAGCAGCTGTTGAGTTTGAATGCCTGTAGCCAGACCACATTTCCCTACAAAACAGTACCCAAGAAAGAAAGATTTATATGATGCTAAAATTTTACAAAGCTTCACGAAGAATGGAAAATAAAAACGCCCTCATGGCAGCCAAGCCTCAGGCCAAACACTGGGCTGCTGCCTGGGCCTGGGCCTGGGAAGCTGTGCACCTACTTGGGTGTTTGCTGCACCTCTGCCCACCATCGGTGGTCAGTGTGATTGATGAGCAGCAGGATCTGACACCAGAGCAGTACCAGGGCTGGGTGCGTGGGCACCATGGATCGAACCCGTGCATTGAGGTTCTCTAGAGTATAGAAGCTGCCTTCACAGCCATCACTGGTGAAGAGTCTAGTGGCAGCTGCTGTGATTCTCCGAAACATTCCTAGAACCAAACAAAAATAGGTAAAACAGATTATGGGGAATGCCTCTACTGTTCATCATGATCCAATACCAGGTCATATGCTTTCCCACATTTATGTGAATATAGCACTTAGCACTTAGAGAATTGTGACTTTTGTGTATGTACATGTGCTCATGTGTATACTTGAGTACATATGTGTTGAAGTTAGAGGTTCATGTAGGGTCAATATTGCTTCTCCATCTTATTTTTTATTTTTTGAAACAAGGTCTCTGGTTCACTGATTAGATAAGACTGCTGCCAGTGAGCCCTACAGATCTTGGTATCTCCAGCTGCCTGCTAGGATTGTAGAAATCATGCCTGGTTTTTTACAGAGGTGCTGAGAATCCAAACTCAGGTCTTCATACTTTGTACAATAAGCACATCGCTCATAAGCCCTTTCCCAAGATCCAAACTCCAACTTTTCTAATCAGAAACAGACACTAAACTTATTAATAAGTCAGTTCACTTTTTTTTTTAATATTTATTTATTTATTATGCATACAATATTCTGTCTGTGTGTATGTCTGCAGGCCAGAAGAGGGCACCAGACCTCATTACAGATGGTTGTGAGCCACCATGTGGTTGCCAGGAATTGAACTCAGGACCTTTGGAAGAACAGGCAATGCTCTTAACCACTGAGCCATCTCTCCAGCCCCCGTCAGTTCACTTTTTGTCCCTCTGCTGATTGGCACTGCCTTGTTCTCTAGGAGTACAAAACAGCTGCTGTGGAATCCTCAACACAAGTGGTCAAGAAAGAACTAGCCAGCATGGAGGCAAAGGATTCAGGCCACAGTTGGGAGAACATAGAACTGAGCCACAGGCAGCAGATAGAATGGCATCTTACAATTCTGGCTGGCTGAGAATCTAGGGGCAGAAACACAAGGGGCTATCAAAGCAAGGAGGACAATTGTCAAGAGAGCTAAATATATCTTTATAAAAGTATAGCTGATTTATTTCAACCCTATCTTGAAACCAACCAAATACCTAAACACAGTAGTTCTTCCACCTACTGTCACATAAACATTTATATAAAACTTAATGGCACAAGGGCAAGCCCTGTATATCTAGCCATGGCAGGTTCTTCCAGACGGTGTACATATGCTGTATCAAAAGGGAAGCCACTGACCACATGAAGCCATTTAAGTGGATTAAAATTAAACAAAATCACAAAGTACTTTAAGCATGTTGTCTGCATTTTAGTTATTCAGTCACAGGGGCAGCTAAAGGCCACTGTGTCTATACAGACATGATGCATATCAATTTTACTGTAAGTTTTGCTGGACAACACCGACACACAGTAAAAATACTCCTTTGAGTGTTTTTATTTCCTTTTTTTTTTTTTTTTTTTAAGGAAAGAAGGCTTTTGAAGGAAGAAAAAAAGGAGAAGCTACAGCAACTGGAGGTTAAGTACCCAAACTATCTGGCAGTCTACCAAGTGACACAGCAGAGACATTTGCCATCCAAAGAAGGCAAGAGAAAGTTCTTCAGGTAGCAAATCCAATCAATGGAAAATATTAAATGACCAACATACTAAACACAATCACTATTCATAAACAGGCATACTTTCTTAACTTTCAATTTGCTAGAGTGGTCAGTGAAGCATAAATCAAAAGATCTTTAAGGACCAGGGCAATGGCTCAGTGGGTTAAAATCCTTGCTGCACAAGTCCGATGATTGATTTCCAATTCCAGAACTCATGACAGATGTGTGGTGTACATCCAATTCCTACAGCAAGATGTGAGGCAGAGACTGAAGGATTGATGAAAGGCTCTTGTTGGCAGTGGAATAGCAGAAACAAGAGCCTACCTCAAAACAAAGTGGAAAGAGAGAACAGACACCTGAGACGTTGTCCTCTAAGTGCACACCTTGACATGGCTCATGACCTTTCTGTCTCTCTGTTTCATACAAACAAAACAAGTAAATAAATTTTTAGATAACAAACAATATGTTTAAAAAGAAAAAAATCAGTATTAGGAAATAAGATAGTTTGAAACTAGCATCCATTATCAAAATTAAATTCTGGCACTTTAATGTTCTAAGGATGCCATCAAATAAAGGGTGCAGTCCATATAATGTCTCTTTCTCCATGGCTCACCTGGGCAGCCTAGCCTGTTTTTCTCCCTACCCTGTTTTCAACTCCATTTCTCTTGTCTATTCTTCATAGTCCAAAGGCTGGTTCTGCTGCACACTTCAAGAGTATACCAGGAACCCTCAGAAACTGTTTACTGATAAACTGCTCATCTCTTCCTAGATCCGTGTGTGTATTGGTGTACCACCCGCCCCACTGGCTGTGAAGTTCCACAAAGGCACAAAACACATCTGCTTGTCTAACACCAGGACACCAGAGCCCAGTATAGACAAGTCAGAATATGTCCTGTTGAATAAAGCCTAAGGTAAGTAACTACCTTTTACTCTAAGGTATGAACATAAAATGCACATACTTAAAATGCATATAGAGGGGGCTGGAGAGATGGCTCAGCAGTTAAGAGAACTGGCTTAGTTCAATTTCCAGCAATTGCATGGTGGTTCATAACCATCTATAGTGGGAGCTGATGCCCTTTTTGGACATAAAGGTATATATGCAGATAGAGCACTCATATACATAAAATGAATAAATAAATCTTTTAAAAAATGCACACAGAAATCCAAACATAGAGAACACCTTCTTACTGGAGACACAACCTGCTTTTACTTTCTGTCATTTCTGGCTTGGGATTTAGTTACCTCCAGAATTCCAACTGATAAGCTATTTTCACTGGCAGCAAACAATTAGTTTCTTATCCGTTTCTCTTCTTTTCACAAAGCAACCCACACACTCAAGGGAAGGCCACCCATGCTGGTCAAAGCAGCCAGGAGCTCATGGCTGCCTACAGAGGTCATGGATGGTCAATTAGCATACTTTGGAGGCTCAAACCACTGTGGTCATAGGCCAACCTTCTGTCATGTGAAATGAATCCACCAGAAAGCAAGGCCAAGATAGAAAACACAGCCAGGACATGGAAATATGGGATAAAAATCACCATGTCACACTCCGCCCCTCCCTCACTTAAACAAACAAGTGTTATTATTTTTTTTTTTTTAAAGTCAAGTCTTCATATAGGTCAGACAGACCTGCCTCAACTGAGGATGACCTTAAAATACCAATTCTCCTGCCTCCACCTCCTGGTTAATAGGATTAGAGGTAAGAACTGAGATTACAGGTGTGTGCTGCTTAGGTTAGGTAGGAATCAAAACAAGAGTTTTGTATGTGCTTGGTTTTCATACAGGTTTTTGTATGTAGTGTCAATGGACTGACATTCCCAGCATGAGTCTTTAGGTTTTGTTTGATTTTTACATTTATTTGTTATTGGTGAGGATATGCACATGTACCACAGCATGTATGTGAAGGTCAGAGAATAACCTGAAGTAATTGATTCTCTACTACTGTGTGGTTCTCCAAAGATCACATTCAGGCTGGGCAGCACACACCTTTAACCCAGCACTTGGGAGTCAGAAGTAGGTAAATCTCTTTGAGTTCAAGAGCAGCCTGGTCTATAGAACAAGTTCCAGGTCAGCTAGTAGAGATAGGATAGATAGATGATAGATAGATAGATAGATAGATAGATACAGATGAAGATAGATAGACAGACAGACAGACAGACAGACAGACAGACAGACAGACAAAATCACACTCAGATTATCAGGGTTGGTTGCAAACACCTATATCTACTAAACAACCCTGCTGGCCTCCACTTCTTTTTTTATTGTGGTAAAGTACATAAAACATTAAGTTTACCACCTTGATAATTTTTAAATATACAGCTTTGGTATTAAATGCATTTATGTTATGCAACATCAGCACCATCCATTTACAATTTTTCTCATCTTATAAAACTGAAACTCTAAAGTCATTAAATCCCTTTCCTAAAGCCCTCGGCAACTACCATCCTAGTTTCTGATTATCTTATATAAATGAAACACAGTGTATCTTTTTGTGTCTGGCTTACATTGTTTAACACGATGTTTTCAAGGGTACCTATGGTGGTTTTTTAATTTCATCTTATGTATATGAGTGTTTTGCTAGCATATATGTATGTGCACCTTGTGCGTGCCTGGTTCTGGTTGAGTCTAGAAAAGGGCATCAGATCTACTGGAATTGGAGTTACAGATGATTGTGAGCCTCTAATATACTGGGAAGCAAAGATGGGTCCTCTGCAAGAATAAAAAATATAGTCAGGTGGTGGTGGTGCACAGCTTTAATCCCAGCACTTGGGAGGCAGAGACAGGTATATGTATATCTGTGAGTTTGAGGCCAGCCTAATCTACAGAGTAAGTTCCAGGACAGGTTACAAAGCTACAGAGAAACCCTGTCTCAAAAAACAAAAAACAACACCCCCCGTAGAAAATACACTTAACTACTAAGTTATCTCAAATATCGTATGTTGTTTCTATGTCAGAATTATTTTACTTTTTCAGGCTGAAAAGATTCCATGCATAAACACATTCAACTCTATAACCTATGTATAATACCATATTTGGCTTTTAACCAGCCCACCAATGTCAAAGTTGCTTCTACATCTTAGCTATATAAGGAATGCTGTTATGAAGACTCGTATACAGCCATCTTCCAAGCACTCTGCTCCCATTCTTCCAGATATCTGCCTATCAATGTAACTGCTGGACCATATGTACCAGGCTCACTCCTATCATCATGTTCTCACATGCACAAGGAGTATGGAGAACAGGGCTCTGCTGGAGACAGAGCACACAAACTACTACCAAATCTAATCGGATTCACTTACCAGATTTGAAGATGTGGATGAGACACATGAGCAGTGTGCCTAGCTCTTGACAGTAGAATGTATGCTGCTGTTCACTCATTTCCACTTTGAGCTGTTTTGTGACAATGTCTTCTAAAAGAATTCCAACTAACTGTAAAAGAAACCTTCCAAGAAAGGGAGTAAATGACAGCATATTAGGTCACTATCAGTGAGCTTATGCCAAGCACAAGTGTGAAATAAAGACCATCAGTTTGTATAAAGTAAAAAAAAAAAAACCAAACCACAAGGACGGCACACGGAACAAAGTGAAAATTAACTGTTTCAGACCATCACTGTGAACGAAAGCTCTGCTTCCCTCTATATCACCTTCCTCAAATATGAAATGATAATCATAACACCTTCAAGGTCCATCAAACAAAATGACAAGTGATTATTTTTTTAAAGCTTTATCAGCTGTAAGAGTGTTACATAAATACAAGCTGGTAATTTGAAGGAATTTAGTGTAACACCAGTTTTACCCACTCCTTCAACTCAGCAGAGAGAGGGTAATGGGCTGCCAGTCAACTCTGCAAACGAAAAGGCAGTGTGTGGGTCCATAAGACACCATGGGTGTCTCCCCTTGAAAATATGGGAGGCCCTAAGGAGCACATTCGCAGCACTGCTCTAATGTAGCAAGTACTCCAGGAGTAGGCAATACTTCTTCCTGCAAAGTGCTGGCAAGTGCCTGAAAAGTGATCATACCACTGCCCTGGAGGAGCTCCTATACCATGTGGAAGGGAAGACACAAGATACCTGCAGGTACCTCCTAGATGCTGTTCACCTTGGCAATGAGGTTCTTAAAGCAGCACATGGTGAAATAAATACAAGGCAGATTTTTCAGTGGCTTACTCTAGATTTTTAACTATTCTAAAGGCAATTCATCTTTTAACATGCTGCAGGTAGGGCAGGTCACCCCTGCTTAATCACAGACTTGTCAAGTCTGTCACAAAGACAGCTAGAATGAGACAGGACCTTAAGAAAGGTGTGACACAAGGCCATTGGTGAGGTAGGTGAGAATAAAAATTGGGTAAGGGGGCTGGAAAGATGGATTGGGATTCAAGAGACCCTCTGGCAGAGGACCCAGGTCCAGTTAGTACCTAGAACCTACATGGCAGGTTTCAACTGTCTGAAACTCCAGTTCCAGGGGATTCAATGCCCTCTTCTGGCCTCCACGTGCACTCAGTAAACTTACACATAGGCAAAACACTCATATATATTTAATAAAAAGAAATAAACCTAAAACAAAAAGAAGACCCGAAGGAAGACCAGCAAATGTTGTTGGCTGCTGCTGCTGAGACACCATGGGATCAGCCAAAAGTCTCAGGTCAGTTTACACTTCAGAAAGAAAGTATACCTTGAGAATGTTTCTTCTGGCAAATTCTTCGTTTGTCTCCCTTCACTGCGTTCTCCTAATGTTGAATTACCGTCTCCCTCTCTTAACCTGCTAATTACTGGACAGGAGATTAAATATGGAGAGAAGGAGAGTTCCTGAATACGAGAAAGAACAATATCTTCGGTTGACTGGGAAATGAGAACCCTCAGAATGGCTAGGATTCCAGATATCCACAGCTGCACGGTGCTTACAGAAGCCTAAAAAAAAAAAAGAGAAAAAGAAAAAGAAAAAAAATGCTAAAGCTAAGAAAAAATGATTAAACTTCCCTTTGTTAATTCCAAGGAAGAAAATTACCCTAATTTACTACTTCACCAGAAAGTCCCTACAGCACTGGTTCCAGGTATGGTCCTATAGAAGCAGGATCAGGCTCAGGTGAAGAACTGGAAAAATGTAAATTCTCCCACTCACCAGCTGTGGCAGATCTGGGCCGGAACCCGCCCTCTAGTGCATCAGCAGTGTCTGGTGAGACTCACCATAGTGCTTGGAGTGATGAACATACTCCGCAAAAGCATATCCACGGGACGTAGTGAGGAAGGAGCCAGAATCTCAAACAAGGTATTTAATACTCCAAGGGCTTCATGAGAATCAATGTGCATCTGTGGAATTAAGCATGTCTGTGGTACCCAACTGAAATGCCAGCTTCACACACATAATTCCTGCACCTCGAGGGCACACAATCACCACCATTCCTATCATGTCCTTGCAGCTAAAAGTTAAAAGCATTTTACTTTCAGAGGTAATCCTATTTCAGAACAGTGTATCAGCTGCACTCTACTTTAGCAATAGCCCCAGTAAAGCTTCAAGACAGTCTCCATTCCAGACCTCACATCCTTCCCTTTCCAGCTGGACTGCTATAATCTCAGGGACTATGCATTGCTCTCTGCTCTGCCTGAAACATTCTCTTGAAGGTATCTGCTAGAATTGCTCTGTTCCTCCATGTTTACTCAAATGTCACCTGCTGTACAAGGCTTTTTTTGGTCATTGATTGAACAATGAATGCATCCTCCTATCCTGACACTATCCCTTTCCCACAGATAACTACTATCCTGATATTTTATACGCTTTGATAATGTATTCCTTTGTTATCTACCTTATTATTCATTGTCTGCCTCAATGAAAGCTTGACTCTAAGGTGGGAGAACACTGCTTTTCAATATATTTTGTTCAGTCAAGTATTGTCTATCTATCCCTGCACTACTACTTAGCACACGAAGACAGTAACTACTGATACAGTATGCCTACAAGTGTTTATGAAATGAGGAGAACCATGGCTACTTTGTGCTTTCTAAAGAACCTATTTCAAAAGCAGTGCCTTGCCATAAAACAGGGGGTTTCATTCAAAGCATGGCTAGAGGTTAATTTGGTAGCTTCTCAGGTTTTCTGGTAGAATTGTCTATAGCCAGGCTCTGTCTGTTCTCTATCTTCTTTTGTAATGGTGCTATGGTAAAAGTCACGCAGACTTCTGTGCTTTTAGGCACACTCGGTCCAGGAGCCAGGGCTGTTTGTTTCCATAAGATGTGGAACAGCCAGATGACTGCATTTTCTGAATTAACTAGTAATGTCATTTTATTATAGAAATTCTGAGCAAGTGATGAATAACTGCTAGGTTACTGTGTAAGTAAAAAGAAAACAAACAAATGGAAAATCATAAAGCTAAAGATCAAATAAAATACCTAACTGACTAGAATAAAGGAGTCAGGATAATAAAAAAGGACTCAGTTGAAACGACTCAGTCTGTAAGTCAGAACTGGGCCAACCAATTGCAGACGCTGCACCCTCAAGCTCTGTGAGGATGGAAACCCTCAATACCCTTTCTGACCTTAATTCCCCCACTTATAAAGTGAGAAGGTAATTTCAACCTCAAAGGAAAATGGGAATAAAAGAAGCTACTTGCCCCACAACCAGCAATCAGAACAATTTTCAGAGCAAGAACCTGTCGGGATATAAAGATCACAACCCAAGCATCTCAGTCCTCTCTGAAATAAATTACACATGATGGCAAACCAAGACCACAGTGACAAACCTGCTGCTTGGCTAACATGGGCAGGATGATGTCGGCGACCTGCCGAGATAGCCGTTTCCACTTGTCCTCGTTCTCTTTGTGGCACTGCTGCAGAACGAGGATAAACATCTCCAGCACCTGCAAGAATGGGTAGGATCAGAGTACTTCCTGATCCAGGACCTCTACTTTGTCAAGTCCCACATTGTTCCCAGCTCAGCAGGGCAACTTTCTGGTTCAAAGATAAGATATATATAATCCCCAATGAAGACTGAGGAAGTCACAAATCTATATCCTGTGATATGTGAATGTGAAGCAGACCAAAACAAATAAAACAAAACCAAAAACAAACAAACCCCCACAGACACAAGGACAGAAGCAGTAAGCTCCAAGGGCACGGGTGAGCCAGAGCCACGCTGGGCTCAGGAAGACTCAGGAAGATAGTAATCAGTATTATTTCTACGGCATTATAACATTTCATGAAGAAAGAAATCAAGGAAAAATCAGACTTACATTAATCTGCAGAACTCAAAGACAGTCTTGAATAAACACTCTATGGGATGGATATCTTATATTCCTATGTACTTTAAATCCACCTCAGTGCTCTTTGCAAAAGCAATCTATTTTCGATTAGCCCTCACAACAGTCATACAAAGCTGAGCATGAGTTTATTGGTAGTCATTTTGGTCATTCAAAATAGATGTATTTATTACCTAGAAAAAGTTTGTAACAGAGACACCTGGTCCACTGCCCATTTTGTAGAGAAAGTCTTATTGGAACACAGTCATGCCATCTGTACACAGACTGTCTGTATCTACTTTCCAGGTACTACAGACTGGGAAGGCCACAAAGCTTGCAATGCTGGTTAGTTTGTGGTTTACAAAAAAGAATCTACTAATCCCTGAGTTATAAAATATGGCTGCTATAAAAGATGCACACCACCTCAGGGACAATATAAAGCCTAATCCTACTACTGTATGCCCAAAGCTGCCTCTCTTCAAGGTCCAAGCGCAGTGCTCATGCTACACAAGAACCTCTTTAGTTCATGGGCATTCAAGAATCTCCATGAGGCATACTGAGACCCTGACCTGTGTATGCACAAGTGGTATGATCTTCCCCAAGGCACTACCAGCCCTGCCATGCTTGCCAGGGTCATCTGCTTACTCTCAAATTACTTTTTGCCTCTTGTATTTTTTTATTGTAGTCATGTGACTTAACTAAGCATTAAACATTTAAATATTACGATTGATCAAAATGTAACAAAGAAAGTGCTGTTTAGACTTGTGGTTTTTCATGAAGATTCAGAGAAAGGCAGCTGAAAGGAACTAATAAAATAGAGAGGGACAGGCAAAAGTACAAGTTTAAAAGGGACAAAAATTAAGAAAACTACATTTCCACACATGGATTGACTCATAGCATTTAAAATCCCTGTTCCAGCTTAGGGGAAACAAAACTAGAAATGAGTACAAATAAAAAAAAAGTGACTGTTTCAAGAAGTAAATACCTATTTATTTTATTTCGGATTTAAAATTTCTAGTATTGGGCTGGAGAGATGGCTCAGTGGTTAAGAGCATTGCCTGCTCTTCCAAAGGTCCAGAGTTCAATTCCCAGCAACCACATGGTGGCTCACAACCATCTGTAATGAGGTCTGGTGCCCTCTTCTGGCTTGCAGACATATACACAGACAGAATATTGTATACATAATAAATAAATATTTTAAAAAAATAAGTAAAATAAAATTTCTAGTATTTTTAAAAAGTCAATGGTTTAGATCAACACTGCCAATTAACTGATGCTTGAACCATGTTTGAGAATACACAGCCTCTGTTACATTTAGTACCTAGTGCATTTTCTTCTTTCACTGCCATTTACTTTTGTTTTTGTTTTTTGAGATGGTTTTTCTGTGTAGCTTTGGTGCGTGTCCTGGCACTCACTTTGTAGACCAGGCTGACCTTGAACTCACAGAGATCTACCTGCCTCTGCCTGCCAAGGGCTGAGATTAAAGGTGTGTGCCACCATCAGCTGGCTCACTACCATTTCTTCAAGTCCCAGAGAACCCAATGCTCCTGAGACTGTTCACCACACACAGAACCTCATGGAAACAGCATGCTTATCCATGTTGATGATGTGACTATCACTGTACCTTCCGCTTACCTGATGGTACTGGATGAGTCTCAAAAGCATCGACACCACCACCTCCTTCTGGGTTTCAAGCTCTTTCCCTGCATCAGCTTTGTTTGTTCCTCTTAACACAAACAGGTCATGGACAATGGGCTGCAGAGCAGGTATGGCTGTGGGCACAAAAGATTGAGCAAAAGATTGTAGAAAAAAATGACACTTAGACAACTATCAAGACTTTCAAAGTACTTTTAAGAAACAAAGGAAACCTTAGTTGGTACTTGGCTTACAGAATGGACTGATTAGGATTGTTAAAAAGTGTATTTGAAATCATGATCATGCTATTGTAAGAGGTCATGGTTCTTCCTCTCAACACTGATTAACAGCTTGTCAGTGAAGGCTTCTAATAACAACAAAAACCATAGATTTAATATCAAATGCAGCATCACTTCTGACAAAAAGTGACTGAAATCAAAGTCAATTTTAAAATAAGAAAGCATTCCAAATAACCAAAACAGTAACCTCTCTACTTTATGCATAAACTACCTGATTTTACTTAAAAAGATGTTAAATATTGTGGTTACAGGTAGCACAATTAATTAAAAACCCAGAGACAGAAATTGGAGTTCAATCTGAAGGCCAGAAAAGCAAAATAGTGCCAGGTGGTGGTGGCGCACGCCTTTAATCCCAGGAGTCAGGAGCAGAGGCAGGCAGATCTCTGTAAATTTGAGGCCAGCCTAGTCTATAAGAGATAGGACAGGCTCCAAAGCTACAAAGAAACCCTGTCTCAAAAAAAAAAAAAAAAAAAAAAAAAAAAAAAAAAAAAAANAAAAAAAAAAAAAAAAAAAAAAAACAAGCCAAGATAAAACAAAACAAAGCAAAACAGCCAGCCACTGACTCTTACTTCTACCTCAGTCTGAAATGACGATCCTGCTTCAGAAATCTCAGAATGTGACTATGAGTGAGAGCTGTCTCCTCTCTATATTCCTCTCTAGTGCTGGGATTAAAGGTATACACCACCACTGCCCAGTTTCTACGGCAGGCAAACTAGCGTAGCTACTATGATTAAAGGTGTGTGTCACCACTGCCTGGTCTGTAAGGCTGACCAGCGCAGCTGTTTCACTCTCTGAACTTCAAGCAAACTTTATTTGTTTAAATACAAATGAGATATCAATACAGTTACATAATATATTATAAGTCAAGGTATTAGATTTATTATACTGTTTAAGTTAAAAACTGACTCATTAAATTAAGAATTTTTTTTCAGGTCTTACTTATTTTTATCCAAAATAGGAGTCAAACGAAATTAATTGTTTTAACAGTATCATATAGGAAAACAATGATAATAGAAATGGCTTTAATTGGTACACAGCATACTGATACCTACTGAAATGCATACATACATTCCTGAATTTTGGTAACACAAACATCCTGACCATCTGTGACATATGCACAAATACTTAGTGATATGAATATGCATGTACACATATACATGCAAACATACACTCTGTATACGCACACATTCTGGTGGTCTATGGTAAGAATATATACATATCCAGACCCTCAGTGCCACGTAACATCCTTGCTTTTACTTGCTTACTGAACTTCCTCCAGATGAGCAAGTAACCTAGCATGAAGTAAAATGGCTGACTGCCACTAATTCTCAGTGCAATGACACTACAAGTCCAGGAAACCTTACATCCATGTATGTTTTAAAAAACATTTTTTTATGTGTATCAGTGTTTTACCTAAATGTATGTTTGTGTAGCACCTGTATTCAGTGCCTTGAGAAAGCCAGAACAAAGTGTCTGATCTCCTGGAACTATGTGGGTACTTGAAACTAATTCCAAGAGCAGCCAGTACTCTTAACTGCCGAGTCATCTCTCTAGTTCCTAATTTTTACTTTATTATTTGTTTTTCAACACATATATACAAGTGTCCTCAGAAGCCAGAAGAAGGTATCTGATCCCCTAGAATTGGACATCGTAAGTCACCATATGGGTGCTTGGAACTGAACCCAAGTCCTTTGAAAGAGAAACTGGTACTGAGCCATCTCTCCACTTGAGTCTGTGTATTTGACTGTAATCAACTAAACCATCTATCAGCATTTCATGGTCTGTGCTCGGATGGAGCATGAGAGGCAAAGTTGATGAAGACTGAGAGGGCTGATCAATGCCTCTGGTCAGTTTAGGCTCTCCTGTAGAGGTTAGGTGGAGTCTGCAAAGTTCTTAGAATGCACCTATACCAAAGCTCAGAAGCTTCTAGATCAGCAGTTCTCAACCCGTGGGTCTCAATCTCTTGGAGAGGGGCATTGAATGGTCCTTTCATAGGGGTTGCTTATCAAATATTCTGCATATCAGATATTTACATTACAATTAATATCAATAGCAACATTACAGTTATGAAGTAGTAACTAAAATAATTTTATGGTTAGGGGTCACCACAACATGAAGAACTGTATTAAAGGGTCACTCAGAAGGTTAAGAGGCACTGCTCTAAACTCTTAGCAAAGGAGTAGGGAGAATCCAACAGGGAAAGGCTAGAAGACTGGAGTTAAAAGTTCGAAGGAAGAATCACGACACATTCTTTTTGGTCATTGTTGCTGATGTACAAGTCAAGACCTAGCTGAACAGCCCAGGCTGGCCACAACTCACGGTCATCCTGCCTCCACCTCAGGAAGGCCATTAACAGAGGCATACACCATCATACAGCTACAGAACATTCTTAAAATACACACCACACCTACTTTATCAGCTAAAGGGGGAAAGCTAAGTGGCTAACCATTAGCTATGGTTCATATTTAAGCTTCAGCAAAATAATCAGGCAGCCATGGCATCAACTTGAAGTGCAGGGGTTTTAAAAACCAATGTGCAAAGAAAACTTTAGCTTCCCCATAGTTCTAAATTGATTAACCTTTTACTTTCATGCAGCATGCTTACAAAATATAGTTGTATATAAAATTCAAAGTGTGGTTTATTAAACATTGACTAGCTTATCTTCTAAAATATAATGTAGCAAAACAGAAAACCCCAAAGTTTTGTTTTCCCCAAGGAAATGTCCAACTACAACACCAAAACCAGTAAAAAGAAATCAGAATTTATAGCTAGGTTTGGTGGCATATACCTTTAATTCCTTTACTTAGGAGGCAGAGGCAGGCAGATCTTTGCGAGTTCAAGGCCACCCTGATCTACAGAGTGAGTTCCAGGACAGCCAGGACTGTTACATAGAGAAACCCTGTCTCAAAAGAACAAAAAAAAAAAAAAAAAAAAAAAAAAAAAAAAAAAAAAAAAAAAAAAAGGAAGGAAGGAAGGATGGATGGATTCAGAATTTGAGTTGTAAACGCAGGTCATTTGTAGAAAGTTGAGTAGCATGCACGAAGTCCTGGGTTCTATCCCTACACCTTACAAACCGGGAATAGTAATCATGCCTATAATCCCAGCACTCAGGAGGTAGAAGGAGAATCAGGAGTTCTAGGTCATCCTGGGTTTCATAGTGAGTTCAAGTCAGCATGGGATACATGAGAACTTGTATCCAAAAAAAAAAAAAGTCAAAATTTGATTTGACAAGCTAGATTTAAAATTCTTCTAAGTCTAGAGGTGTGATCAAAATTAAAGTACTTTGCTCATATAAGGCCCCAGATTTGAGCCTATGCCCTCCCTCTGAAAAAGAACAAAGCAAATACAAATGACAAAATTAAAATTTTGTTTCATAAACAGAATCTATCTGTATCTTAATCATGTCACTATTTTTATATTTTCACTTTTTTATATATTTCACAATTGTTTAATGTCCCTCAAATAGTTTACAAATTTTTGTGAATAAGTAATGTGCTTTTTTTCCCTTCTCAAACATCTCTAACCTATGTGCAGCATGCATGAGCCCCCATACATGCACACAGACAGCACATGCAGTGCAGAGCTGTGGTTCAGTTAAAAGTGGGTAGAGGTGAGACCAAGGACAACAAGCAAACATGTATCCCATTACCATGTGTAACAGCCTTCCTTCCACTGGCCATGATGCCATCACATAGCTGGATGATTTTAGGAATTCCAATGATCTGTTTTGAATGGTAGCGCTCATAAGACAGTAAAACCAGGAAGAAAAATATATTTGGAATAATTGCCTCTGATTCCCTAGAAACAAAAACACCCATTTAGACATTTCTTTTTAAAAACTAAGATAAGTGATATGCATACACAGCATAACATAGATCAAGATTCAACCTCAGGAAAAGTACTAGGGTAAAGCAGATTCTACAACCTCATTTAACCCCACCCACACCACTGGGTTTCCTGCCTCTGCTCACGGGGACAGTCTATTGGTTAGGAGAGTGAAGCTCCAGCAGGAGAGGCACCTTAAACATTGGATGCCAGCAAGTAAGATCGTCCTAGCACTTCATTTTTTTTTCCTCTCTTAAAGAAATTCAGACACTAAGGGAAAATGTTCCCTGATCAAAACAACAGAGTCAGGTCAGGGT
Source organism: Alexandromys fortis (assembly GCF_014885135.2). Taxonomy (NCBI): domain Eukaryota; kingdom Metazoa; phylum Chordata; class Mammalia; order Rodentia; family Cricetidae; genus Alexandromys; species Alexandromys fortis. The sequence continues at coordinate 3,628,288 of NW_026067920.1, forward strand.
GTCATAATCAGAACAAGACCTGGGTCTCTAAATCTCGGGGACTCTCAAAACACTCTCCAGTACTGTGCTTTACAAACTACTTATTAAGAACTGTAATTTTCAAAAATTACAAATCTGTTGCATGTACTGTTAGATTATTAAAGCTTTAATGTCTAGCAAGGAAAACTGCAGTCAATATAACTAAAGTTAATAATCACTTCCTTTACTAAATCATGGCCTAAAATTGTTCCCTCTAAAGTTAGGGAACAGGGTTCCACTATGTAAGAAGACGCCACTTAGTGACCTGTCACAATAAACATACACTCTGAATGTTAAATGAGAACACACTAATGAACAAATGCACAACTGTTTCTAAGCACATCTTGAGAAATGTTTTCAGCAAGTGTTCAGCAGAGTAAAAGTGGAAAACATGTAAATCAGACCTCCATTGGAAACCAGCAGCACTTGAAACGCCTATGACTATACGGACCTAAGATCACACGTGTTAGATAACAAGGACAATAACTGAAGTAACTAAACAGTAGTACCTGAACTGGCCCACTTCAATGTACTCAAACTGCTTCAGCACAAAACCGATGAACACCTACATCAGGAAAAGAAAAGCTGTCATCAGTCACAGGCTTACAACATAAAAGCCAGGTACCTTTTTGTCTACTGATCTGTGAACTATTCGCAAGCACATACACAGTAAGATTAGCTTGTTTATAATAACTTTCTCAAAGCTACTCTAAAGTCAGGTAGCTGCAGAATACCTCCAGACATGCCTTCAGGAACTGGTCAGGGCAGACAGGTTGGTATAGGCCTGTAATCCCAGCAAAGGGAGAACTAAGGCCAGCAGATCAAAGTTTGAGGTCAGTCTCGGCTGCATGATAGGACTCTGTCTTACAAAACAAAGTGACTAAATACAGAGATGAATCCTCACTGGGAAAATAATAAATTCTAGCTATTACTCATAATCACATCTGAAGACTTTTTCCAGAGAGTGGTGATCTAACAGCATGAGTCCTGTAGTACACAATGCCTAGATGCTGTCTGTGACAGACACTAGAGGAGCCAGGAGGAAAAGCCAACCCTAGGAACAGAGACAGTATCTGGGCTGAAGAGCTGGTCTATGTGACTCATTTTCTGTGAGATTTCATCACCCTAGAAGAAACTCCCACAGATGAACAACAGAACTTACACCCATTGCTTTGCAGTTCTGGGGCATGCATAGACATTCAGTAGATGCTTAGTAAATCAGTATCTGAACTGAGTTTGTGCCTCAGTTTTCTGCATTTATCCCTCTACAGGACCCACTGATGAAAGTCACGAGAACAAACAGGAGGTCAGAGTTCATGGTAAGAAAAACAGACTATCACCAGTGGTTGGCTAGGAAGCTTTGCTGGTATGAGGCTTGGGCCCAGAATGAAGGACATACATTCAGACATGGGCACAGCACACAAAAATCTGGAAGTCCTGAGCGTTTTCAATGTCAAGTAAAAGGCAGCAATTTTAGGAAGAAAAACAAAACACCTTTCTGTTTTAGAGGAAACACTCTAGATAGAATAACTACAGAAATTATCTGGCAAGACAGCCAAGTCTACCTAACATATCTACTAGTGAATTAATTTTCTATCTATGATGAATAGCTCAAATGGAGATGATTTTACCTCTGCTGAGTAGGAAGTAGGAAAGTGAGAAGAGAGGTAGGCTGCAGTCTTACAGGTATTCTACCTAAGATGCATCCATCAGTGTTCTAGAGACTGCAATCCTATCTATCTATCCACCAGGTACAGCCCCAAGCCTGTTTCTTCTCCAGACCACATAGAGGACAACTGTAGAATAGGTTACCATGGTATGGGAATGAAGGAAGCACAACTATGGTGGCCTGAATAATAAATTTCCTTCATAGGCTCAGATGTAAACGGTCCCCTGCTGATAGTGTCTGGGAGGTAAAGCCCTGCTGAAGAGAGTATGTCACTGGGTACAGGCTTTGAAAGTTTATTGCTTCACCCTACTCTAGTTCATTCTCTTTGCTTCTTGAATGTGGATGGAATGTGAGCTTTCAACTTCCAGCTCCAGATGTCTGTGGCCACACCGGCCTTTTTTATTTTAGATATTATGTGTTAAGGTTTTGCCTAAAGAAGACAGAAGGTGTCAGATTCCCCAGAACTGGAGTTACAAAAGAGTTCCTGCCATGTGGGTGCCAGGAAAACAAATCTGGGTCTTTTAGAAGAGCAGCAAGTTCCCTTAACTACGGAGCCATCTCTCCAGTCCTCACGATGGACTGACTCTAATCCCTCTGAAACCATAAGGCAAAATAAGTTTTCTCCCATATATTTCTTTTAGTCCTGTATTTTATATTGAAGCAGTAAAAAGTAACTAATTTAGAACTTACTACGAAAGTGAGGTATTGTAAAGAACCCTACTGCTGTTTTTTGGAGGAATGTGGAAAAACTTTGGAACTCTTGAGTAGGAAAGTGGTTAGTTACATACCGTAAGCAGAACTTAATGGACAGTTTTAGTAGAACTAGTAGTAGTTCTAGTAGTGGCAAGGATAATGCAGAATGTTGAGAATAACTCCTGGCTCTTGAGGTTTCAAAAGAAACAAGATCTTTATTATCCAATAGACTTGAGGTCATTACTGAGATATTTTAGTAAAGTATCTGCCTGGTTTTTTTGTTCATGTCCTAAGAAGTTGGTTGAGTCTAAATTAAAAAGTAATGGACTAACTTCTTTGATGAAGGAAATTTCAAAGACAACATAACATTGAGTCTACGGACTGGTTATTACGGATAACTCTTATGCATGTCTAGAGTGAAAAAGAACAAAAAGGGCAGAAATAAAAATATACAGTTTGGAGAGAAAAAGCACTAACAAGCATTAACATTGCTCCGTACCCCATATGTGCGCTGAAAGAGAAGCTGTAATTGCTAAAGAGATTAGTGCCATTAAGGAGAGGCTTCCTGGTCTGCATTGTAACAATGAGAAGGGTGCTGTAAGGGCAACACCTCATCCAGCTAAGTTTCTAACTTGTGAAAGGAGACCACTGGGTGTTGCTGGCCCCTATAGAGCAATTGTTTCAAACAAGAAAGTTGTTGCTAGTGTGGTCAAAGGGGCGGAAGTCCATACCAAACTGTTGGCCAAACTTGGCAGAATTTTCCATGTGGAATTGGCTTTGGAGGCATGAAAAATCCAATAGTGAGAGGATCATAGATACTTCTGTGGTTTCAGACAACTGCCAAGGTCAGGCAACCATGAGGAAGAGGAGTCTTTGCAAGAAGCCCCAAGAGGCCATTCATGAAGCTATGAAAGTTAAAACCTGGAGTGTGGAGACACCAAGATGTTGCAGATGTCGGACCTGTGCTATCTGCAAAGAGCTACGTACATGGAGTGAAAGAACTCAAGGAAGAGAGAGATGTATGTGATAACAGCAAAGTTCAAGGGGCTGAGCCATCTAAACCCTTAAAAACTCAAGAACAGAAGAATACATGGAGCTACAGGTTTTGATGTTTGCCCTACTGGGTTTTGGTATTACTTTGGTTCAGTATTTGCTGTATCCCCATTCCTACATTTTGGAATGGGAATGGATATTCTACAGCACTGTAGATAAGAAATATGTAATTTGCTTTTACAAATCAAAGGGTGGTATAATTAAGAAATTGCCTTTGGTCTCAAACAGGACTTTGGACTTTTAAACAGTGTTGAGACTGTAAGACTATGGGGGCTTTTGAAGTTGAACTAAATGCACTTGGTATTATGATATGACCATCAGTCTATGAAGGCCAAGGATTCTCCCCAACTGGCACATCCTTGTAACTCACACAGAAAGAGTAGCCCAAAAATCATAGCACAAAAATGATGATCAATTTTTAACAACCTAAAGACAATTTCTTCTTGGAAAAGGCACGGAAATAAGGTTTCCTTGAAGAGAATTTGTATAGTAACTATGACTGGTGGGCAAGGCATGGTGGTACACTGAGTACAACTAGTGCTGCCCTACCACTAAGAAAAATGGCAATCCCTCCCCCTGCAACCATTAACTGCCAATAGCTTTTCAGCTAGGGTAGGTCTCTGAGCCCCAGTCCCAGTCATGCTGGGGTGCTGACTGGTGTGATCTTGTGCAGGTGATGACAGCTGCAGTGAGTTTGTGACCTTAGCAGCTCTGTCATGTCCAGAGACAGCACTTCATAACACCCTCCCTCCCTCTACTCCCTACCCTACTCATTCTGCAGTGTTCCCTGAGCCTTAGAGGGGAAAAGAGGTTTGAAACAGATGTCCCATTTAGAGCTGAGCACTCAACATCCACTGCCCACTGAAAAAGGAAGCTTCTCTGATAAAATAACCCATTTTTAATTTTATTTATTGTTTTTTGAGACAGGGTTTCTCTGTATAGCCCTGGCTGTCCTGTAACTCACTCTGTAGACCAGGCTGGCCTTGAACTCAGAGATCCACCTGCCTCTGCCTCCCAAGTGCTGGGATTAAAGACGAGCACCACCAGCACTAACTGAAGATCACCAATTTTTAAGAAATATGAATTTTGCATAAATGCCATCCTACCAGAATAAATCTTAAATTATATCTTATAAATTAAAAAAAAACCACCTTGTTTTGGAGTTGTGAGTAGGTATACAGATGTGGAAAACATATGGAAATTTCTAAAGCCTAACCCAACTGGAACATGGTACAGACTCGGGACAGCGTCTTTTCAGGGTAATTTGTATTCAGCTAGGTATGGTGACTATCAGACAAAGAGACAAACCTGATCCGAATCCAGCAGACAGTAATTGACCCGCAGCTGAACCAGTTGTGCAAGCAAATCCAAAACCTGCTTCTGTAACTGTACAGATGTCGTGGTGGTGTACTGCTTCAAAGCTTTTATAACAAGAGGCTCAAATAATCTAATGTGATTGTGAATAGCATTCTATAGGGAAAAAAATGAAAGAAACCATTGTTGCAATTAAAAGCTTCTGGCAACCAATCTAGAAAGCGCTGAGCTCCATTTGCATCCCTGTGGCTTGGCCCACATGCCACCTCTAGCTGCAATGCCATTCACCTTATCTGCACGGTTCTTTGTGACGCTTGTGAGGTTCGTCTTCAGTTGGGCAGATACTTTCTGGAGTACATCAAACCACCTGCAAAATGACCAAAAGCAGAAACAACAAATTACCTTTTAATAATCTCTTTTGTACTCAGCCATCCATCAGTTCAACTTCATGTTCAAATAATCAGAACATGTCAAAATGAGACTTGGAAAGGGCATTGGGTATAAGGGCTGCATGTGCTTGAGATAACAGGACTCATCTGAGAGTGCAGCTGTGCAGCACCTATGCTGTACCTACAGAAGTAGTTCGAACCCATGTTTGCTGTTACAGGAAACTCACTCCCCAGTCTACTCTCTAAGAGGGCTTAAAAGAAAGGTGAGAGCTGTCTGGAAGGTAAGTAATTTACATATATCATTTGGTTTTCTTGGAGGAAGACTGATGGAGCCCACAAGTTCAACATCAGCCTAAGCAACATAGAGAGATACCCATGTCATAAAATGTTTGAAAAGACAGCAAAACAGGAACTATGGGTACACACATAAGCATCAAGATAAAGCCCAGAATAGGAATATTTCCTTGATTCCAACATTGTCTGGTCATCATAAAAAGGAAAACAAGGATTCTACTATCATTACTACACAGAATAGCATCTCAAATTAGGGTTATAATGGGGCTCAGTGGTAAAATACATGGCCAGCATATAAGGCCCTAAAAGGAAGAAGGAAGGGTGGGCTGGACTTCTACATTCCTGGCATAAAAAAGATTAAAATAAATTCATGTAGAAATCAAAAATAACACACCCCAGACTTTTCTGTGACTTTCAATACCTCTAAACACTAGTACCATTATACCATTTTGAAGGCAGTCTTTTGTGTCATAGAACAAACCACCACTGACACATGGCACCTTACTATAAAGAATGTCTGTCATTCAAGAACACTTTCAAGTACCAAATGCTTTCAGTAGGTGAGGACACTATGTGATCCACTTCTAGTCCAGGGCAGGATTTGGAAGTTAGAAATCATGCTTCACAGGCAGCCAGCTTGGGTTCCTTCTCTCCAGCCTGCCACCTCTAGATGGCAGTCTACAACATAGCTCAGCCAGCAGCCTTCAAGGGAGGGCTATACATTACTCATCTCTGCGTCATCAATGACAGATTTGCACCATAATTATTACCCCGAGGCATCATGCTCCTGCTCCGCCTGCACCATGTTCCTCAGGCTGGCATCAGCCAAGGCCTGCGTGAAGTGCGTGTATGGTGCCATGAAGCAGTAGTGATATAAGCCTGGCCTCACACTGGAAGAGCCAAGACGCTGTGCTCGGCATTGAGACTTGCTGGGGTTGGAAGCCAAGCCATCAAACTGTGAGGCCAAGTTTGTCCCAAAGAGAGTCTTCAATAGCTAGAATGAAAAAATTGAAACAATATTTTATATTGTTATAATATAATGATTGAAATGGTAAGTTGCAAGTTCCAGGTGAGCCTGGGCAACTTAGTAAGATCATATTTCAAAATTTAAAAAGTTTCAGTGACAGAGTACTTTCCTAGAATATATAAAACCAGGTTCAATCCTCCATACCACTAATAAAATGAAGAAAGGAAAACAAAACAAAAACAAAGTAAACACCCTTTAAGATTTTCCTTTCCCAGTAGCAAATCCAGCAGGAATATATGACGGAAGGTTTTGTTGTGAATCCCTATACGTCTGACAATTCCCACCATGTGGTGTCACTGTGCCAGGGATTCTCTATAATTCTTAGTAAAATGAACATTTTAGATATAGGTCCACTGGGATGAGGTAGCAAACACAGTCAAAGCAGTGAGGACCAGTGCTGCTTTTGATGCCCTCTGCCCCCTCACAGTCCCAATCACAGAGCAAGCAAGAATGACATCCAACCCTTCCTAATATCACACAATAAGCACCAGCTTCTAAAACTGAACTAAGTTTTATTGCTTCACCTGAAAGTGTTAGCACAAATCCCAAGGGACAGGAAATAATACTCACCTGCTGAACACAGACAGTTGCCATCATCGGTTCTCGACTAAAGCAGGATTTCAGGTATCCAAGGACCTCTTCAACACACTGAAAGGAAGAGTACAGCATTAAGTGACTCACAGGTGACCGATTACTGTTGCCAACTGGGAACAAGACAATCTCCATATAAATTGTATAACTGTTAGAGAAAGATAATCAGAGTAATATTTTAAATCAATCTCTTGTATCTACAATTATATTAAAATTGCTTTCTTGTACATTTCTTCACCAAATCTGTCACTCAATCATTCAATAACTAATCAAGTATCTATATCCATTCTGTTTTCAGGGCAGGCACTGAGAAATGTACAAAGGAGTCAAAAGCCTTGCATTTGTGGAGCCCTAAATGTAATCAGCTGAACAGAATGCTTAAGGCACTGTAAGAGTCACTGCCAATGAGACTCAGTGCAGCCTGCACACAATTCTCAGTGCACCATTGAAATGATACTAGGTGCTACAAATATAAAGAATGCAATTGCTGGCCTTCTGGAAGCTCCAGAGTTGTAGGGAACCAGATCTTTAACACAGACATCACAATGTAATATTAAGAGATTTCCATTTCTGCATTTACCCTCCTCTGCCTGAAATGACCCAAAATGTATTTTAAAGACTCCAGCTTTGACACCACATTCCTCAGATACAGGACATTAGGCCATAAATATTAGTGATCATGAAAGGTGAAACACTAGAAAGGCCCTAGGATGTTCCTAGATAAGGATCTTAAGAGTATTCCTAAGCTGTGATACAACAAGGGGACAGAAGCCAAGCTGGGGGATGAGGGCGCGAGAGTGAGTTCAAAGACCCCAAGAACACTGTATCTCACAGGATATAGTACCAAGTCGTCCAGAGATCACTGAAGATCTTGGGAGGGAGTACTTCAAAGACAATAAAGAAGCTCCCAAAGCCAGGGCCTGAGAAACAATCATCAGAAGAACTGAAGGAGCAGCATGGGACACTCACACAGGCTGGGAACAGTCTTACTCTCACCAGCAGACAAGCACTGGTAAAATGTTCAGTTAGGTCTGACTTCCTTTAGGAGAAGAGAATAATGAACCCCAGTTCAGGTACCGCAGCAACCCATCTGACAAATTGTAAAAGCAAGACCAGGAAGAGTGGCAGGTTTCATGTAACAGCACTACATCCCCTAAGATGGCTGAAGACAGCAGAATAAAAAATACCCAGCACTCAACAGAAAAGTTCAAAACATCAGGCATCCAATCTAAGACTAGTAAGCAGGAAAGGAAACAGGAAAACTCAATCAATAACAAAAATAAACATAATCAATTAGCCAAAAACCTAGTATTGAGAAAATTTTAGTATGTGTGTGTATGTGTGTGTGTGTGTGTGTGTAAATTTAGCAAAGTATATTAAATCAGTTATTAATTACAACTTTATAAAAAATGAAGCTCAGGCACAAATGGAGCAGCTATATTACATACCCTTCCCAAGGTTCAAGGCCCACCTCAGAACAAGAACAGAAAAAGGTTATGAGAACCATGAGTCAAAGAGCAAAACAACATGAACTGCTGCAATGTGAACTCCCAGACGATCACACCAGTTAGCATTCCAGTGGGAAGTGGAAAGACGTTCATAAGCCCAACCCCTAGCTGAGGAGCTACTATAGACAGTTGATGGCTTCTGAAGGAAGGAGAATCTGTTTTCTTTAAGAGCATAGAGCCTGTTTGATTTGCCACATTTCAGGGGATGGCCTCACACTGAGAAGTATATGAACAATGCAAAGTGGAGTTGATGGATTCTTAAATTAAAAGTGGAGGACATGGAGAGTTTAAGGGTGGATAAAAAGGTGTAGGGGGGAAGCCAAAAGAAGAAAAAAGAGGCTGTTGGGAGTAAAGATTATCAAAATACATTACATGATATTTTCAAAGAATTAATAAAAATATTTATTTAAAACAGTTAAATAGGAGCTTAGAGGTTAGAAGTGTTGGACTCTAGCATCCAAACACCGAGAAGGAATCGCCCCCAGAGACCATCTCACACACCACAGCCGATGCAAAAGCATGAGGATTTTATTAATTCTGTCATGACAGGGCCCCCCAGCATTCGGGAAGCCGAGGGACCTCGAATAGCGGGTACAGTCTACTTTTAAAGGGGCCACAGAAGCAAGGGGGGGTTGTTCTTTGACTATTCTGATTGGCTTATTTAAAAGGGCTATTACCAATAATTGACTGGAGAGCTGTTGCCAGATCAGTGAGATAAGAGGTCATTTTGACCCCGTTTCCCAGGGGACCGAATCAAAACGTACGTATATGGGTAATTGTTCAGGAACTGAGTACGTGCGAGTGTAACTGTTAGGTCCTTGGTTCCCAGGGGAAGAAGGGAAGCACTATGGCACAGAGGCTGAGAGGATTCAGAATTGTCAAAAATGGCTTCAGGGATTGTCTTAAAGTCTTACAGAAGCACTTATTGAGGGCCAGAATTGAGATCCCAGCACCCACATAACAAGCCGGGTAACCTGTGCACACCTATAACCCTAACTCTAAGCAGAGAAGAAATAAGACTGCTCAACTTTCTGGCTTCCAGCACAGAAGAAAAAAAATGGAGTGTCCAATTTAGGAAAAGACTCAGCCTCAAAGAAATAGATGGAGATGATGATAGAAGAGGACTTCCAACACTCTTCTGGCCTCCATGTGGCAGGTGCATGCACACACAAAGAATAAATATTTTTTAGGTTAAAAAAAGACAGGATATTTAAGGAGATATAAATCAGACTTCTAGTGATAAAGACTTAATGAGGAAAGACACAATGGATGGGATTTTATAGTAAAGCAGATGGGAAAGAAAAGCTTAGAGAAACTATGAAAGAAAAAGTAGATAAAGTAATTAAAAACAAATAAACCTAAAAAGAGGGCTGGAAATGCAGTAAAGAGTGAATACTGTCTGGGCTGGAGAGATGGCTCAGAGGTTAAGAGCATTGCCTGCTCTTCCAAAGGTCCTGAGTTCAATTTCCAGCAACCACATGGTGGCTCACAACCATCTGTAATGGGGTCTGGTGCCCTCTTCTGGCCTTCGAGCATAGACACAGACAGAATATTGTATACATAATAAATAAATAAATATTAAAAAAAAGGAGTGAATACTTTCTTGCAAATAACCTGATGGCTCCCAGCACCCACATTATGTGGCTCACAAGTACCTACAACTCAGCTTCAGAGGTTCTGGTGTCCTTTTCTGAATTTTGCTAACACCATGCACATACCCACACAGACACACATATATACATATGATTAAAAATGAATATAGAAAAACAAAACCCAAATCCTGAAAAAAGTAACAAGAAGGTAAGGGCAATTTTAAGCAACCAAATACAGGTTTTTAGAAGGTAATTAAAAGACCCTTAAGAGACAGGGTGAGGGAGAGGGTACAAAAATATTTCAGGAAATAGCTCCAGTTTTTCTAAACTGTGGAAAACTACAAAGCCCCAGATCCAAGAAACTCAACAAATCAAAGGTGCAAACAGAGCTAAAAGGAAACCACATCAAGGCTCATCATAATAAAATCATTCAAAACTAGCACCAGCTAGGAGAAACCAGAGGAAACACAACCCAGACCAGTAAGGAGTTATGTGGGGGAAAGTGTATTATACATAATGCAAGCAAAACTCACACATAATACATTTCAGTTATGTATAAAATTAGTGTGGAATAACAAGATCTACTTGTCAGTGGGAAATGAGAGCTATTTGTCAAGGTAATGGAATTATGACAGGGACGTCTCATACTAGAAGGAAGGTTATAAGGTATATGAGACAATTCTCCTTGTTCATGTGTTTTTGATATGGGTGGTCTTTGAACTCCTGCCACAGTTTCCCAAGTATCAGCCTCTGGTGGGACTATAGGTATGTACCATTATATCTAACTTACCAGGTGTGACCACCAAAACCAACTTTAGAACTGATAAGATCTGTTCACTAAACAAATGTTCGCTAAATGTTACTAGCTTCAGGCACTACTATAAACAATAAAGAGACAAAATTGTAAAACAGTCTGTTGCCTAATAGAATGGGTAAAAAGGAGAAAAAAAACAAGTGGGATAGAAAAACAGGATTCAGAGTATCTATATTGGACTTCTGCAGGCTTTTTTCCTTATCACCATTTCCTAAACAATACACTATATCAACTATGTAGACGGTGTTATAAGTCATTTCTAGGTAATTTAGTCTTTTGCGCAGATAGGGGCAGGCTTTCAAAGTTCAATACCATTTCATACAAGGAATATTAGCATGAATGATTTTCGACATGTGTAGTTGGCAGGGCCTGGGACAACAACACTGTATTTCACTTGGAGATACAAGCTGAAGATGGCTGGTTGACTTACCATGGAGTGTTCTAGAAATGAGATGTGTTGGTGGAGATCAAGCAAATGCTTTAGCACTGGAAGGATGTAGGTATGACCATATGGGCAGGAGAAAGACCACTATACTCAAAACTATAGTATATGAGCACAGATCTTCTACTTTCTGAGCTATGGATGGAACCAGTTGGCACCCTTGCTAATCTGGTTTTGTCCCTTTCTGTTTAAAAAGGTCAAAGAAGAAAAAAAGGATCCTGTGAGCACATTTTTCAACACATTCTAGACTAAATGAGGTATAAGGAAAACCCTTAAATGAAAAAATGTGGTAATCAGACCTGACACACTGGTAACAGACCTAATAGAACTGCCCCCACATACTGCAGTACTGGGGAAAAAATGGGATGCAGTCTCCCCGGTTGCTGTACCTGTAAATGTGCCTACAACACATGACTAGGAATCAGCTGAGGTACTCTGACCCAGGTCAAATGAAAACAACCAGACACAAACCTTTCCAATGTCCTGCAGTGTTGCCAGCTCTAGAATCTGAGAGAGGACGTCCAAGGCAGAGCGCAGGAACCCCCCAAACTTTTCAGTGCTGTTCTGAAGATCTAAGGTGACCTTGGCAAGGTGGAAGGAGAGAGCACACGGTTACTGGCACCACCGAAGTCTGGTTATCTACAACAAAGACACAAATGTTGTCTGCTGCGGGGAGATGCTTCTGCAATGCTGACCTATAATCTCACCATCCCAGGGGTGTCATTTCACATGTAGTCAAATCAGTCTTAGGATGACTAAGATTCTAAACACTTTAGCTTAATTTAAGTATATATCAATTATCCTGTTTCTACAGACTCAGATGAGGGGAAGTGCTTCTGCAAAGAACCAGCAACAAAACATTACAACAAGAAAAAAATCTGCCCGCTGAACTTGAATCTAACCACCTATGATGTAAATGAATACTGGGCAAAGTCAGGAGCAAGATATGGAACAGGAAAATGAGAGTGGGTCTTAACAGCTTCCTGCTGAAAAACTACACTTCCCAGTTTCTCATGAGGACTACAAGTCATTTCTGCCCTAATAAGAGGCTGCATCCCATCTTCTTCTGTAGGCATTCTGGCCCCCCTCACCATGGTCCTGCCTAAGGTCAGATAAAACCTCTTTCTTTCCACCTTTCATCTTCCTATAGCTACCTTAAATAATCTAACATGTGGTGCTGAAGACCTGTGAGGGGAAATCTGAGCTCACTACCCCCTCAAGTCACCCAGGACAAACCTTCCTGGCTCTCATACTTTCCCAGGCAGGGTCACCATTTCTCTCAGGCAGTCTTTTTTTTTTTTTTTTAAATTCCCCCCCCACTGTCTCCACCCTCTCTTTCTCATATTTGCCTTGACATAGTCTGACATTCTAGGCGGGAAGCCACATTGCAATCAACCAGAACACACATGCAACATACTAAATACCAGGACAAGGTAATCAATGGGAATTAACTCAGGGGTACCCTAGTTAGGTCTGGGAGCTCACTGCAGCTTTCTTCTGTCTCCTTTAAAGGCACCGGAGACTTTCCACTGGCTAAGAGAAAGTTTGGCTGAGAATTTTTATTCTGGAAATTCTCCACTGGCCTGCTACTTGTTCAGCCAAATCCCTGAAAACCTTCTTCTACTAGCTCTGTTCTGTTCTGTTCTGTTCTCTCTCTCTCTTTCTGTTTTCCCCTCTCCTCCCTCCCCCCCCCTCCATCCTTCCTTCCTTCCTTCCTTCCTTCCTTCCTTCCTTCCTTCCTTCCTTCCTCCCTTCTTGTATTTTTCTAGACAGGGTTTCTCTGTGTAATAATCCTGACTGTCCTGGAACTCACTTTGTACAACAGGCTGGCCTACTCTGGAGGCTCATTTGGAGCAGTTGGTTGATTTAAGGCTATGAGGATACTCTACAAGGCTGGATATTGACCCTTGTTTTCACCTTAATCCTGGAGCTCACGATGGGTTCGAAACTCTCCATTTCAAAGTACATACCCTCAGTGTGGATACAGGCTAACCTAAAAAGCTCCATTTGGAAGACCTCATACTGGTTTCTACCTCTAAGATTGTCCCTGTAATGAATTAATTTCATTTTTACTTAGCATGACTATGAATATGTTCTGAGCACATTAAATAATTGATCATTTATATGATGATTGACCATAAACTTGTATATCTTAATTATCTTTAACAATTTACAATAAATTAGTAAATTTTTGTGGGTTTTGAGGCAGGGTTTCTCTGCAGTCCTGGCTGTCCTTGAACTCACTCTGTAGACAAAGCTGCCCTCTATCTCTGAGAAATTCACCTATTTCTGCCTTCCAAGTGCTGGGTCAAGACAGAAATAAATTAAAGACTTTATAGAATTCAAAGAAAATAAATACACAGCATACCCAATTATGGGACACAATGAAAGCAGTGCTAAGAGGAAAGTTCATAGCATTAAGTGCCTTCATAAAAATGATGGTGAGAGCAACTTAAAAGAACACCTGAAAGCTCTAGAACAAAAAGTAAGCACACCCAAGAGGAGTACAAGGCAAGAAATAATCAAAATAAGGGTTAAATCAATAAAATAAAAACAAAGAGAACACAAAGAATCAATGAAACAAAAGTGGTGACTCTTTGACAAAGTCAACAAGGTAGAAAAATCCTTATCCAAACTAAAACATGGAGAGAGAATATCCAATTAACAAAATCAGAAACAAAAAGGGGTACATAACAGACACCGAGGTAATCCAAGAAATTATTAGGTTGTAATTTAAAAATCTGTACTCCACAAAATTGGAAAATCTAAAAGAAATGGACAATTTTCTTGATAGGTTCCACTTCCCAAAGTTAAATCAAAATAAGGTAAACAATTTTTTGTGTGTTTATTTTGCTTTTTTTGTTTTACCCGGTTAGGTAAACAATTTAAGTAGACCCATAACCCCTAGTAAAATAGAAGTCACTAAAAGTCCCCTATCCTGGTGGCATACACGCACGCCTTTAATCCCAGCACTTGGGAGGCAAAGGCAGGTGGATCACTGTGAGTTCAAGGCCAACCTGGCCTACAAGAGCTAGTTCCAGGACAGGCTCCAAAGCTACAAAGAAACCCTGTCTCAAAAAAACAAAAGAACAAAACAAAACAATTCAGAATTAAATTATTTTCACACAGACTGACAATATATAATCTGCTACACTATAGAATCAATATACAATATAATTTATATACTATGTAAATTTACATTTATTATATAATCTTAGAATATAGCTATAACAATTTGATGTTAACAAAATACATATTGTCATGTTTTCAAATATTAGACAAGGCACTTTAAGATAATAGTCCCAGTTTTAAAAATTTCACATTATCGGATTGTTTGGAACTAAAAATTTTGTTTTACTTATAAAATACTGTATTTGAGCCAAGCAGAGTTCCAGAACAAGCTCCAAAGCTACACAGAGAAATGCTATCTAGAAAAACCAAAAAAAGAAAAAAAAAAGAAAACGAAAGAAAGAAAGGAAGGAAGGAAGGAAGGAAGGAAGGAAGGAAGGAAGGAAGGAAGGAAGGAAGAAAAGCAGTTTTCTTCATGTAACTGTCTCTGCATTTCCCCACAAAGATGTACAGTCACTACCTCCTGACTTAAGTTCTGGATCTTTGCCAACTGTTGTTTTATTGTAGCTCTTGGATGGGCCCTCTTCTGAGGCACTCTGATTGCTGCTCTCCTCATTGACCATGTGTCAGCCTTGAAGTCATAACCAAAAGATCGACACCCCAAATCCCTAAAAACAGTATGGGCGACCTCTGAAAGGGAACTAATAGGCATGGGCCATCCAGCTCATCTTCTTTAACTCTTCAGTTTGTGTATTTTGATTAGCTGTTCCTCCTTGCTGTGTGTCTTCTCACCTTGTCTTTCCTTCATTTTAGCCCTGAATGTCCTGCCTACTCACTCTTCTCCTGCTCCCTCTGCTTCCATTCTCCTCCTCCCAGGGGAAAGAAGGATCTCTTTGCTGATTGGAATACAGCTCATTCTTCACTGGACCCTTAATCTCACATAACATCATTGTGTTATTCTAGGTCTTAGGATCAGGTCTCATTGATGGGTGTCCTTTCCTGCCCTTGGCACACTGAGGTTGACCCCAATCCCAGAGTTACACCTGCTAGATTATATAAAAGCAGCTGTAGAGAGACAGAAGATGGAAAGAAAGGTCTAGTCTCTCTCCCATGTGTATTCATGAAAGGGAATATTTCGTCACCAATATGTGGATGACTAAAGTGCTGTTGAGAAGGTGGGATGCTGCCCCTTATAGGGCAGAAATGACTTTCATAGTCCATAAAGGAAGCTGGAAAATGTAGTCTTTAAGCAGGAAACTATCATTCCTAACTCTTGAGAGGATATAAAAACTGTAAGGAAGGGGAATGATCTTTCTGCTGAGATTTGAGGCTAGTGCTAGTTAAGCCAAGGTTAGACAGACAAGACTCCAATCTTAAAATTAATCAATTAAAAATTTAAAAAATGTGCTAATAGATGAGTGACCAACTGGTGTAACAAAAATATAAATAAAACTATACAATCATGAGATTTTAGCATTTGATAAAGAAAGGATTTCAAATCAAGAAGGGCAGAACTTCAAAATTATTCATTAATGTTAGAATAATTAGGAAAAAAAGAATGCAAACCCGGACACCATCATCCAGAAGCCAGTGCAAAGCTCAATCAGGGGCCACCTGACAAAGGAGTGTCTACATTGATAGAAAACACCCAACAGACTACAGATACTTGTGCAGATACCCAGGTTATAAGTCTGCAATGAACACCTGCTTTTTCCCCCTTGAGACTATAATTTTGTTTTTAAGTTGGGAGGTTGCACTTTATTATGAGGCTCACAGAGGGAGAGGGTACAGGAAACCTATTTGACTTGGCTGTGTATCTTTCAGGACATGACAGTGATGCATCTTACCTATAAACAGGATTATGTGCTGAGCACCAGAAGTCCTTGAGAAATATATCTGAACCCAAGGTATTCTTGGGAAGTCAATAAAAAACAACATCCAGAGACCACAGGAGATCATTTCTCTAATACAAAAAGCCTAAATGTTTGTTAAGCTACCATAAACCATGCTAGAAGACAAACATGGAAAGAAAAATTTAAGTCTTATATCTCGGGGCTTCTTTCTATGTAAGTGTAACATGGTTACATGGGCATGCGTCCCACTGGAAATACATGTTCAGAAATAAGCTGGGGTAATACCTTATAGTTGGCATGAGTGGCTTTCAGGACATCATGGAGTTTGAGGTAGGAAGGGAGATGGTAGAAACTCCCCAATGAAGAAGATTTACTTGCTGTGACAGGTCCTGAGGTGTCTGATTGTCGAGAGGCTTAGAAAGAAAAAACAAACAAAATCCCAAAATTTAAACTTTTAGATCCAAGGAAAAAATTTCAAATTTAACAGCAATTACTGTGATGACTTTTCAAAATGGTCTAGCAGAAGCATTCAGGTTTTTCTCCCCAACTTTGAAATATGTGTGCTGGGAGGTAATGAATAACTGACTAAAATACTAAGCAGTCTGTGAGTGAAAGAACAGAAAAAAAACATGAACATAAGAACATGGAGGCTGATTGGTTGTGTGTAGTTTCAGCCATTCTCCTCTGCAGACAACCTCAGGATCTCTGAGGCCACTAAGCAATTAATCAGGTAATGTGGACATGTTCTGAAAACTATAAAGAGCATATACATCTCTAAAGTACCAAGCAGAGCAGTTTCCTCCAGGTTTAAGAACTTCTCAATGGTTTGAGAGACCATCAGTCATATTTTCAAGCCTGCAGCTTTTAAGCAGGTAAATCATCCTGCATTACTACAGTCAATCCTTAGAAAGAGCATCTCTTAAGATTTCAGAGTTAGTCAAAGGATACAAAACTGTTACCTAATAGTATCTTTAAAAGGCCTACTGTACAGCTACAAAGTTAATAATTTATCAAATACATGATTTGCTTTAAATCAGGGAAGATTTAAAGCTTTCTCACCATAAAAAAAAATCACAAGTATTGAGCCAAGGCATATATGAGGCTTACATACAAAGTGTTTCTCAGCATACATGTACTAAGACTGCTATGCGAGGATGTGCACAGCAGGTAGCCCACAGGGCACAGAGGTCGCCCTCTGCTTCCCATCCCAACAAGAGCACACACAAGGACTCTGTTACTTTAACTATGCCAAAATTCTGGCCCTTCTGTCCTGATATCCCACAAGTACAGAAGCCTTTGGCTTTCTAGACTCCTCCCAAATCAGATGACTTCAGCTCCATTGTGTCTTTTCGTCTCTGCCCTCTTCTCTGTTTTACATATCTCTCATTTCAAAAGTTGCACGGGCCTCAAATTCTAATCCTCAAGCCTCAGCCTTCAGAGTGGATGGATTAAAGATGCATCATACTCTCCATTTCCCTTATAATTCCTCCCACAACACATTGTTTTTTACTACATTCATCCCCATCTATTCCTAGCCATCTTTGTTCTTTTCTTTACTAAAATTTCAGAATCCTCCCCTGCAAGAAGAGAAGGAAGAAAGTAAAGTAAGGCAGACTCCTTGTATAGCAAGCTGTCTCCAGAGTAACGTGACAGTTTATCATGGAGACACATATAGGCACCCAGAGACCCCTTCCCTGATAGTACTGCTATGGACCAGATTTCCATAAGGTACATACACTTCTGCACCACAGCTAGCAACCTGGCCATGAAACTACTTCCTACCTGCACTGGCCTCACCACCTTTCTTGGGACTCATTGGAGCAGAAGCTTGTTCTCCTGGTTCTTTCTCTTTCCCTTTCCGACGAATAGGACTTAGAGAAGGGGGGTTTGTTAGAGAAGGCAAAGCTGCCTAAAAGAGAAAACAAAAATATAACAGGATAAAGTCAATACAGGAAGCAAAAACTAAACTAAAACTACTAATACACACAGTCCTACTCTGTACTGGAAAGTACTAGTCCAGACAACTTCATGAACTTTGAGTTTTTATTATAGAGCTCAGATACTATAGATCTAATTCTACTTCCACCCACAACTCTACATAGCAGGTCTGGCTCTGAACTTCCTCACACCAGCACTGAGAATGGGTTGAAAAAGGGAGGACAACCAGGGAGTTAAAAGAACCAGAAGTGACTGGCACCCCCAAACCTGTCCCCTTTAATAGCAGGCAATCGGGACATTTTATGTGAACCATCACATGAGCAAGCACATTTCAATGTTTGATATTTCAACATTTAAAATTTCACTTTTTCAAGTGAGGAAATGGGGTTCGGAATAAAACCACCTGCTCAATATCACAGCAGAAACTCAGCAAAGCTACAAGTCAATAGCCCAGATGTGGCCCATGCTCTCCAACATGTAACCCCAAGGCTATAAGGGACAATCAGGCTCCTACACACAAAGAGGAAAGTTGGGACAGGCGAGAAGAGACAACACGTAAGAAGCTGGCACACAGGTCTTTGCTCTGTTCCTCACTCCCTTCCTGGGCTCAGCAAAGGGCCTATTCACTGTCTGTGTACCTGTCTTATCCATCTGTTGAAATCACAGAGAGTGTTTTAATAGAGGAAGGGACTTCAGTGAGATGAAGTCATGATGGCAGGATCCGATCCTATGAAAAGAGAATCCAGGAGTTCCTTTACCCCATCTACCAGGAGAAACCCAGTCTTTACCAAGGATCAAATCTGTCAGTGCCTTGACCTTAAGAGTTTGCAGCTATTAGAATGGTGAGAAATAAATAGTTACCAAAATATCAGGACAAATGGCTGATGTGGGAGTGTCATATATCAGTTGCTTTCATTGGTTAATAAAGAAACTGCTTGGCCTGATAGGTTAGAACATAGGTGGGTGGAGTAAACAGAACAGAATGCTAGGAGGAAAAGGAAGTGAGCGCAGACGCCATGCCACTGCTCTCCGGGGCAGACGTGATGAAGCTCCAACCCAGGATGGAATCTTCCTGGTAAGAGCACCTCGTGGTGCTACACACATTAATAGAAATGGGCCAAGCAGTGTTTATATGAATACAGTTTGTGTGTCGTTATTTTGGGGCATAAACTAGTCAGGCGGCCGGGAGCTGGGTGGCAGGAACGCAGCCCGCCAGCTCCCTTCTACAAATGGCTGTAGTCAAACAGTGCATAGAAGGAGGCAGGAAGGCTGCAGAGGGCAGGTGAGAGACTATCACACTGAAGAACCTCTTGGTGGAAAAAACCTGTTACAAAGCCACCAAGGGTAACGAGACCATCAATCAGCAGGACAGTCCAGGAGAAGCAGAGTAATGGTTGTCCAGAGCCAGGGGCACAGCAGGATTTTGGAGTCACCTACAGGTGACTATAGTGATGGCCATACAACTCCGTGGCATGATTAAAAAAAAAACAAATCATGTGGTGACTCATTGGAATCCTAGCACTGGGGGGCTGAGTTCAGAGACTCACCATGAGTCAGAGGCCAGTCTGGGATACATAGTAAGTTACAGGACAGTTGGTCTACAGAGTAAGAGCCAGGCTCAAAAAATAAAACTGAGGGGCTGGAGAGATGGCTCAGTGGTTAAGAGCACTGGCTGCTCTTCTAGAGGTCCTGAGTTCAATTTCCAGAAACCACATAGTGGCTCACAACCACCTGTAATGAGATCTGGTGCCCTCTTCTGGTGTGAAGGTGACCATGCAGGCAAAATACTGTATATATAATAAATAAATCTTTTTTTAAAAAACTGAATTGTACACTTGAATTTTATAGAATGTGAATTATCTCAATAATATAATTTCTATAAACAGACCAGTGTAGTATTTTAAATGAGATGCACCAGTTTATACCATAACCCAGAAAAGAGTAGGTGTGTATAATGAACATGTACCTAATGTCAAAGGGATGTTTATGTATCTGTACGTGTAGATGTACTTACGTTGTTTTTGTTTGTTTGTTTGGTTTGGTTTTTCAAGGCGGGGATTTTCTCTGTGTGGCCCTGGCTGTCCTACAACTTGATCTGTAGATAAGCCTGGCCTCAGACTCAGATCCACCTGCTTCTCCTAAATACTGGAATTAAATGCACCCAGCCTTATGTAGATTTTTAAACAAAGTATTTAACAGGAAAAGCAAAGGATAGTGACTTAAATAAAGCTTTGGTGGCTCCTGTTTCTGTCATGACAAAGTACAAAGTGAGGGGAGAGAGTAGGTACGAAGAGGGAAGAAGATAAGACGGCCAGACTGGCTAAAGAGTCTGACACACTGGAGTCAGTCTCACAGAAGCATCACCAGGAGAGCAGGCACACCGAACTGCAACTCAGCACAGCTGAAGCCCCTGAAAATGGGCACATCAGCAATAAGGCAATTTAGTGAGTTCAGTTCTCAAGACACACGAGCCACATTTCAAGAACACAGTGTCACATGTGGTCAGTGACTAATGCTCTGGCTGGTGTGGACATGGAGAATTCCCTCTATGGCAGAGAACCCCACAGAGTAGAAAGAAAGTGAATGATCCACAGGAGGGCACCTTTAATATAGGACAGGAAAAACTGAACCAGACAGTGCAGGATGCTGGAAGAAATACAAGAAGCCATATATCACTCGGGGTATAAAGTAGCCCAGAGAAGAACAGGAAGTCCTTATAAAACTGAAATGAATGACCATGGCAGGACGTACTCTGAAAGGTGGTATCAGAAACCAGATGGAGTGGATTTACAGAATGGATGGCTCAAGTGGAGGAACACAGTCCTGCCAGAAAGGCCCAAAGATCTCGATACAAAAGTCAGAGCCCGAGCAGAAAGAAGGAGGCTGGTACACTGATGAGGAAGAGAAAGCAGTGAAGGAAACCAGGAGATTAAGGGAGAATATCATTTCTGAGTTTTATGGCTGAAACCAAAAAAAGAGTACTAAATACATTTTTATGTTACATACAATGTCTGAATACACTGTTTTCTTTACTTATAGCAAGAAATAAGAAACATTCTGCTAACGTGGATATTCAGGAAGCCCAGTCATTAGACAGATGATAATGGCTGCCTCCCAGGAAAAAGTTACCTTGATTGCTGGTCCAGGAGTCACATCATCCAAGACGTGAGCACAGATATTGATCACTTTCAGCAGGTGGGAGAAAAGCTGTTCTACCATGGGCACCAGTGTCCGGTCACCCAGAGCAGGCCAAACTTCCTCCTGTCTGGTAGATGCTGAATTGGCTTCTTCTTCACAGGCCCATGAACTTCTCAGAGACCTGGGGGCACTGGCTGTGACACAGGGACACACATTACTCCACCTCCAATGTGTGAGATGGGAAACAGTTGTGGCCTAAGTTTCTCATACTGATCTATGCTAACACACAAATGGAGCTCTGTATCTAAACAGATGTCTTAAACTAAGTGCTATTTGCACCCCAAACTGCAATTTTCCAAAACCATCACCACTAGTCTCCAGCTGTGGGTATGATTCTCACTGCTGTACAGCTGGAGATCAGGTCTGAAGATGCTGCCTCCATTATGCTCTCTCCATCCCCTTTCTCTACTTCCTAAACTGCACTCATGGTTCAGTCTTTTGCCAGAACTTCAACATGAACACCCTGGACCTACAAATTCCAACCCAAACTCAGGTCAGTTGAGAGATTTTTCTAGAACACAAATCCACGTAGTTCCTTCCATAAAACACACCAATGACAAACAGGACAGGTCAATTATTTCTCAGTGGGAACTGGAACTTTACTCCCAAGTAGATTCAATGGTTTCTGACCTGGCAGGCCACAATTCTCCATTCTTATCCCTGTCCTCATGTGATATCCACAGTAACTTATATTCCTTCAATATTATATAACCTTTTAGTTCTCCAAATCTTTACATATGCAATACTTCACCTGATATTTTTCTATCTGCCTATAAATCTGACCAAAGGAGAGTGTATATAGTTGTTCTGCTGTTTCTGTGCGTGTCTGCATGTATCCCCAGATGATCTATACTACCTGGAGAATACAGCTCTTCTGTTATAGTCCCTGGGCCAAGCCACTGCCTGGCACAAGGCACTCAGAACAAAACTCAAATCAGTTCACCCACAGTAAAATTGAGGTGCTAGTCTACTCTAGAAATACTCAGCACTTAACAACTCCCCTCATATATATCCACATAAACAGACGTCTAAAGTCTGGATTAAGCCATCCCCCAAATAACTCTTACATTCTTATAATCTGTGTACCCCTCACAAGCAAATCACAACTAAGTCTGAGAACCCATCCCCACTTGTTACCAGTACCCGCAAGCAAGTTTCCAGCCAAAATCAAGGCATCCTGATGGGCTGAGAGATCCAATGGGAACCAAGCTGATGAAAGCAGGGTGAGAATCATGGAAGCCATCCCAACAGTGCAGCTCTTCCTGGACTCATCAGAGGCACTCAGTGGGGGCACTCTGGAAGTAGACATTTCCAAAGTCAAACACGAATTTCCAAGCATTTAATCTTACTCTCTAATGTCCCCATGAAAAAAATTCATGAGACATCCATTTTACCTTTTTACTTTGTTTGTTGATGTGTTTGGGGTTTCTTAAGACCAGGTCTCACTCTCATTTGTGTAGTCCCTATGGCCTGGAACACACTATGTAGCCTACACTGGTCTGAAAAGTGTGTCAATCATCCTGCTTTGCTTACCAAGTGCTGAGATTCCTGTATATCAGGACTCCATAAGTCACTTGAGAAATGAAATCATGCAGTTGATTTCTTCAAGAGAACTAGAATGTTTATTCTGATAAGATTTAACTTTCTGACTTAGCAGATTGTACTCCAATGTCAAAAGTGCTCAAAAGTCAAGTCTACTGCAGGACCTACGACTGGAACCTGTAATTTTTCAGTCAGGATTCATGAAAAGAACAGAAGTAATCACTCTAAGTCATAAAGCAATCACTTCAAGCAACTGTTAATTTGTTACATACTGACACTCAGAAGAAGTATGCAGACTTCCTTCCAGATGTGACGGGAAACACCAAAGTTTCTCAGTTGTCAGCCTACAAATGAAGGCTTACTCATTAGTGCTGAGAAAAGTCTAAATGATTCCCAGCTGGTAGTTGGTGACATATTGGGGAAATTCTTTTGTAGGGAAACAGAAGAAGTACACTACTTCCTAAAGCACACCCTTCATCACAATTCTGGATGCTAAGACATAACTGACTTTTATTACCTAGTAATTTTTGAATGAACCAAATTAATTAGGAGTTTTTACCTGCATATGAAAATTCCTTAAATGAATTCACAGATCCCACCCTCAAACCCAAAACATGCTCACAAGCACCTTATAGTCATTAGAGTCACAACTGCTACATTGTCCCCAACAGTTCCTTCACTTGTTTCACATACCTCATACAACAGAAACATGTATTCCATCGTATATTTTTCAAACAAAAGCCAAACAGATCCAACATAAAAGGAAAAAAAGGAAGGGGAGGGGAAAGAAAGGGGGGGTATAGGAAAGTAGGGGAGGGGAGGAACGGAAGGGGAGTAGAAAAAAGAGGAGGGGTGCTAGCAGCTGTGTCTGTGCTGTATGGGTGGTTGACTGTACGCTGAGGAACATACATACCCACAATGCCAACCTAAGCTCCAACTGCAAACTGGAAAGGCTGCTGAAAGAAGACACAAGGCTTCACAACATCCAAACTGCAGGAGAAAGGAATGGAAAAGTCACAGCAAACACCACCAAAGACATACTGAACTTAACCTCTCAGACCTATACTCAAACAAAATGAAATGAAAACTAGATCTGTAAGTAACTACAGGATAGCTATCCCACCACTGCACACAGACATGCTTTAAACAACAAAGCTAGACACACCTATTAGTAAAACTAGTGTTATAACCTAAGAAAGGGCAGCTAGCAGCTACTGCCAGGAACTCCAATTGTCCTACACTCAAAGTCTCCCTGGAAGTTTCTCCCTTTCTCCCTCAAGACTTCAGCTCAAGCTGACTAATATAAATCTCCAGAGCAGAGAAGTGCTTGATATGTACAGATCACAATTAAAATGAAGTTTATGATATCCTAAACAAATTTAGGTTTGAAAAGCATTTATTTAGCAAGATGGCTGAATCTCAACTTTATATTGTCCAAGTCATATAAATGAAAAGGAACCATTACTTCTGTATATTCTGCTTTCTGATTATAAAAGTCACACTTGATTATTTTTTTTTAAAAAAAAACTTATCAGTAATTGAAAATTACAAGTAAGAAAATGAAAGTTAACCACAATCCTGAAAACTCATCTTGGCAATTCCCTGCTTGTCCTTTATCTGAGTTTGTAAAGACTGTACATATATGATTGTTACTTTTCTAACCTGGTATCAAACTACACTGCCAAGAGTTTTATATTTTACCTTTCTCATTCAGTACTAAAACTCAGGTAATATCTTGCCATATCATTAAATTCTCCAAAGCAGCATGTCAACATGTGTCTAACATATTACTATGTTAGTATTTATTGTAACTGGAATGTAATAATTCTTAGATCCTTAGCTATTAGTTCTTTTCCAGTTTCATCATGACTTAAAACAAAAACTTAGTTGGCATTTCGAATCTACTCGTCTAGTATAAGTTACCAAGTCAGAGTCAATTATACCAGAGGCATTCTAAACTTCTGGTACATTACTAATTCAGATTGTGGTGTTTTTAAATTCTTAAATTTCTATTTGGGGGATAGAACATGTACACCTATGCCACATGCACATACAGAGGTCAGAGGACTTTGGGGAGTCCATTTTCTCCCTTCACTGTGTGTGTCCTAGGGGCATCAGGCTCAGAACCAAAGGCCTTAAAAGGCCTTTACCTGCTGACATACCCACATGACCTGTTTTAGAGTTTCTATCTGATGACTCTTTAGGTAGGGATGAGTTAGTTTACAATGAGTATGGATTATTTGAGAGTCTGCTGAAAAGAGGAAATTTCCTTCTCAAGCACCCCAGGAAAAGGACCCTCACACAGAACTGTCCTACTTTGGCCATAAAAGGCATGCTAGGCAGTCTCCCCAAGCCCAAACAGGAGACTTACTGTGAGTGCCCGTGTGGTGGATGTAATGAGTCCATGAGAAACTGCAGCAACAACTCTTGAGAGGTTGTTTTCCATAGTGACATCTGTTATGCTTGGTAGTAAACTATAACCTCTATAGATTCTAGTAAGAAAAATACAGAGAATCAAATGACATCTAAACGTTTATGATTAAACTTTTTTCCAGAAGTAGGTAAAGCAACTACTCTAAAGTAAAATACAGGCTGACAATGAGGCTGGAATGCGGCTCAGTAAGCAGAGAACTCACTTAACGTGTAAAAGGTCCTCCCAAAAAGACTGGACTAAGTTTATCACTTTTTTAAAAAAGGCCTGACTTCTCCCTCACCAGATGCACCACATTTTCTTATAGTGTTCTGCTAATTGTTTGTTTGATTAGTTGTATTTTGATTTTTTTATTTTCAAGTTGGTTTTTCCATGAGAAAAAAATGATAGTCATTTAGAAATAATGACTTTAAAATTTGATAAGCTGAGTAACAAGTCAGAAAAAAAGAAATTATCAAATTACCATGTGAGATTGGAAGTCATTTGGTCAAGTTTTTGTTTTTTGTTTGTTTGTTGTTTCAAATCAGCAAAAAGAAAGGTATCCTGTAAATCCAGTCTGAAAAAAGAATGTAAAAGGCAAGAGTTCCAAGCACATCTTACTGCTACTGCGATCTTCTTTGCAAACTAGTTTTCTGATGAAACCTGCACATTCAATGGAGCTTTCCCGATCTGCCAACCTACCCAGCAGGTAGGTTATGGGGCCAACGGACCCTGCCCATGCTCTAGCAATATCGGCCTGGGAGTCATCACTGCATGATGTAGTCTGACCCTTGCTATCAGACCACCCATGCATTAGCAGGGACACTAAAAAAGTGAACATTTTCTATGGACAAGTTTTCAGATGGCATGTGACATTTACAACAACAACAAAAAACAACTGTCAGTATGAGGAAGTTTATGAACTCATTGCAAGACTGAGGACATCACTGTATGTGACTACGGTTAGACTTAACCACAGGGGGCCGTGGCAAATACTGATATCAAATAACTATCCTGTTAATGAACGATAGCCTCTTCCTCCAAAGGCTGTGTATGATTTTAAGAAAAGAGAACAGGAAAACAGGCACCAGGAGAGGCACACTTTGCTGACAAGTCAAGATGCTATGGTCAATGTACCTGGTTATGGTGCTGACAGAGAAGTGTGATGGTGGCTGCGTCTCGTGCATGAGGAGTTTCAGGTAAACACTGCTTTGATCTCTTGCTACAGCCACTACTGGATCAGCCTGTCCTTGGTCACATTTATAGAACAGCTTTGGGACAAGCCTGCGTGAAAGGAAAGCTGATCTATACAGAAGGTCCATGAAATTCACAACACCATACCTTTTCCCACATGGCTAACCCAACCTATGCCCACCACAGCAGCCAGAGCTGTGGACAGTGATTACACCTAGGAGGCAGAAATAGGCAAGACTTCTTAGTGCTGGTCTCTAAACTCCAAATTTTGACAAAGAAAACAATAGAAGGCTAGTACATTTCTGTTTCAAATTATAACTTTAGTAAGTACATTTCAAATAATTAAAAGGGACTAAAATTAGTCAAAAACATGAAATTATGCAGTCTTTTGATTCCATCTACCTTTTCCATTCTCATACTTTATATTTTAACCCAAGGAATAAAGGGATAAATACTGATAAACACCTTGTTAGCGATGCTGCGGCAACATGTCGCACCCTGGGGTCTTCATCTCCAAGCAAATAAATGACCACATTATTAAGCACTCGTTCTTGTAGTTTTAAAAACTTTAGAGAGACAGAAAATAAAAATAAGTTTAATTTCTAAAATCAACTGAATTTTATGTAAGATATTTTTGGGTTTTTGTTGTTGCTGTTGTTATTTTGCATGGGAAAGTTTGGGTTATTTTTTTTTTTTTGAGATATGATCTCACTATGTGGTTTTGGCTAGTCTGAAACTCATTATTTAGATTAAGATCTGGCTGTCTCCGTCTCCCCAGTGCTGGGATTAAAGGCGTGTGCCACCAAATCCAGCTAGATGAGGAAGGCATTCTGGAAAGCTAGTCAGGAAGAACTCGGGATGACTTAAATTCATGCCATATACTGACAACTCTCATGACATAAAGAGTTAAATACATAACACAACACAGGCATTCAGCAAGACGTCATACCACTAGGGAGACCAGAAGGTAGGGCATACAGTCTCACAAAATGAACAGCTTACCCCTGTATAATGATGAGCCCCTCGGTGTAAGCTTTCTGCTTTTGCCTCCAAAAAACTCACCAGCCTAACAAAAGAGCAATTCAACAGTGATGTCATTCATTTAGCAAACACAGTGCTGGCCTGCACTCTTCAGCCAGCTAAACATGAAAGTAGCTCACCCCAGTGCCCTGTAAGTCTCTCAGAGGCAGCTCAAATGTATTTAAATAGATTGATTTATAATCTATAAATTCCTGACTAAGTAAGTGAGCACTGGATAACAGGCCTTACATCAAAATACATATCTACTACTTCAAAAGTATTCTATGAATGAGCTCAAACACAGAGAGGAAAAACACAAACACACTGCAACTTCCACTCAAGTGACCAGCTGTGTGCCCATTCCAAAGTCCTAACTGCAGAGACACATAATCCTTTAGAGATATTCTACGGATGGGATACAGTAACCCACAGGGTCTACAGTAGCTATAAAAATCAATCAAACAAGCTGGAGAGATGACTCCATGGTTAAGGGCACTAGTTGCTCTTCCAGAGGATCAGGGTTCACAATTCCCAGAACAGACAGTTCACAACTGCTTGTAACTCCAGTTCCAAGAGTCCCAATTCCCTTTTCTGGACTCCATGGACACTGCATGTATGCAGTATATACACATACATGCAGGCAAAAACAAAACAAACAAAGAACAGTAACAACACACACACACAAATCTAAATAATAAAAGATATATTTCCCTTCTAAGAGAAACCGTTAAAAGAGAACATCTCTAACCAAAACGTATTCTTAGGAAATGAAAGATATAACATGTTACATTTTGGGGATTCTTATTTATAGGAGGTAGGTAAGTAGTGTGTGTTTCTCCTGAGGTCACTCAGATATTTCTTAGAAGCCATCCACTTTGTCAGGTTTTTCGGTTTGGGAGTGGAAGGGATTAATGGTTTTTAGAATATGTATTAAAATTAGCTAGCTGGACTCAGTTTATATAATCTCAACTTTATTGGCAGCATCCAAAGCAACATAATCAGAAGGCAAACATAAGCCTTCTTTCCATCAGGCCTGATAAGGGTGTTTAGACTTTGGCCACATTGATGTTATAGTTATTTACAGTCTGTTTGATCTGGTGCCTTCTGGTCTGACACTACAGTGAGCAGAGTTGCCTACCTTCTTCATGAAAGACTTGGTGGTCAGGAGGAACTAGATTATGGTAGAACGGACAAGTTTGTTTCTCTCGGGAATGTTCTTGAGACTATGGTATCTAGGCTGTCTAAGGGGAAGGTAAGTAATGTATGGATGGATACCTTCCCACACTGTCTTCTGGGCTTCCACTGTCATCACTTGGGCTTTAGCTTTAAAGGTTAGGGGGAGTTTTCTTCTTAAATTTTAGTACCACCTTGTATTTTAGACAGGTTCTCTCCCTAAACCTAAAGCTTGCCTACTAAACTAGGCAAGGTGGCTGGCTGACCAGCAAGGCCAGAGACCCAACCTATCTCCACTTCTCCAGTGCTAAGATAACCACATCTGCTTTCACGTGAGTGCTGGAATCAAATTCAAGTCCTGTTTGTGCAGCAAGCATCCATCTCCCTAACCCCTCAAGCTGTTTTATTTAAATTGAAACAAAATACTATTAAGCTATCTTTCTTAAATCAGAATAAAGGTAAGTACATTAAAACATAGCCTTATAGCCTTTTCTATAAGTTTAAAACAAGGTTTCAAAAAAAAAATCAAAAGGGCTAGGAAGATGGCTCAGCAATAACGGGAGTTCAGTCCTCAGCAACCATATCAGGAGGGTCAGAACCATTTAACTCTGCTCTAAGGGATGTCATTCCTCTGGCCTTCTCAGGCACTTGCATTCATATGAACATACACACATGCCCAAATTCATACATGATCGTGCATAATTAAAAATAATAAAACTAAAACATATATTTTAAATTCCTACCATCCAGAAAGCCAAGACAAGCAGAAAAATCTATTCTTCTTTCAATATGAAAATCTACAAATTCAGAGTTCAACCAAAAGTACTGTGAGCTACCACACATTCTCTTCCTAAATCTCAAATGATGCTAATAGGCAGTATACACAACAGCCATGCCAACTACAGAGGCTTCACGACTTTTGGTTCCTAACTTGGACTTCTGAATCTGAACTTAGTTCCCTTACCTGAAGTCAATCTCTGCAAGGGTTTCCAGCAGTTCAGTCCTCACCAACCAGTAGGAGCTGTTCTTCAGAGGCAACATATCAATGAGCAGTTGTAATCCCAAGTCACTGTAGCTGCTACTGCAAAGACTCAGGACACAGTGCTGGAAAACCCAGCCCAAGGCAGAAGGCATCAGAATCAGATACTTCATCTTAAGACAGCACTCCTATACATGTACCTATTTTGTCCTGTTCTATTTGTAAGCAGCAACAAGAAAGTTTCAGGTTCCCAAAAGTACTCAAGACAAACCTTTCTCTTACTGTGTTTGAGTTTAATAGTCAGTGTGCCTATTACACATAATTTTGTTTTCCCTGCTTCCCATTACTTGACTCCTAAGCCACAATCTCAGAAACACTAATCATCAATTTAAAAGAAAGAGGATGAAAAGGAGCCTCAGGCCCTACATAAGGACTTCTATCAAGGAGAATCTTGAATGTTACTGGGTTTTGCTGATGAACAAGGAAACTAAGTGGGTCTTGTACCGCTATTTCCCCTGCAATCTCAGAGCCTAGAGACATTAACCTGTAAGTATCCTATACACGGATGACTCAGACCAGACACAGTCTACCCACCAGATAGAATCTGTGCTATCAGCATAGCCTCTTTGCTTAAAAGATACAACTGACTAAAACTTAACTTAAAAAAGAGGAGCTGGTGGCTGAAAAGATGGGTCACTGGCTAAAAGCACTTACTGATCTTTTAGAGTACCTGAGTCTGGTTCCCAGCATCAACATCAGGTGACTCATAATCACCCCAAATTCCAGTTCCAAGGCCCTCTTCTGGCTTCTGTAGCTACTGCACTTACATACCCAAGCTCATTCTCTCAATCTCTCTCTCTCTCTCTCTCTCTCTCTCTCTCTCTCTCTCTCTCTCTCTCTCTCTCCACACACACACATACACACACACACACACACACCATTAAAAAATAAAATCTTAAGAAGTTGGAACCAGAAAAACATTACTTTGAGGTTATTAAATTTTAAAAAGGGAAGATATTCTCCTCCCTAGATTTAACCAGTGTTATTGTTTTGATTTTCTTTGATTAAATTTTCTGCTATGGCCAACTGTAACTTAGACAGCTGACAGGAAATATTCCATCTCACTCTTACTTGAGAAGCCAAGGCACTTTTCACAAAAGACATAAACACAAGGCCAGTTAAATAATAATCATAATACCATTGCAGCTCAACAAGTCCACAATCTTAAAAGAGTATTTTTAAAAATTCAACAAATTTGGTATTTGATAATAGCAAGGTACATTTTTAAACATTCTGTTTAGGAAAAAGAATGCTTCAAATAAGGATTCCAATAATTAAACCTAAAACTTTATTAAATTTTAATATTATGACAAGACAATGTTTTTCAAAAGCTGAGTGGTAGATTCCTGCAAATTATTGCTTACATGTTATGAAAATGTGACCTATTAGTTCCAAATTTAACTGTATCAATGGCAAGCTCACTAAACCAAGGAACAGTTTATGTAAAACATTATACTCACCCTAACAGCTGTACAAGCCAACTTGCAAGTAACAGAAGACTCATCCTTCAAAGTTTTCTGCAGCAAAGGAATGCAGTCCACCAGAGAGAATGTATTTCCTAACCAGAAGAATGAACAAAAAATGTCTGTATAGAAACATGATCGCTTTCTGAATGGAGATGAAGGAGGAGTGGATGGAGAAGGAGGTAGATGCGAAAGGGGAGGGGACAGGAGGAGAGGAGGGAGAGGAAACTGGTTGCTATGTAAAATAAATGAAAAAACTGTTAAATTAATTAATTAATTAAAAAATGAAGCATGAACCTGGGAACAATTTACAGAATTCACCAGGACAAATTGTCCATTACCTGTCAGTGTTCTAATGTTGCCCAGCCAGTCGCCAACACGGAGTCGAGACCTGCTGAGTATCGAGTAGATGAGGGTTCCACAGAGAATGGCAGTAGCTCCTCGGACCTGTGGGTCTCCATGATCGATGTAGTTCAAGATGTCAGAGACATACTGTTCCTCTGTGGACACAAAAGGCCCAGCCTGAACCTTCTCCATCAACAAATCTATACTACAAATAAAGCTTCATTCTCAGAAAAGGGACATTTTACATCTGCAAAGGATTTGACCATAATATACTAAGTAGTAAAAGATATTTGAGGTTTAAAGATTCTAGATTCATCACACTGCAATTATCATCTCAATACATCAGAATTTCTAGATTGTGATTCCAGGTTATCAGACAAACTTCCAAGACTTCATTTGAAAATAAAGATTAGAACCAACCAATCTAGTATACATTTGTTAACTCTAAACACAATAACATGGGTTTGTCCAGTCACACAAATAAAGACGGTAGAAGATACTTTTCGCTCAAAGAACAACTGTGTCCAATGGGAACAGGGTGAGGTGCTTTCTTGGCCAGTCTTAGTCTGAATGTCGATTTCTGACCCAGGTGAATGTGATACAGAGTAATTTAACAACACAGCTTGTGATTTAAGAAGAAATCCAGGACATATATAAATAGATACATTCCTAAGCTTCTTTTTTATGACTTGAGTGCTTCCACTACACATATAACATCTAAGGGAGTCAAGAGACTAAAGGACATAACCTGTGCACATCTGGAGAGCTCCAACACAGATGAAACACCCAAGCTAACTGGAAACACTCACTGTCCTATGACAAAGCAGGCAAGACTGTGAGATAGCTTAAGTACTGACTACCTGAGGGGAAGAAGTGAATA
Source organism: Alexandromys fortis (assembly GCF_014885135.2). Lineage (NCBI taxonomy): Eukaryota > Metazoa > Chordata > Mammalia > Rodentia > Cricetidae > Alexandromys > Alexandromys fortis. Next base: position 3,660,816 of record NW_026067920.1, read on the forward strand.
TTCAACATACCAGCACTTTCCATGGTGTCAAGAGGTACTTTATACAGTTTGCCGAAGAAAGATTCTGGATGAAGGGCCACGGCTGCACCAATACAGCTGAGGGCCAGGGCCTTCACACTGACCCTCACATCTCTGTCTGGAACCAGTGCTGCAAAGGAACCACCCAGACCCCTTTAACCTTTTCCAAGAAACAAAACCCATCCCTCTCATTTCCTCCCTTTCTCACCAACTAATGGAAAGTAAAGTTCATCCCAATAACAAGATGCCAACAGACCCAACAAATTGACTTCTAAACCCGTAAGTATCCCCCTCGACTCTACAGCTGTTCTGCTGTACTTACCTTTCTTTTCCCCAGTTAACAAAAAGGAAGCAGATAACAGGCGGACACAATGGACCAGAGGAGCAGAATCATCATCATTAGGCTGCCCTATGTCACCTTTGATTCGGCAAGCCTAGAAGAGAGAAGTAAACATTTGATTCACTAGTTCAGTCAACAAAATGAACCACACCAGGGTGCTAGAAACAGAGATGCCTATACTTAGCTACCTCCATGCCTGACCTCAAAAAAAAAAAAAAAAAAAAAAAAAAAAAAAAAAAACAGAGCTGGAACCCTAAAACACAGGACCCTAGGTCTGTGGAGCGGTGCACAGGAAGGTGTTAAAACCAAGCAATCAAGAAACACAGTTGGCAAGCCACAAGTGTCTACTGGAAATGTAGAAGATACTATGACTTCCAGGCTAGTCAAGGCTATACAGTGAGAACCTATCTCAAAAAAACAAAACACATGAACAAAAGGATACCAGACAAAGGAAAAAGCTAGAGAAGCCCAAAGGTTAAAAGGATATAACAAAAAACTGGAGGGCACTTTCAAAGATGCCATTTTGACTGATGGGATTAAATAAAAAAATGTATTCATGACTTCAAGAAATGTAAAGTTATTGTAAATACAGTAATGTGCATGAAAAGCAAACGACACAAAGATGTTTTAAATAGTTGAGTAAACAAAACCAAGAATTGCTGCAAAGCTCTGCAAAAGCCTCAAAGGAATGATATAGGATTATCAGGCAAGGCAGAGCTAAGCATAGGCTACAACTGTGCAAGGGGAATTCTGAGGAGACAGAACGAGGCAACTGTTAAGAATGTGGGTATTCAGCCGGGCAGTGGTGGCGCACACCTTTAATCCCAGCACTCGGGAGGCAGAGGCAGGCAGATCTCTGTGAGTTCGAGGCCAGCCTGGTCTACAAGAGCTAGTTCTGGGACAGGCTCCAAAAAGCTACAGAGAAACCCTGTCTCGAAAAATAAAAACAAAAACAAAAAAACAAACAAACAAAAAAAGATTGTGGGTATTCCTAGAGAGGCAAAAAGAAGGACAAAGGTCTGGGAGTGTCCAGTGTTTCTAGAGCAAAGAAATAAGCCCAGAGCTGGGATAGGAACAATGAGAACATCAGAAACCAGGGAAATTCCAAACACCTCACACGCAAGCAAGCTCCTGCCTATATAGCTCACCTTGCTTTCTGGGTCATTCGCTTCAGCAACTTCATCTCTGGATATAAGCTTATCTATACTGCTATCAGAAGGTTGTCTGTTATGACCCATTCTCTCCAGTAAGTGTGCTTGTTGAAGGGCTTTAAAAATAGAAATCATGATTAAGTAACAAGTTTCCAATGAAAATATGTTTATATTTACACAAAGACAACATGAAGGAACAGGATTTTAATCAAGATCTAATTAAACCTAAATTGCCATTTTCAGCTGCTATTTACAACTCAAAAATAAAAATACCAAAAAATTTCCTCTTGGAAGTAAAGATATCTAAGGCTGATAACATTTCCATCATATAAAGTAAACTTACCCAGGGAAGAGTTTCTGAAAACATCTGATACTTCACTGGAAAGAACACCCGCAGCCTCCTCCTCATCTTCCTCCTGTGGCTGTCCTATCTGCATGCCTAAATACTGGCTGTCAGCACCATCTAATACCTGTGCAGATGAAGGGGGACTATCAGGAGCAAGTCCTCCAACATGAAGGAAAAGCCACCAAGAGAACTGAGCATTTTTATAAAACTTTTTATTTATTCTTTGTGGCTTTCACATCATTCATCTTGGTCCCATTCATTTCCCCATCCCTTCGTATCTGCCCTCTACTCATACAACCTGCCTCCCCATCGTACCCCCCCCCCAAAAAAATAAAAATTAAATTGAAAGGAAAAAGGAAGGGAGGGAGGGAGGAAGGATGTGGAAGCTCCAGTGTGACAGTGCATCACAGTATAACCTTTAGTATACACATATCTTTACTTGCAAGTGTTCATTGCTAAGAGTCATTGGTCTGGTTCCAGGCCTCTAGTCTCTGTTACACTTCTGATCCTGGGCCCGCATTGGGACTCCCCACAAGACAAGGACAACCTGCTGTTACCCTGTGTCTTGGAGATCCTATAACTTTGAATCTGCAGAACCAGCCCCTTCATGGGCTCCACAGGTCATAGATGGGGTGGATGTTGGGGTAGGCCAACACATAGCTCCGGTTCTGAGGCCGGGTGGTTGCAGCATTGATCAGTCCACCAGTTCTCCCCAATTCCTCAAGACCAGCATGAGCTCTCCAGCATTACCCTGGCTATTTCACCCTAAATAGCAAGGAGCAAGGAGCAAAGGCTGGTTCTTCTACCTTCATACCCTCGGGGCAAGCTCACCCACACATGTACCATCAAGGCCAGCCCTATTGTGTTGCTCAGGTGAGGTGAAATGGCCAGTCTCCTGAGTTCTATAGCCAGTGAGGGGGCCAGAATAGCTCTCCTGTTCTTATGACCTCAGGGAGGGCCAGCTCTCCCACCTGCCAAAGGCCGAGTATGGGGGGTGGGAGCATACCTCACTCACTCATGCTACCTTATGGCAGATGAGGGGTGGGACCAGATCTCCCATACTCAAATTCTCTGGGTAGGCTGATGAGAAGCCAAGGACAATGGCACTGGGTTTTGATCCTACTGCGCATGCACTGGCTTTGTGGGAGCCTAGCCTGTTTGGATGCTCACCTTCCTAGACCTGGATGGAGGGGGGAGGACCTTGGACTTCCCACAGAGCAGGGAACCCTGACTGGGGGGAGGGGGAGGGAAATGGGAGGCGGGGAGGAGACAGAAATTTTTTCAATTAAAATAAATTGTCTTCATAAGCAAATTTTATAGTAAGTTAAAAAACAAAGACAAGGCTTCTAGATAAGAATATAACAACAGATTATCTCCACTAAATTTATAAATACTTCATATTGTCCAGTCATGAACCTGGAGCAGATTCTGTGAAAAAAAAAATCCTGGAAAGAACAGCAAGGTAGACAGCCGGGCGATGGTGGCGTACACCTTTGATCCCAGAACTCGGGAGGCAGAGGCAGGCAGATCTCTGTGAGTTCGAGACCAGCCTGGTCTACAGAGCTAGTGCCAGGATAGGCTCCAAAGCGACAGAAAAAGCCTGTCTCAAAAAAAAAAAAAAAAAAAAAGAACAGAGAGGTAGAACCAATAAGAATTCATTCATTCAAGAATGTGGAAAAAAGAGGGCACTATAGCCTAGAGCCAAAATATCTTTCGGCATCTTCAGCCCACTGATAGTCATTTGTTATCTTCTTCTGTTTGTGACCTAACATCTTTTCTTTGCTTCTTTTGTTGCTGTTGTTTTTCAAGAAAAAAGGATTTTTCTGTATAACCCTAGCTATCCTAGAACTTGCTTTGTGGACCAGGGTGACCTTGAACTCGGAGATACAACTGAGATTAAAGGTGTGGGCCACCACTCCCAACTGATCTAACACCTTTTAAACCCTTAAGAAATCCTTTAAGATGTACAAATAGAACCCTAGTTTCCACTTATTAAAATCTTGCCACTTCACTTCAACCTGTCTAACTACCACTGTATTTGAAGACTATCTTCATTTATGGATTTCTTTTCTCTATTATGAAAACTTCACTAAACTGTCACCACATAGGAACACAGAAACCAGAGTAACCTAAATCTGTGTTCTTGGGCCACAGTCACTAATATTTGGCTTCAGAATAAACTTACTCTTATCCCCTTTGAGATGAGAGCTGTATTTCTGTGTCAACAATTCCATATTGCAAAATGTTTCTTATCTACTTGACACTTCTGTGTAATTTACCTGAAAACTGAGCAACTGCTGCTGGGGATATGGCTCAGTGGGCAAAATGTTCACTGTTCAAGCATGAAGACCTGAGTTCAGATCCCTATCACCTAAGTAAAACCAGGTGTAACAGCGTGCATCTATCACCCCAGCTCTGGGGGTTAGGATGAAGTGGGTACCAGAAGTTTGCTGACCAACTAGTCTAGCCAAAAAGGTAATCTTTGGGTTCAGTATGAACCCTGTCTCAAAAAGTAAGGTGCACTGGGGCTGGGGAGATAGCTCAGTGGCTAAGAGTGCTTGTTTTGCAAGCATGAGGACTGAATTCAAAACCCCTAGAACACATGTCAAAATCCACACATGGTTGCACAGGCCAATAAACCTCAGCACCAGGGTCAGGGATGGGTAGAGATAGGTCCTGCAATCTCATTTCCCAACTAGCTAAACCAAAACTGTGAGCTTCTAATTCACTGAGAAATCCTGCCTCTGCTTCTACTTGAGCATGCATAGGAAAGGATGCCTGCACACTCATGCATGCACCACACACATACAAAATATACCATAAACGCAAAATAATTTTTCTGTATCATGAAAAACATATTCCAAATTTTTCAATAAAAGACAAATAATCTATAGAATCAAGAACAACTAAAAATAAATTTCCTGCTCTGTCTTCCCTTGAGTGGGTTTACCTAGCCTCTCTAAAAACAGATCAACTGCTCAGCAGGTGAAGTGAGGAATTTCACTGTCATTATAAGGAACATCAATTGGCCACCTGGAGAGGCAGAATCAGATCAGATATTTGCAGTCATATTGTGCGTGTGTGTGTGTGTGTTTGTGTAGAGTAGGTGCATGCATATTTATGAGCATGTATGTGAAGCCCAGAGGTCAATGACTAGTATCTTCTTTAGTTGCTCTCATTTTTGAGACAAGTCTCTCAGTGAACCTGGAGCTTACCCATCTAGGATAGACTGGTTAGCCAGCAAGTCACCGTCTCTACCTTCCCAGTGTTGGGATTACAAGTGTGCAGTACCCTTTTAACTGAGGATCCAAATTCATGCTTGCATAGAAGCAACTTACTGAAGCCATCTCCTCAGCTCCTGTGGTCACAACACATACTCATCTCTAACTTGAATTCTGTGTTTCATATCCTGTCTAGTATCTCATTTATATTTCAGAAATGCAGGGTACAATATAAAATTTAAAGGCAAGTCAAAATATCCTGCCATATTCTTAATAAAATATATTCTACACTAGCTAATATTTAATTATATGCACTTAATATTAAATGTAAAAACTGTTCTACTTTTGGTTTATGACTAAAAGTATTGAAAGCGGGATCTTAGAGATATTTTGTAGATCTATGTTCATAGTGCCACTATTCATAATCGTTAAAATGTAAAGGTAACCCAAATATTCACTGAAAGATGGAAGGATAAGCAAAATGGGGCCTATCCATATAATGAAACATTATTTAGCCCTAAAAAATGGGGAAATTCTCACCCACGCTACACAGAGAGCATTTTGTCAAATAAGTCAGTCATATAATGGTAAATACCACATGATAAGCAAGCTACATGAAAAACCTAGTCATCAAACTTGTACTGTCAACAAAAACAATGGTTACAAGAGGAGTGCACACGTCTTTACAAAGGGCTAGGATTCATAAGATGAACTTAATGGAGGTTTTGGTGGTGATTCCACCTGACTGTTTAAATATATTCAATACCACTGAGCTAAATGCTGAAAAATAGGTAAGATGATTTTGTTATATGTTATTTTACTACATTAAGAAGAGAAAGAGGAAGAGAAGAAAGCAGCAATTCAGAATGTAGATCAGGTGTGGATCATGCCTACATTTCCAACAGTTCAAAGCTAAAGGTGGCAGACCTCAAATTTAAGGCCAGCCTAGGCTAGGACCCTATTTTAGAAATACAAAACAACAAACTGTCAAGCAAGCAAAAAAAGAAACCACAACTCAGCACCCACTTGCACCAAACTTTCTGATTATACAATCTTTGAGAAGTCACAGGGACAGAGATATGTGCTACTACAAAATGGAATGTGGTGTAAGCATGTTGAAAGGTCAAAAAGTGCCAAAAAAACCCCACACAGTATTAATATTAACAACCACATTTCATTAAGACCACAGGCATTTACAATAACAAGCTCCTTGAAGATTTTAAAATAGCTGTACAACCAGATCCAATCAGGTAGTAAAGATATGACAAGTGAACAAGATGCATAGAATTAACTTGACTTTGACCTCCATAGTTTACTACAAAAGATACTAGGTGATTTTTTCAATGGAGGCATCAAACAAAGTCAAGTTTTTTGTTAACCATCTATGCACTATTAATGTGAAGTAATAAAGAAAATAATAGGTCCAAGTGTGGGCATTTAGCAAATGAACTCGGGAAGACAAACAGACCCAATATAAAAGAACCAGGCCACCCTCTACCCACTCACAATTTCAGAACTGTCTGAAGGAGTCACAGCTGAATCAGGCCCTTCAGTGGTGGTCTGAGAGCTGTCACTGATGGGTGAGGAGGCCTGGGTCCCATCATTCAGGTCCATAGCAGGGTCGGATGGGACAGCACTGAACTGGCTGGAGCTATGGCTCAAGATGTCCTCCTCATCTCCATCAGTAGCAGCACTGGTCAAGTCACAGCTCGACAAATCCACAGAGTCTGCTTGAAGTGTGTGCTGGGACCGTGGCTGCTCAGTGATGATGTCATGACTTACAGAACCAGGAGTGGAGACACCTGAAGAAGTAGCAAGCTCTCCACCAATCTCACTCTTCACAGAGGCTAGAAATCAAAGGTATACAAAATGACAAAAAGTTCATTATATTGAATATTGTAACCATGAAACAACTTGGAGCATGGTGAAGAAAAGATTGACCAGCACAGAGGAGTTGGTTGAAACAAGTAGATTCTTTATGGCTGCGAATATTATCAAATGTGTTCTATAATAAAGCCCAAAGCAAGTCTTAACCAACTCTAAATCACACAAAGGACATGTGTAACTCAAAGGCAGCTGGTCAGGGACACAAGAAGACTCACAGGAACTCTAAAGAAGCAACAACAGCAGTGACTGCATCATCCTTTAGGGTAGGCTTGCCTTCTTCCACCTCACCTCCACTCCAGTCCTAGCCTCCTATACGATAAACACACTCCATATTTTCCTAGTTGAATTTTGAAATTCCCACTTACAAACATGATGTGAGATAAAAATTTCACTCGGTGCCCATTCTATAATATTTAACATTTATTCATCCTTATATGTTTGGAAGGACTTGCAAAAACTAAGTGGGTGATTTGTATTGCAGGAAATGAAAGCTGCCGATGATTGGGAATAGTAGATTGTAACAAAAAAAAAAGTGTGTGCTTCTAGTAAGCTGATAGCATGGCTTGTTTTATGAAATAAAACAATAATCACAAAAACAAAATCACTTCAAAAAACAAACAAGGTGTGAGCAGTAACCAGGGGAAGGCAACTGGGTCACAGGTAACTGAGTTTTATACTAGTCTAGGTAGGCCAAAGTTCTTCTGTTGACTTCTTATCTTGTAAACATTGAGAAGGAAAGTCCATTGACACTATTCAAATTTTCCTTACCAAGTATATCAAGAAGTCTTGTTTATATTTACCTAAAATAAACATAACCAAAGCTGTCAGCATTTTATATAGTTATTAGTGTTTTAAGATAATACCTGTGTTTATTAAAGTACATAAATAATCCTACATGACTACTTGCAAGGATGATTAACTTTTAAATAGCCTAAAACAAAAAAAGCACACAGCCACACGCATACAGAGTGAACATTACAAAAGCAGCTGAACTACAAAAGTCACCCCTGCCCCACAATGCCATCTGCAGGCTTAGGTGATATAGGGGGCATGAGATGGTAGATGTGAGTTAAGGCTGACACTGGCTGCTCACAAACAACAACTACCTGCAAAGGCTGAGCTGCTGACATCTGACCTGGACTCCGAGTCATCTTCCAAGGCTTCTTCTTCTCCTAGGAGCACTTTGCCTAGAAATAATACAAAAATATTACCTTTTAATTTTACTAAAAATAAGGGTTTTTCTTAAAGCAAATAAATAATCAGGCATGGTGCTATACACTTTTAGTCCCAGCACTCAGAAAGCAGAAAACTCTATGAGTTTGAGGACAGTCTGGTCTATACAGCAAGTTTTAGGCTAACCAAGGCTATACAGTGAGACTGTGTCTCGAAAAACAAACAAAAATCAAATAAACAAGCATTCTAAATTGGAAATCACAAGTATATTTAATTTACCCTCATACAATTTATCCATCGTGTGTTTTATGTTACTGCAATGTTAAAGAATGAAAAGAGAATATACCACAAAGTAATCGTTTACTGATTTTAATTGCTACAATGAGTTAAATAACTTATTACTTAATGAATGGGTTGCTTATAGCTGAAAAGGTGCAAGTCTATCATTCAACCCTTGGAATATCCATGTTCTACCTCCAATGGCAAATAAAAACTTGAAAACAAACTCTTACATGTGAATAAGTCACTTTCATTTTATTATCTTTTCATATTTTAGACTATAGCTAAGACTCTGGGAGGACAAATATTTTCTTGCAACGTTTTTAAAATACATTTTATAGTTTATGTTTAAAATCATATTAGAAAGAAAAATCAGGCTAAGTATCTTTATGGTTATATTACATTCAAACATCATTAAACAACACCATTATGGTTTAATCTTGATTGTCAGCTTGGCTGAAGTGAGAAATGCCTAAGAGATTTCCAGAGAGGACTGAGTAACTAAGAGGGAAGATTGGTGCTCACAATTTGAAATAAAAAATTAAGACCAAGGAAGCCCATCAGTACAGGAATTAGCCCCTGCTTTCTGGTTGCAGTGAGATGAGCTGCTCCATCACATCTTCCCTGCCATGATGGACCAAGACCTCTGAAACTGTGGCCAAAAATAAATCTTTCTCCTGAAGTTTTTTATATCAGTTATTTCGTCACACTGAGGCAAAGTAAAAATGATACTATAAAATTGCATCATTAAAAACACAAGCTTATAAGCAAAGAAGATACAAATCTGTGCTAAATTAACACAGCAATTTGACATAAATACTAACAGCCTTTCATTAACAGAACATGTAGTTTAAGAAATCAAAGACTGCCGGGCGATGGTGGTGCACGCCTTTAATCCCAGCACTCGGGAGGCAGAGGCAGGCGGATCTCTGTGAGTTCGAGACCAGCCTGGTCTACAGCGCTAGTTCCAGGACAGGCTCCAAAGCCACAGAGAAACCCTGTCTTGAAAAAAGAAAACAAAAAAAAAAGAAGAAGAAATCAAAGACTCAAGAAATTAAGACCCAAGAACAGTGAATTTAGATCTTAATGAAGCAGTTTCTACCCTCCACTTCAGTAGCTGATTATAATGTTCTGGGGAGAAGCCCCTAGGGCAGATTACTTGAAGACATAAAAGAAAGGTTGCCAGGATCTGGAGAGATGGCTCATAGGTTAAGGGTACTAGCTGCTCTTTCAGAGGATCAGGGGTTCAATTCCTAGCCCACTATAACTCCAATTCCAAGGAATCTGGCACCCTTACACAGACATGCATGTAGGCAAAACACCTACCAATGCACTAGAGATTAGACAGACGGACGGACGGACAGACAGAGGACTGCCAAAAAAAAAGAAAAGGCTCCGGGCTGCCCCTAATGGTGGATAAATTCTACGTGCTCCACAACTCTGCTTTTATCTATTTTATATCTGGCAGGTTACATTTGTCCAGTTAGGTTTTATCGCTATGATAAAACACCATGCCAAAAGCAAATTGGGGAAAAAGTAAGGGAAATCAGAGTAGGAACCTGGAGGCAGTAACTGAAGCAGAGACGCTGAAGGAATGCTGCTTACTGGCTTGCTCAGTCTGCTTTCTCATAGCACCCAGCACCACCAGTCCAGGGATGGCAACACCCAGAGTGAGCTGGACCTTGCTATAAATTCAGTCAAGAAAAGGACCACAGGCTTGTCCACAGGCCAATCTAGTGAAGACATTTTCTTATGATTCCTTCTTCCAAAATGATTCCGCTTTATATCAAGCTGATATATAACTAGCCAGCACAATATTTGAAGAAAAGACTCTTCCAGTTATAACAAAAAGGTTTTTTTATATTTATTTATTTATTATGTATACAATATTCTGTCTGTGTGTATGCCTGCAAGCCAGAAGAGGGCACCAGACTCCATTACAGATGGTTACGAGGCACCATGTGGTTGCTGGGAATTGAACTCGGGACCTTTGGAAGAGCAGGCAATGCTCTTAACCTCTGAGTCATCTCTCCAGCCCCATAACAAAAAGTTTTAAAATCACTGGTCTAAATAAAAAATTATCACATTGAGGAATAGTAGAAAGCAGAAATCATCTCAATATCACCTTTGTCACCATCTCTGGACAAAGTAAGTATGGAGTAAGTTAGCAGAGTGACTTCACCAAGTATCCATAGATCTATAAAGCATAATATTCCTTAGGATTCTTCTGGCCTTTAAACATTTGCAGTGCTTTCTAAAATCTCAGTAAGGGTCTAACACTCTGATGGCTCAAAAACTCAGCTTTCTTTTTAAGAATGAGGTCTTGCCATATAGTCTAAAGGACTCCTGCCCCGGGCTCCAGGAATCTGGCTCCTCAAATCTTCAAGTAAATGTTCCATTAATTCAGTGGGAACTGGAATGTTATTCCTGTTAAGAACTCATTCAAAAATGAGGTGTACTATAAACCCAGCACTTGGGAAGGAAAGGCAGGAAGATTTTGAGCTCAAGGCCAGCTTGTACTATAGAGTGAGGACCTGTCTCAAAACTTTAAAAAAGGAAAAAAAAATCAAATTTAATATGGCAAATAATACTCAAATGTTCAAATTACAACACAGAAAACAAATATATCTCTTTTAAGATTTTAAAATAAAAATGAAATTCTTTCCCATCGATAGCTATAATGCAAAAGAAAATGGTTGCTGCTGCAATGTGGCCACATGTATAAAGCTATTAGGTCATATCAGAAACAAGCTACCAGGTCAGATCAAAAACATTGTAATAAAAATAAATAGGTCAGTATATTCATATGCACTGGGCAATAGCAGCACACGCCTCTAATCCCAGAACTCAGGAGGCAGAGTCAGGCAGATCTCTCTGAGTTTGAAGCCAGACTGGGCTACAGAGCTAGTTCCAGGACAATCAGGGCTGTTACATAGAGAAACCCTGTCTCAAAAAAACAAACAAAAAGAATATATATGCAAAAAAGTTAAATATGGCTAAAAATTAATAACCAGGCATGAATAAAATGATGAACAAAACAAACTATTCAATGAATCTAAAAAATTTATTACAAAGGAAAGTACCTTTATAAAATACAGCGGTACATTCTCTAAAGTAGTACTGAGCCCACCTGCATCTTTATGATTTCACTGGAAAACAGTCAGACCCAGCAGCTCACTCATTATATCATTGTTGTTTGGAGGCCACAAGGCAAGGAAGTAGCCCAAGAACCTTTGGCCCACAAGATTAAAATATTTACTCTCTGGTCCACTGCAGAAAGTTTGCAGATCTTTGACCTCAAACATTAGAAATTATGATAAACAATTCTGATATAAACAATTTTTAAAGGACAGAAAACTTCAGATTACAACGACATTGGCACTCGCACATGCATTCACTATTCTGGGAGGAAATATAAGCAGAGCCTAATGCATTATGCAAACACAGAAACTGTAGTTCAATACAACGCAAGACTTGGATTTTCAAATAATCACCTTTTTGTTTTCTTGAGAGAACAGGGCTGCACGAGGAACCCCCTCCAGCTGTAAATCACAGAAAGTAACAGAAGACAGTAAGATAACAAGCTGCTAAAATCTGCAAGAAATTTAAAAATCCTTAAAAAGATTGACTCAAATCCTAAAACAGCAGGACATTATTTCCCTAAGACATGCTTAAACACCAGTATCACATATTAAATGTAAAAATTACACCCATGTTCAAATGCAGAGTTCTAAAGATATGGCTAAAATGTCAAAAGAGCTCATATAAATTGCATTTTTTAAGATCTTACATTAGTATTTGTTCAACCAGCAATCAAATATAAGCTTTCATTGAAACAGTTACTAGAGATGTGTGTTTCTGTTCATTGGTCATACAACATGCTTCCCACCAAAATAACAAGAACCCTTCAATGCCAAGGGCAATAGAAAAACATTTCCTGCTCATAGTCAAGGTAAGAATTTACACTCACAAGGCCACTATCCGATTTCTTAGGCAGAAGGTCTCTAGTTTGTAGCTATAGGTAAGATTGGATCCTCAATGTGCATACTGTGGCAGCCATGGCAATCCTGGGTCAGCAGAATTTATCAAAGCCACTAAATGCCAAGCTACTTCTGAAGGCTGGCACCCACAGATTCCTATCTGTCCCACCATCCAAGGGTAGCTCATGTCAGACAGGGCAGGTTGCCAAGGCCTACTCTAGGGCCCAAACTCTTTGAACCCAAGAATAGAAAGCAGGCTAGGGAGGTGTCTGCAAGAACGGAAGGGGTTCTCTAAAATTAGGAACCAACAAGAAAAAGAATGGGCCACTTGTTTGTTTCCCTAAAGATTCATCCCTGACAATCAAACATGAGAGTCCTACAGTGGAAGAATTCTCTTGTACACTAAACATTTGCCACTCGAATTAGTTTAATAAAACACTGATTGGCCAGTAGCCAGACAGAAAGTTAGGTGGGATGACCAAACTAAGGATGATAGGAAGGAGAAGGGTAGAAGTCAGGAGTCGCCAACCAGACACAGAAGGAGCAGAAGATGAACGTGCTAAGCTAATAAAGGTACTGACACATGGCAGAGCATAAATAAAGAATATGGGTTAACTTAAAATGTAAGAACTAGTTAGTAATAGCCTGAGCTACTGACTGAGCATTTTTAAGTAATATTAAGCCTCCATGTCAGTTATAAGGGAAGCAGCCACTGGGTATTTAGGAACAGGTGAGCAGGACAGGAAACATCTGTTTACATTTGGTGTTCCAATGTGGGGCTGAAATTTTCACATAAAACCTGACAAAGCTTAAAAAAGGATTCTAGACACACAAGAACAGAGTCAAGCATGGCTTCTTGGTAGCTGCATTTTGGTGGTGGTGAGGGGGGGGCTCTGTTTGCTTGCAGTGAACAGAGGTGCAGCTCCCTTAAGAGACAGCTTTCTGGCTCAGTGCTAGAGGCAAAAACACGCCATGCTACCAAATACATATATGGTGTTTATTAGCAGTTGGAGGCACCACTACTAGGTGGAGGTATGGACCTAGAAACTTCCCAGAGATGGGGTGGTAAACGGGCTTCCACATGAGACTAACCTTTCTCAGGGAACTGAGGGTGAGAAGTCTGTACCAACACACCATGATCTAAGTTACACACCAGTTCTTTGGCTCATGCAGATAGGAAAGATTACAGATACACAATAAGGATAGAGTGAGACAATAAAGGCCATTTACTAGGTCACACTGTTTAAAAAAAATAGGCTTGAGAGAGAAGAGAAAGGGTAGAAACAGTCATAGATTTAAAAATAATAAAGTCCTTAAAAAGGGAATAGAGTAACAAAAAAAAAGATAAACCACGTTTTAAAAAGACACAGAATCTGGATTCTGTATTTTATTGTGTTGTTTTTGGATTTTTGACTGTTAATGGGCAAATAATAACTGCTGAGAGACAACTGATTGTGAAAGCTACTAAATTAAACCAACCTATATGTTTAAAAATATCTTGTCTTCAAAATTTAAGTCTTTAAGAGAGAGGTTATGCTTTTGTTTCTACAGAAAATGAGAGGCTGTGGATTTGTTCCCAATTAAGAAAAATCAGCAATGATAGAGGAAGATCCCCACGAAAAATCTCAATGGGAACGGATGGCCCAGATGATCCAATATTTTAGAGCACCTCCATTGCAGTTTCCTCTGTGTTCTGCATCCAGAACAGCTTCAGGGCTGCTGGCTGGGATGATCCAGTCTCACAAGACTACTCCACTCGGGACTAGACCAAAATCCTAAATTTTCTCAGAGTCCCCCCAAAGAATACCACAGCCCAGAATCAACAGGAAGTAGTCAAGAGAACTGGTGTGGGAAGTCCATCTGTATATGCGTTGTTTTTATTGGTTAATAAAGAAGCTGGTTTTGGCCAATGGCTTAACAGAATATAGTCAGGCTGGAGTCAGTGAGAAGCCATGTAGCTGCCAGAGGGGAAAGACATGAGCTGCTAACTATAACCTTGGCAGTAGGCCATAAGCCTCGTGGCAAAATATAAAATAATGGAACTGGGTTAATTCTAGATGTAAGAGCTAGCTAGCAATACACAGTTTCTGTGTGATTATTCTGTGAGTCTGGGCAGCCGGGAAACAAACAAGTAGCCTCTTACTACAGAGAATGATACACAATATTCCCCTAAAAATTATGAATGTTTATCATCATTTAGAAAGGTTGGTTACAAGTTGTTATCGATAATGGTTAGGAAAAAAACCTAAACAAAAAAAAATTAGATTCAAGAATTTCTTTCTCAAAAGAAAAAGGGGGAGAGGTATAGAAATTAGATAAAAATAGGATAAAAACGTAGATTATTCAATCTACTTTAATCCAAAAAGCAACTATTAATTATATTTTTGCTTTTTTTGTTTTTCAAGATAGCATTTCTCTGTGTAGCTATGGCTGTCCTGGATCTTGCTCTGTAGATAAGGCTAGCCTCAAACTCACAGAGAACCACCTGCCCCTTCCTACCTGAGTGCTGGGATAAAAAGGCATGTGCCACCGCTGCCTAGCTAATCTTACATAGTTTACATTAGTATAAATTTTGGTTTACTAACACAAATTTAATTTTGTCATACTGTGTGTGTATATTATGTTTATGCAGTTTATTTAAAGATATAATATATAATTAAGAAAAATACAGATTAAAAGTGATCTATAATAGCAAACTTACAGTCATGTTAGGTTATCAAGGTCATACAGAGATAGATTTCAGATAGATTGCAAAGACCTATGAATATGACATTTAAAACATGGACGGAGGGGGAAGGACCTTTGACTTTCCACAGGGCAGGGAACCCTGACTGCTCTTTGGACTGGAGAGGGAGGGGGAGAGGAGTGGGGGAGGGGGAGAGGAGTGGGGGGAGAGGGAGAAGGGTGGGAGGAGCGGGAGGGAAATGGGAGGCTGGGAGGAGGCGGAAACTTTTTTTTTCCTTTTATCAAAAAAAAAAAAAAAAATGTTTTAAGAACTTAGATTTTTCTCAACAGTGAGACACATCTGCTCCTAGCAGTACCAATGACTTCAAAGAGGATGATAGGCACAACATAAAATCTGAAAGGAGTTTGTTCTCTTTATGGCAAAAGCTAGCCACTTGCGCAAAGAAACTGCCCTTGCCTTATTGCTGACAGTTACTGTCCAAACTAAACCAGCAGGATGCAAGAAAGGAGAATGCCGAACTTTGCCAAGACAAAGTAGGAGAGTCTGTCAAAATTTTCTGTTCACAGGAAAGTCTGTCAGACATGTTAGGCTTGTAGACCAAAGATGGATGCCCCTGTTGGGAGCTGTAAATGCCCAGATCTTTAATTTCTTGTAAACAACGTGTTATGCTTGCAGCTGCTCTGAGCACAAGACCCTCAGGAGTTCCTGATGGCAGGGGAGTGGTTTCTGGTGGGTTTGGCTGGGGCGTGGCTATCAGTTCCGGATCCCTATATAAGCCGCCCTTGGTATACAAATAAAGGGGGGGGGGCATTCCTGTTTCAAGGATGACCCGTGTCTCTGTGTGTCTCTGTGTGTTTAAATCTCCAGGCCCTTGCCTGGCTTGCAAATGGTCCTGTAGTGCAGGCACCGCAATAGGAGTAGTACCATACAGTCACATAGTACAGGAGGGTGGTACATGCCCCAAATTACAGAGGAACTTTGGGTGACTGTCCAGGCAGCTTGAGGTCTCTGTCATTAGGTAACATTTCACCTTTCTGGGGTCTTTAATGGAGTTGAAGACAAGAAAGTTATAGTTTTTTTTTTCTTTTTTCTTTTTTTTGGTTTTTTTTTTTTTTTAGTTACGATAAAAGATAAATTAGGTACAAAACTTTGTACTCACAAGATAAGATAGATAACAAAGTATTTTCTCTAATTTTGCTAAATATAAATAGACTGACTGGATATTGCAACTTGATAACTGTTTTTGTTGTATATAATTTTACAATGTTAAAGTTAAAGCCTTTCCTTTAATTAGACAAAAAGGGAAAAATGCTGTGGAAAGACCCTCTTGTACACTGTAAAGACTTATCACTTGAATAGGTTTAATAAAATGCTGGTTGGCCAGTAGTCAAGCAAGACGTTAGGTGAGGCAATGACAATGACATCGGTAAGGAGAAGGGCAGAAGTCAGTAGTCTCCAGCCAGACACAGAAGGTGCAGAAGATGAACATGCCAGGCTAAAAAAGTACTACCATGTGGCAGAGCATAAATAAGGAATATGGGTTAACTTAAAATATAAGAGTTAGCAATAAGCCTGAGCTACTGGCCGAGCATTTATAAGTAATATTAAGCCTCCAAGTCATTATTTGGCAAACAGTCACTGGGTAGTTGGGAATAGGCAGGCAGAAGAGAAACATCCAACTATAGGTCCTGAAAAATACTCTGCCTCATGTTTCTACTTCACTGCACCTGAAATACAGGTGAAAGCCCAGAAGTCAGGAGACCAGGCTTCAAAGGTGTGACTTCATTCTGTTATCTAGTTTTCTAAACTGTAATTTATATGCAAAAGATGATGCCTACATTGTAAGTTTGGGGAAACGATTTAGGCATGAATGGCTTAGCACAGTATAGTCCAATAAAGCAACAGAAGGATATGAGCATTACTGTATAAACTATAGCTGAGAACGTACCTAAAAGTTCCACAATGCTCCCACTGCGGCCTCGGCCCCTGGCCTCCTCTTGAACCACAGCGAGCTGCCCAAGACCACCTGGTGTTGTCAGTGCTTGCAGCAGCTCAGGAGGAGGAGTACGGAAGAGCTGCTGCAAGAGCTCCAGAGCCCCTGTCACCACATTGTGGTCTTGGTGCTGCGTGTGATGCAAAGTCAGCTCAT
Source organism: Alexandromys fortis (assembly GCF_014885135.2). NCBI lineage: Eukaryota > Metazoa > Chordata > Mammalia > Rodentia > Cricetidae > Alexandromys > Alexandromys fortis. Next base: position 3,678,046 of record NW_026067920.1, read on the forward strand.
AAACCTAGGAGTAGAAACACAGGCCTTCAATTGTTGTTTAAAATGCATTCCAAATTTCATTTTGTTTTCACTGATTTTTGTTGGATGTGTGCCTTAATTTTTGCCTCTAAAGGCTTCTTTATCACTTCTAGGGTCATTGTTGACCACTATATTTTCTGAAATGCCATTTTTTTTTCATTATATTAACTCCTTGGAAATACACAGAGCACTTCCTCTAGGTATGCTAACTCAGGATCTCCATTTCCCAAAACTGGTGAGTAGGAAAGAGAATAAAACAGACACTGCTGTGGAAACAGGTGGGGACACCCAACCGTCAGGAACACGGCTCTGACGGCAGGGGAGAAAAGAGCTAGAAATTTTAAGGATGTGAGTCGGATATTCTTGGTGTTTTTAAAATTATACCATACTATAGAAACAATGAGTTTGTCAGTTTTCTCTTTAAAGTAACTAGGGGAAAGGGCCCATAGGTCTAAATCATAACTTCAGATAACACATAAGTTTGCAGTATAAATATATCCTAAAATTTTCAACTACACTTGTAAAATCACCATTTAAAATTTACAATTCACTAGATCCTACATTATTCCTTGCAAGTTTGCCAACTCTATCATAAGTTGATTTTTAAAACAAAACAAAACACAAACAAACAAACAAAAAAACAACCAAAACCCATGCATTTTGAAAGTCAGTGTAAAACAATAAAAAACAAAGAGTAAAAGCTTCCCAGGAAGTTACCTTTAAACTTTGACTTTAGCTCTTCTCATGCAACCTGCATACATAACCCTAAATCCTGACTGGCAAATTGCTAGACACAGCCTCATTTGGCTTTATACTTGCTCTCTACTCCCTATTTTGACTTTTTTTGAGACCTACTCTGGTCTTGTAGCTACAGATAGCTTGGACTTCCTATAAGCTCAGGCGTGTAGGAAACTTGTAATTGTCTCGGCATCCCAAGTAATGGGGTCATACACTGCTGTACCTTGATTCTGTGCCTGCTTCTGTGGATGAAGACTCACTGTGGCCACAGTCATGGGCTGGCTGTGGCTTTCACTCTACAACACTTGAGGTTGTTCAAGGAAGATGGCTAGACACACACACCTTAATAGACATACTCTCTGGATCTTTGTGGAAGACATGTGGGGCCCCTGCTTTTGGCAACAGCTCATATCTGGTTTCTGAAGCTACATACCAACTCTGGGGTGAGGAGCACACTATCACCCATCTACTTTCTTCTGTCCTAACATTTCCAGAAACGTGCTGCTTCCAAGGAACACATTTTCTACATTTATGGCTATGATGTAACACTAATTCTGGTGGTAGCACTGCCTAGAAATTTGGTATAAATATTTAAAATACTTCTTATTAAGTATACATAAAATTATTACTATGAAGCCTATTAAAGTTACTTAATAAGAAAAATTTTCCATTATCATGAAGAGCTGTATTGTATTCATCCTCCCCCACCCTAACCTACTACTTTTTGAGACAAGGCAACAGTGATATAATACTTCCATTTTACTCACGACCAGGCTGACGGAGGCCACAGACTACACTTTAATCCCAAAAGTTCTGGCACATGTAGGCATTATTTGGTCTTTGAGTGGCCCTCATGTAAGTGTAGGGTCAGCGCTCTCTTACCTGGACAAGCTGCTCTGCAGAAGGAGAAACTTCCATTTCTTTCCGTGTTACTCCAAAACTGCCTTTTAGACTTGTGTCCTTGACCTGCTGCTGGAGCAAGGGCACTAGACACCTCAATGTGAGCAAGACACCGAGGATCAGGAGAGTGGAATGTTCTTCTTCTATGGGAACCAGCAGACCTGCAAAGGCAGCCAAAGAAGCTTATCAGCCAGTCCACTGTTGGAGAATATTATTTTAACTAGGCAAAGACATGTTACAGATATGTTACATTTCTTAATGGTGCAGAATATTACTTTAACTGTGTAAAGATGTGTTACTTTTGTTTATGTTGCATTAGTTTAAAGAGGTAAGGATGTGTGTTTAATTATGTAAAGATATGTTGCATCTGTTTTACCTTCTCTGCCTAAGGCACCTGATTGGTCTAATAAAAAGCTGACTAGCCAACAGCTAGGCAGAAAATGGATAGGCAGGGCTTTCAGGTAGAGAATAAATAGTAGGAGACATCTAGGCTTAAGAAGAATAGGGAGAAAAGAAAGGAAGAAGAGCAAATGAAGAACACACCCAAACAAGAAGCCTGGCAGACATGAGAAGCAATGAAACTAAGATATACAGAAGAAAGAACCAGGCAGTAGCAGCACACACCTTTAATCCCAGCACTCAGGAAGGCAGAGGCAGGTGGATCTCTGTGAGTTTGAGGCCAGCCTGGTCTACAGAATGAGTTCCAGGACAGCCAGGACTACACAGAGAAACCCTGTCTCGGAAAACAAAACAAAATAACAACAACAACAAAAAGAAGACAATAAGCTCCAAGGCAAAAGATAAATAAAGAGAAACAGGTAAATTTAAATTAAAAGAGTTAGCCAGGGACTGGAGAGATGGCTCAGTGGTTAAGAGCACTGAGCACTTTTCCAGAGAACTCAGGTTCAGTTCCCAGCAACCAGATGGCAGCTCACAACTGTCTGGAACTCCAGTTCCAAGGGATCTAACACTCATCAAAAAACACCAATGCACATAAAACTAAATAAACATAAATCAAAAGAGCTAGCCAGAAAAGAGCTAAGCTAAGGCTGAGCATTCAAAACTAATTAAGAAGCCTCCATGCCATGATGTGGGAGCTGGTTGGTGGCCTAAAAGAAAAAGCCTAGTATAGTTCACTGCTCAGAGAACCCCAGTACACACTAGCAAAAGAAGAGACTTACAAGAGTACCCTATTGTAAGCCTGGCAGTTAGAGGGAAGGGTGACATAAACAAGACTATGAAACATGGGCTACATGTACGCCTAGATCAAGGAACAGCTTTGTAGCATAAAACATGCCCTTGGCTTGGCAAGACCCTTACAGGGAATAGAACTATATTTATAAGCCATATAATTGTATCAAGTGTCCATATGGTTACTCTAGCAGGATTTGCTAGTGTCGATTTTGATTTTGACAGCAGACAAACATGAAATGGAAAATGTTCGTTTCCTAGAGTACCTACAGAGGGCTAAGGCAAAGCCTCAGTCTTCAGTCACCAGCCAGACACAGAGGAAGCAAGATGAGAATGTCTCACTAATAAAAGGTACCAAGCCACATAGCTCACATAGACAAGAATTATGGGTTAATTTAGGTTGTAGGAGCTAGTTAATAATAAGTCTGAGCTTAAAAGCCAAACAGGTTATAATTGTTATAAGTCTCTGTGTGTTTCTTTGGGACTGAATGGCTGTGGGACCTGGCCGACAGAAACTTCCATCTACAACCCTTTCTTTTTTACCTAGGAGCACATTTAGGAGCCAATTATAGAAGTACTGTGTCCTCCTGGAGTGCTGGCAGATGCTCACTGCTGAGCCAGCTGCTGTCCGTCGGACAGTGGGAGAACTTGACTTCAGATTTGCTATGAAAGCTTTCAACAGAACCTGTAAAAGCAAAACCCAAGATGAAAGCCAAACTGTGGAGCTTATGACACATTTCATAGAACTCCAAATCTTGTAGGACACAAACTGTGACAAACTGACACATTTTTCATAGATGAAAGGAAATATCCCAAATTTATGGTAGTCAGTGCTAATCAACACAATCAATTTTTTTCCCTTATAAACTGCATTAGGAAGGCTGTGAGACGCTCAAATGGTAAAAGCACTTGTTGATGGCCTAAGTTCAATCCCCAGAACCCACATGGTAGGAGAGAACCAACTTGCATTCATCCACACAAATAAGTGCATACACACAAATGCACGTATGTGTGCACACGCGTGTGCACACATACATACATACACACACACACCAACCAAAATTTAAAAATCTACATCAGGTACTTATTTGCTGTGAGTGGCAGTCTCAATAGCTAAAGTTCTACACACAGTATTCAAGGACAGAGGTGGTAATAACACTACATTAAATAAACTTAACAATAATAAGAAAAAAAAGCAGTGAACAACTACAGTAATAATCTGGCCTATGAATTGCCTGCACAAATGTGAACTGCTGTATTAAAGTACCTGCCAAGACTGGCAATTCTGTGAGTAGAAGGCTGTAACTTACAGACATGACAGTAGGCCATGCACAACCTTCTAAAAAACCAGAGATAAGATGTTCATGGTAACCTCCAAAATAAGCCCGTATCATTCTTCTTTAGCTCTTCTCTTTCTTCTTTCATTTATTTAACCTTGTTTCTCTTGTCTTCCTTTAATTTGCCTATCTCACTCCTTTACCTTATTCACTTACTATTTCCACATTTAGCCTAAATAACTGTTAACTTCAAAGCATTTTCCATAATAGCCCTGCCATTTTCAGTTTCAAGGCCACTGATGATGTATTAGTGGGTGCAATTGATTTTAAGTGTGTGGTTTGATGTTGCTGATTACAGCACGTAAGAAACAGAAGCAATACACACACACATAAGAATTGTGAAAAGAGCGATTGAGCTTTATTCCTTCCTGTGGACCCTCTTAGCTCTCCTTTCTAGCACGTCTCCATTCCTTTGTGTCAGCCTATTTACCTAGAAACACTTTTTACCTGAGACACCCAGGGGCCACATATGGAGGATTGAGACTCAACTTTCATTCTCCTTCCAATCTTCTATTACCACCTCTTCTGACTTAGCCCCAACCCTGTGGCAGCCTACTTGCAGCTGCCCCTCCTACTTTAACTCCATCCTATGGAGATTCCAACTCTTAGTACACACCCAGGGTCCCCCAGCCCTTTCATTCCCATCTCTCCAGACATATTCTTTGTCCTACTTCAGTCTATGCCTCCTACCACACATCCAACTCCCCAGGATCCTGCTTCTTGGTGTGGACAGGATCCTCCAGTTCTGTATTCAGAAACAAAGATTTCATTCTCCTGAGGAAAAAGGATTCTGCAGACCAAACATTTTCAGAAATGCCAAATTCCAACTGCTTCCTGCTCATCCTTTGGAGGACAACACTGGTGTATAGGTTACACCACAATAGCAGCAAACCTAGACAGAAAGAGGAGAGCTGCAAAGGAATCTCCAGGATGGCAGAACTGACAAACCCAGGAAACACTGGCCACATTGAGCAGAGCTGGAGAACATCAGACCCAATAAATAGACCCAATAAATTATTTAATGGGTAAAAGAACTAGCACTAAGGTTTAAGAGGTCAGAAATAGCCAACAATTATTAGGTTTAGAAAATAAAAAGGTATACAAAAAATATAATCATACATAAGCAACCATTACTATTGAATTGGGCATGATAAAGCACATAGTCAATACAGATAGGACAACTGTAAAAAGATAGTAGGGTTAGAGCCAAGTTCATCCAATAAATGTAATTTTAAAAATCCAAATCCAGCAAAATATGCATTATTGAGTTTGACTCTGACACAGGACCAGGACGAGTAGGAAAGGATGGTACTCTGTTTCTAGGGCCCAGCAGACGAATGAACACAAGTCAAAGGTTCATGAAGGAGGTAGTAACTACTCTATTAAAAAAGAAAGGGAAGTGTCACTTTACTCAAATGGCATTGATATCATGGAAAGATCAAGAACCACCCACTATGTATATCTATCTCTGAGCTCTGACAGCAATTACCACAGAGACTTCTGAGAGTATTACATTCTGCTCATTCCAGCAGCCATTTAGAAGCTTCCACCCAAGAGGGTAGGAATAACAGTGACAGCAGTAGCAGCTCCCTCAATAAGCAGGTAAGTTTAGTTATGCTAATTCCTTAGACACATCATTTCCATTCCTCATTTTAAACTCCACAAAATCATCTTTTTAAACATCACACAGGTATTAACAGGAAACCACTGTACCTCGAGAGGAAAAAAAAAAAACAAAAAACAAAAACAAACAAACAAAAGACCCATGAATTTAAATAACACTTATACACCCAGCTCTGAAGTGGGCAAACACAGGAGAGTCACGCGAGCTTGATAGCATCTAGCCTAACCAAGAAAAAGCAAGTCCCAGGTTTGAAGAAGAAACTCAGCCTCAAAAAGAATAGACAAGGAGTGATAGACAGGGACGCCTAGCATCTTCTTCTGGTCTCCATGCACACACACAGGCACATATACTTACATATAAACAAATAATCTATTTTTAAAAGACAGAAACTTAGCTCAGGAGTTAAGAGCACTGGCTGCTCTTCCATTGGACCCAGGTTCTTTTTGCAGCAACAACATGGTGGCTCACGATCATCTGTAACTTTATTTTTTATTTTTTATTTTTTTTTTTTTTGATTTTCGAGACGGGGTTTCTCGGTAGCTTTTTGGTTCCTGTCCTGGAACTGGCTCTTGTAGACCAGGCTGGCCTCGAACTCACAGAGATCCGCCTGCCTCTGCCTCCCGAGTACTGGGATTAAAGGCGTGCGCCACCACTGCCCGGCTCCATCTGTAACTTTAATTCCAGGGTATCCAACACCCTCTCCTAGCTTCTGAGAATACTAAGCATGTACATGATACATAGACAAAACACCCATACCCATAAAACAAACAATTTTAAAATAAACCATTTTTAAAAGGATTAAAAACAATACCAAGAATATTGCAACCCAAATGTGCAACAAAATCCTCGCACTATAAACAAAAGGGAAGCTCTGGTGGTTTTACAGCATCCACACCCACAAGGCCAATCAGCTCTTCTTCACTCTTTCCTATGTAGTCTCTTTCCTCAGCTAGCCCAACTGGTCAATTTAATGCACCAAAATCCACCCACTCTGGGAAAATGCCTTTGAATTTGCATCTATAAACTATCTCTCTTAATGGTCTTAAGATGTCTCTAAGTGAAACAAACATGACTCCAGAAGCAATCTCAAAGACTGTCCCCCCAGAGGTCTTCACCCCCACAAGACTCATTCCTAGAGGCAACAACCATACCTTAATTTCATTGTCATTTGCAAAATTTCCAAAAGAAGCCATAATTTTGGGAACAGCTGCAGCCAAGGTCTCCTGAACTGATTCCTCAGGTCTCTTGCTTGTTCGGGTCAGGCACGGAAGAAGGTTCACTAGGTAAGGCCTGTATGTGTAAGAGGAATACTCATCATTTTCAGGTCTCCTCCATTAAGAAACATATGCTCATGATTCCCTGTTAGGGAAAACCCAATTTTGGTTTTTCTTTTTTTCTTTTCTTTTTTTTTTTTCAAGATAGGGTTTCTCTGTAGCTTTGAAGCCTGTCCTGGAACTAGCCCTTGTAAAACAGGCTGGCCTCAAACTCTTAGAGATCCACTTGCCTCTGCCTCCTGAGTGTTGGGATTAAAAACTTGCAACACCACCACCCAGCAAAAGCCAGTTTTGTAGGTAAATTGGCCCTCAATGGAGAACATAATGCTCAACCACAAGCACAGGAGGCATAAATGCTAATAAATTTCAACTGTCCTTCATCTTTCCCATAGGTTACAAAGGATATTAAGAGGTTTGGTTTAAGGGCAAACAAGATGATTTAGTGGGTAAAGGCACCTTATGACAAGTCTGAAGACCTAAGTTTGATTCCTAGGAACCAAAAAAAAAAAAAAGAGAGAGAGAGAGAGAAAATCAACTTCTGAAGGTTGTCCACTAACTCATGTGACATGGCACACACACAGACACATAAACAAAATGTAATTTAAAAGGTTGGCTTTAAATATTATTTGTAGCAAATTATAACTTAAGTTGTATTTTAAACAGATTTTAAAAATACTTCTTTTTTTAAAAAGATTTTATTTATTATGAATACAGTGTTCTGTCTTCATGTACACCTGCAGGTCAGAAGAGAGCACCAGATCTCATAGATCTTAAAAATACTTCTTTAGGGCTGGAGAGATGGCTCAGTGGTTAAGAACAGTGTCTGCTCTTCCAGAGGACCCAGGTTCAATTCCCAGCACCCACATGGCAGCTCACAACTGTGTGTAACTCTAGTTCCAGGGGATCTGACACCTTCACACCAATGCACATAAAATAAAGTTAAATAAATTAAAAAAAAATACTACTTTAAAAAAAATTGAGGGAACAAAAGAGGGAGCCTATACAGCAAGCACAAGGAGATGAGTTTGATCCGTAGCATCCACAAAAAGACATAGTGGTGCTCACTTGTACTCCCTGCACTAGCGAGTCAGAAACAAATGAATCCCTGAGGTTAATAGTCTGTCAGTCTAGCCTCATCCGTCAAAGACCGTCTCAAAAAACAAGCTGGACAACACCCAGGTGTCTTTCCTGAGGAACAACATCCAGGAAGGAATGACACCTCTAACCTCTCTACACATAAGCATTGGCACACACCCTTAAACAATAACATTTTTCTAAAATATTTATTTATTTATTATGTATACAGTATTCTGCCTGCAGGCCAGAAGAGGGCACCAGACCCCATTACAGATGGTTGTGAGCCACCATGTGGTTGCTGGGAATTGAACTCAGGACCTTTGGAAGAGTAGGCAATGCTCTTAACCTCTCCAGCCCCAAACAATAACATTTTTAAACAAAATAAAATGCAGACATCATTTTACTAAAAAAGTCATATTTAAAAACTACTGTGGGAGCCAGGTGGTGGTGGCACATGCCTTTAATTCCAGCACTCAGGAGGCAGAGCCAGGTGGATCTCTGTGAGTTCAAGGGCAACCTGGTCTACACAAAGGGAGTTCCAGGATAGCCAGAGGTGTTATACAGAGAAACCCTGTCTTGAAAACCCTATCAAAAAAACAAATCAGCAACAAACAAACAAAAAAAACCCTACTGTGAGATAGCTGTTTCCTCCGTATTTGATATAACCATCATCATCATGAAGCAGAGCAGCTGTGGTGACTTACAGGGACAAGTTAGAGCAACACACATTACAGCAAAGTAAAGAGAACTACAAACCAGTTACCTAGGCCTTTGGCAATGGAGCTGTTACTGCTCCCTTTTGGAGAAGAGAAGGTCACAAGGCCTTCAAGATTCGAATCACCTTTGTGCCACAGGTATACATTACCTTAGAAGTACTAAGGAATGTAAAAGGCAAACTTACTGGAGGGGAAACATTCAATGGCATAGCTGCTTATGAGTTGTCTATGCCCTTGTACATAGCCAAATGAACCCATTAATTTGGCAAGTTGGACTTGATGGGACTTTTCTTTGGCAAGCCAACTCCTTTTGATTAGAAATCTATACAAGTCTCTTTTATGCTTCCCAGGAAAGATGCACAATCTCTAGGGGGGAAAAGTATTCAAATTAAATGAGACCTTCAAACAACAACCCAGTCCATAGAAAGAAAAACATGTATAGAATAGGAGGTCTGAAAAAAGGAGACATGGTTAACATTAGGGTACCTGCTATAAGCCCCTCTATGTAGCAGGCAGGCTATATATAGTACAGTCACCTTTATGAGTCATATATCTGTGACATCTTGAAATATATTAGACAAAAAGGCTAGAAAGTCTGCCTGCATAAGGAGATGACAATTTTACTGACATCATGAAGAAAAAAAAAAAACGGATTTGTTTGGAGAACTAACATCAGACCATGAGTCAATATAACATGTCTGAGGTGATGACCCAGCAGAGGGTTGGCAGAGGCTAGAATGTCCCTTGCCTTGAGTGAGAAGTCTAGACTGTCTGAACAGCACTAGGAATAATTAAGAGGGTTTAAGGAAGGAAATGACAGAACAGTCAACACTTTTGAACACCCCTTTGCTGTGTTGTAAACCTGGGATGTACTGTCTCAAAAATATTACAATTACAGCTTGATCTGGAAATGTGGCAAAGTGAACACTTGGTGGCAAAGGGAACACTTAAGCATACCTGAGACCTATTCTCAGCAAACACAAAAATACATACATAAGCACAGTAAAAAGAAAGGTTCTATAAAAAGAAACTTTCACGTGGCCACATAAAATTCTTACTGAAACTCAACCTCAACTGAACACATCATTGTTGCTTATAAATGAATGATTTAGAGCACTCTACCAGTTTCTCGTGGATAGAACCAAGGGTCTTTGGGACACGGGCACTACATTTTGTCAGTTGAGGAGAAAAGGAAGGAACTGAATAAAACTACAGCCCTGTTTTGTTACTCAAGCCAACACGCCAAATGGGTGGGCTGAACATGAGACTCAGTGATAGCAATTGTCTAGCGTGCCTGGGCCCTGGATTATAACAGGGGTTAGGAAATCAACAAGTTAAAATTTTATGTACAGTTCAAATTAATTTCTCCAATTCCAATGTGCTACACTGTGGGAGTTTGAATGTAATTGGGCCCCATAAGCTCATAGGGAATGACACTCTTAGAAGGTGTGGTCTTAATGAAGTAGATGTGGCATTGTTGGAGGAAGTGTGCCATTGTGGGGGTGAGTTTTGAGATCTCACATATGCTCAAGCCACGAGCAGTGTCTCAGTTCACTTCCTATTGTCTTCAGATCAAGATGTAGAATTCTCAGCACCATGTCTGCCTACAAAGCTACCATGTCACACCATAATGTTAGTGGACTAAATCTCTGAACTATAAACCACACCAACTAAATACTTTCCTCTGTAAGAGCTGCTGTGCTCATGATGTATATAGAAATTAAAAAGTAAATGTATATAGAAATTACAAAACATTCACAATAATACAAAGCCTAACTAAGACATATACAAATACTTATTTTTCGATAACTGCTATACTTGCTGCTGCTGAGATCAGATTTAGTTTTCAATCATTTGGCAAGTATCTTTTTTTTAAATTAATTTATTTATTTATTAAAGATTTCTGTCTCTTCCCCACCGCCGCCTCCCCCTTCCCTCCCCCTCCCCCAATCAAGTCCCCCTCCCTCGTCAGCCCAAAGAGCAATCAGGGTTCCCTGCCCTGTGGGAAGTCCAAGGACCACCCACCNGTCAGCCCAAAGAGCAATCAGGGTTCCCTGCCCTGTGGGAAGTCCAAGGACCACCCACCTCCATCCAGGTCTAGTAAGGTGAGCATCCACGAAACTGCCTAGTCTCCCACGAAACCAATAGGTACAGTAGGATCAACAACCCATTGTTTGGCAAGTATCTTTAACCAATACATTGTGTGGACAACTGTATTCAGGTTGAACATCCAGCACAGAACAGGATGGAGAGACAATGTTACGCCAAGGAAGATATCCCATAAGTTTCTTGGGGAATGAGGGGACAAGAAAGAGGCACATTAATAGAGTATATGTGAAAATTCCTGAAAGAGATGGGTGTTAGAAAAGAAATATAAGAAAGGAATACTGACAGTAACTAGAAAGGGCAAAAACAGACAACTTAGAGTGGAAAAAAATGATCTCTAACGGGTGGACGCCTGCACTGGGCCAAGACCAGCAAGCAGGACTAGCCATCTATCAAACAAATCTTAAAAATAATACAACTGCTGGGCAGTGGTTGCGCACGCCTTTAATCCCAGCACTCGGGAGGCAGAGGCAGGCGGATCTCTGTAAGTTCGACACCAGCCTGGTCTACAAAAAAGCTAGTTCCAGGACAGGCTCCAAAGCTACAGAGAAACCCTATCTCGAATAACCAAAAAAAAAAAAAAAAAAAACCCACAAAAACAACTTACCTGCATTTTTGAGGTCGAACCAGGTGAGCCAGCTCAGCAAACCTCCACAGGGCTGCACGCAAACTTCGAGGAGCACCATTCTGAGTAGGGTTTACAAGTGATGTGTTACATTTAAGAGTTACAAGCACTTCCTACAGCTAGGTGTACGGTATTGGAGCTGCTTGCAGCCTCTTTTGGAGAGTTAATAAACATACTCTTTCACTGTTAATTTTCAGAGAAAAGCCCAACTAAATGTGTAAAATAGCTGGTAAGAAATCCAGAGGGCTTCACTTAGAAAAATAAAGTTTATTGAAAAAGAAAAGTTGCCAGGGGCTGAAGAGATAGCTCAGGGGTTAAGAGCACTTGCTGCTCTTGTAGAGGACTTCAATGGTCACTGCACACACATGGTACAGAGATATACATGCAGGCAAAACTCATACTCAAAAGAATAAAATAAATCTTTTAAAAAGTTGAGTTGATACTTTTAAATTTCCATTTCACCTAATAAAAATGAGGCATGTTTTTAAGGAAAACTGAAGTTCACTTCACCAAATGGCATTTCCTTATAACAGTTTTTGTTTAATAACTTGCAAGATTTAAAAAAAATCATAATGTACTCAACAGTGAAAAGAGCATGATCTTTGTAATAATGCAGAGCAAAGACCCACCTTTTTAATTTCCTTATAGAGTTCTAGCTGTAGCCTTGGAAGATTAGAATCCATCAATGCCTGTAAATAGATGGAAGAGATTTGTTACAGAAGATACATTCAACCCATAGTTCTAAATAAAGCTAAATGGCAACCAAAGTTTCAATTTTTAAGAAAAAGTAAAATAACAGTAACTAAATGACAAAGCTTTTTGTTAGGAAAAAGGTAAATATACACAGAAATTACAGAACATTCTAAATTCAGGTCTCTACTAGGATAAAAATAGAAGAAAAAAATAATTTAACATTTATAATAATCAAATACTATATAACATCAAATTAAGATTAACTATAAGTGCTCATAGTAAAACATTCAGTCTTCACTAGTTCACCGGGACAACTCAAGTGACCTCCCTTTCAGCCACATGCAGCACCTGCTATCTAGAGACCAAGAAGAAATGGTCAGCTCTAACTACCAACCTGACATAACCTAGAATTACTTGGAAATAGTCTCAATAGATACTGTCGGGGCTGGAGAGATGGCTCAGAGGTTAAGAGCATTGCCTGCTCTTTCAAAGGTCCTGAGTTCAATTCCCAGCAACCACATGGTGGCTCACAATCATCTGTAATGGTGTCTGGTGCCCTCTTCTGGCCTGCAGGCATACACACAGACAGAATATTGTATACACAATAAATAAATAAATATTTTTTAAAAAAACAGATACTGTCTAGAGCAGGTTGTCTTGTGGGCATATTTGCAAGGGACTGTCTTGATTGTCTTAGTTGATGTGTGATGGCCCAGGCAGATAATGAGTAGCATAATTGCCTGGGTTTGGATCCTGGACTGACTGAAAGAAAAGAAGGTTAGCTGAGTATCAGGCATACATACACTTATTGTCTCTCCGTCTTGACTGTGGCTGTGACCAACTGCTTTGAGTTCCAGTTGCTTTGACTTCACTGTAATGATGGACTATGACCTGAAGTTCTACGTCAAATCCTTCTTTCCTTCAGTTTTTTTTTTTTTTTTTTGTCAGTATATTTTATCACAGCACAACAGAAATGAAACAGGACACAGGGATCATGCACTGGGCCCATGAACTTCAAAGTCAAAGAAGAGGCACATTTTGGAAAACTGACTCAGAAAAATAACATTCCACCAACTTCTTTTAAAAATTTAATTTTATGTGGGCCTAAGTTTATGTATGTGTACAGGGTGTGTACAGGAGCATGCAGAAATCAGAAAAAGGCACAGGAACCCTGAAACTTGGGTTACAATGATTACGAGTCACCTCATGGGTGCTGGGAGCTGAACTCAGGTTTCTGCAAAAGCAGTAACCTCTCTTAAGAAATAAACCATCTCTCTGGCCCCACCAGCAAATTTTAAATCTTGATTTGGCTGCTATAGTTTGAACAAAAGCAGCAAATCAAGCTGACAAACATACTAAAAGACTACTTTTCAAATAAAATTAAAAGTACATCAAAGCCTGTTTTAGCTACATAAATGTTTTGTGAAAAAAACCTACCTCATTCTTTGTAGAGAAAACCAAAATGTTCAAGTCTCCTAAGGATGATAAAGCTTATCATAGTGTTTTCTCCCACAATCCCCAGCCTGCCTCCACACATGGTTGACAAACAAAGCCCACAGCCCAACCACCTACCTCATAGCCTGGCACCATCCTAGCTCATGCCCTCCTCTCAGCTGGGGTCTCTCGTTCCACTCCCTAGCAGAACTGGCTTCCACACACAGCCAATGACCTGCAGGGAGCTCTCATTTTCTACCAAGACACAAACCACTTGAACTGACCCTCAAAGCACCCCATTCTCCACATTATGAGAAGGACCTACCCTGCTCTTTGATCCAAACTTCCACGCAGGAGGTACAGTAGGTCTTTCCTGTTTCAGGAGATGACTTTAATATATATTCATCACAAAAGACAGGTAATACCTGTCCATTTTCTGGGCTAGAGACTGGTCTTTATAAAACACACATAGCAATTCTTACAAGAAGACAAAAGTCCTGGACTGACTACTAGGAGACCATTTCTGCATTTCTACACACTCCCTGCTCCTGGCCTGAAGCCATCCCATTCTCCCACTTCGTCTTTCCTCTACCACAGTGAACATACCTAGCTGGTTCCTGATCCACCTTAGTGGCTTACCCTGCGGACTGTAGCAGTTGAAGAGGCAGAAACATGAAAGCAGAAGAGAAAGAAAGAGAGACTGGCCTGACTTACACTCAGGGCTAGGCTGTGAAAAGATGGAATCTGCACCATCAGAGACTAGAAACCACAAAGAAACAGAAAGGAATTAGAGAGAGGCTCTTACTTTGATGACTTTGTTGAGGCACTCATCAGCTACCATCCTGACGTCTGACTCCGCATCGTCGCTGCACAGCAGAAACAGTTCCATAGCAATGCCCAAGAGTTTCTGAAATTCTGGAGAATTTCTAAGTAAAAAAGAGAGAGATTGTCACAGGCATAAGAGGACTAGGAGATCTGATGGCAAAATACAATGAGGGATCTAAATGGAATTTTGAAACAAGAAAGAACATCACATAAACTGGGCAGTGGTGGCACACACCTTTAATCCCAGCACTTGGGGTGATGAGGCAGGCGGATCTCTGTGAGTTCGAGGCCAGGTTCCAGAACAGCTAGGGCTGCTACATAGAGAAACCCTGTCGCAATAAAAAAAACTAAAAAAAAAAAAAAAAAGAACCATAATAATCAAGGCTATCTGCATAAAGATGGACTGTAGTGGGCAGCATCTACTAATTCCCCCTTTTCTTTGTAAGATTTCATTTAGTCACCTTTTAAAAATACTGTTTAAGGTTCTCAAATCCCAGGTAGCCATGTGGTTTGCAAAAAGGTTGCTTTTACTGTTAGATAATATCCTTGATGCCTTAAAACACCAGTAAGCCAATACATCTTTATTTCTTTTCAACCTCACTTTCAATGTGCTTCAAGGTACAACCACATTTCACCAGACTCCACAAGTTCACGAGACTTTTCTATTGCAAGAAACAGAATACTGGTGTCACAAAAACTGGAATCTGGGTACTATTTGTGAACTGTTTTAGTAGTTCAGTTGAGAGTATTTGTTTGATATGTCATGATCAAAGCTAAGCCCAGGCATGAAGAGAAGCTGGTGGACCATGTGAGTGGAACTCTGAAGTACCTTAAACCTATAACACAAGCCATATTCTGAAAGTAATCCTGGTGACAAAGGCACGGGGTGTGCTATTTCTAAAACATCAAAAGCAGACTCTTGTCTCAGGATCTTAATCTAAAGGACCCTGATCTACACCCTCATTCTCTTTCTTCTCTAAGCACAAAGTTCTAGCACACGTCTTTAATCCCAGCACCAGGGAAGCAGAGGTAAGGGGATGTCTGTGAGTTCTAGGCCAGCTAGAGCTACACAATGAGACTCTATCTCAAAAGGAATAGAAAAGCATCCATAAACCTAAGAGAAAGAAAAAGGTACCAGTAATGCTTAATATAGAGAGAGCAAAGAGTAAGACACGGCACTCAGCAATACTGTAAGACCTTATTAGTAAGGAATATAGTAATAAAGTAGGAGCTAAGGAGAAAAAGTCTGATGCTAGAGACTTTTCCTCAGACATAAGCCTTAGCAGTGCCAAAAACAGAAAGCTAATGACAGCTACAAGAGTGAATTCAGGTTTCCTTCTAGTAATATTGAAGTAAAAAGAAACAGGCAAGGTTAATTATTTAACAAACATATCCAAAATATCATTTCAAAATGTGGTCAGAAGGTAACTTGACAGCAGACCTGATGACCTGACTTCAATATTCACAATCTTCATCACGATCACAATCTTCAGCTCTCAAAAGAACCAATCCCTGAAATTTGGTCTCTGACCTCCACACAAGTGCTGTGTCACATGCATACACACGCAACACACACAAAATTAACCAATCAATGTAATAAATAAATAATAAAGAAATGAAGGACTGTGTTGTGGAGCAAGCTCTTTAAGAGTCAGGAAATTCTGAAGGAAGGCTTATTAAGACTCAGGAAGTGGCTGGGTATAGTGGCATGTGCCTTTAATTCCAGCATTCAGGAGAAAGAAGTAGAAGGTCTACATAGCAAGTTGAAGAACTACCAGAACTACATAAAGAGTCTCTATCTCAAAAAAACCAACAACTCCCAACAAAAAGACCCAGGAAATAAGCAACTCACACATCTCAGGAAGACCCTGAAACTTACCAGATTCATAATGACCCTCCCAGTGTCCTGGCTAGTTTTATGTAAGCTTGACACAAGCTAGAATCATTTGGGAAGTGGGACTTCAGTTGGCAAAATGCCCCCACCAGTTTGGCCTATTGCACATTTTGATTAATGTTCATGTGGGAGGGCCTAGGGTTTTTTGTTTGTTTGTTTTTGTTTTTGTTTTTTTAAACTGGGTTTTCAAGACAGGGATTCTTTGTGTAGCTCTGGCTGCTGTAGTGAAACTCACTTTGTAGACCAGACTGGCCTCAAACTCACAAAGATCAGCCTGCCCCTGCCTCCCGAGGGCTGGGATTAAAGGTGTGCACTACCAGCACCCAGATTAGGAGGGCCTAGTTTGTTGTGGGTGGTGCCACCCCTGGACTGGTGGTCCTGAGTGCTATAAGAACGCAAGCAAAACTCCTCCATGGCTTCTGTATCAGTTCCTGCCCTTACTTCCCTCAGCAATGGACTGTGATTTGGAAGTATAAACTGAAATAAACCATTCCTTCTCCAAACTGCTTTCAGTCACAGTGTTTATCACAGCAATAGAAACCCTGAAAAAGATAACAGAGTTACAAAGAAATGCGGACTGTTGAGGGGAGAGACTCCTGAACCGTTGAGGTCTATTTTGTTCAGAAAGTTCTAGGCCTTCAGCTTTAGTGAGTTGTGAGTGTCACCCATGCCCAGGGTGGGCCTTTGGGGATGCACTGCCTTCTGAGTGTTCCACACTCCTGTAAGTTACCACTCACCTTTAGTACTGTAAGTAACTCTTTCCTGTACACTCGCTGATTCACCAAGCTGGGTTTTGGTGGTATCAGTACTTTGATCTGTTAGTGCTTCCCTATGGATTGAGTAAACATTTATCCACATCTCCCCTAGAACAGTGTCACAGAACAGGTTGCTACATGCATGATTACATCTATAATCCCAGCACTTAAAGAGGCAGAAGCAAAAATATCACCACAGTTCTAGATAAGTACATAGTGAGGTCTTATTTAAAGGGAGAGAGGGGGCAAGGCGGATGGGGTAGAAGGGAAGGCAGGGAGGGAAAGAGGGAGAACGGAAGTCTCTTACATTTGCCAGCACAGATGCTATTTCCACTTCTCTTCAATCCTTTGTGTAGGTCAGATTTTTCTATCTGCCTGAAACACTTTCTTTAAAATGTCTTAAACTCATTGCTTATCAGACACAAGATATTCCTGTGGTATGTCTCAAAACCTATTTCACCTTTTCATTTGACAGACATTTTTACTGGAAAGAGTAGGCCTTACAGATTGCACTTCCCTAGATTCTGGCAGGCATTCCC
Organism: Alexandromys fortis; assembly: GCF_014885135.2. Lineage (NCBI taxonomy): Eukaryota > Metazoa > Chordata > Mammalia > Rodentia > Cricetidae > Alexandromys > Alexandromys fortis. The sequence goes on from NW_026067920.1 coordinate 3,695,792, forward strand.
TATGAGAAGTCAGCTGCTGCCTTACTTCTCATAGGCAGCAGTCTTTCTCCTGTCTTGTTTCTACTTTCCAATCTTTTGCTTCTTGAACACATAAAATAGTTACACTGTTTTAATGTTTCTGTGAGCTAACCTAGTTTAATTTCTGGGTCAATGATGACTAATTGTTCTTGTTACAAATTGTAACTTCCTACACTTTTTTGCATTTCTGGTTGATTTTTGGTGTGGTCAGATTTTGGTTTTAAGCCAGCACGACCCATGTGTCTTACCTCTGACAAAAACTCTAGGGAGTTTGTTTGCCAACTTGCAAGGTGACAGTGTCCTATTTTGTTTTCATCACTGTTCCAGCTGCTATAGCAAAATCCCACAGACTAGATGGCTGAAAGTACAGCACATGTCTCCCAGTGCTGGGAACTGGAGTCTAAGCTGGTGCACAAGTAGAGGACTGGGAGAAGAGGGCACAGGGGTGCCATACCTTACCTTCTAAACATCTACTATCTAGCTTCCTTAAAGCAAGTCAGAAAATGTCTGCAAGCTACCCTAGCTAACTAAAAACTACTGAACCTAAAGAGGAAGGTCAGACCAATCTCATTATTAGTCACTCAATCACCTCCCACAGGTCTGTGATTGGTATTTGAAGATTGGTATTCTGTGATTGGTATTTGATGGCACACACTAATCCCAGCACTTGGGAGACACAGGTAGATGGATCTCAGTGAGTTTGAGGCCAGCCTGGTCTACAAATCAAGGTCCAGGACAACCAGGACTGTTACATGGAGAAACCCTGTCTCAAAAAAAACAAAGAAAGAAAAACAAACAAACAAAAAGATAAAATTTTAACATAGGAAACCCAAAATAAGGACGGAGTCCAACCTAATTCCTTTCTTTCTTTCTTTTGAGAAGAGTTGATGATTTTATAAAGTCTAAGCTAGCCTCTAATTCATGAACCTCTTGTCTCTAAATAGCCAAGTCAAATTTCTTTCTTGAAATGATGTGGGAGTGATTTCTTATTAATAAAGAAACTGCCTTGGCCCATTTTATTGGATAGAAAATTAGGTAGGCGGAGTATACAGAAGAGAATTCTGGGAGAAAGAAGGTTAGAGGAGGAGTCGCCATGATGCTCCCACTCCAGACAGACGCAGGTTAAGATCCTCTCTGGTAAGCCAGCTCATGGGCTACACAGAATATTAGAAATGGGTTAGAACAATATGTAAGAGCTAGCCAATAAGAAACTGGACCTAGCCGGCAGTGTTTGAAAGAATACAGTTTCCGTGTAATTATTTCTGGGTATAAGCTAGCCATGCGGGCGGCCGGGTGCCGGGGACGCAGCCCTGCCGCCGCTCCTATTTCAACAGATGGCGCCCAGACGTGATGGGCTAAATTCACTTAAAAACCTGAGAGGACTTAAAAAGGAGAGAGAGAGAATTTAAAACAGCTTTTTGCTGTTTCTGGGTTGCATGCCGCAAAGAAATTGTCCTGACTCGGCAGCAGGAAAAAACTGGCTGTTTTAAAATGCTGGCTTTCTGGGCTGTGCCGCCATTGTGATCTCTGTCTGGCTCCGGCGGGAGACAGAGCTTATGAATGGAGCATTTGGATTAAAGTGCTACGATTTGTTTGATGGCAACTAGACTGCTGTGTGCCTAAAAGGGGGACATTGTGTGCCGCAGCTCAGAGGCACAAGTAGCTCCTCCATGCTAATGGAGCAATGTGCAAGGATCAGAGGCAAGAGCGGCTCCGCCATGTTGGACTGGGCGGAGCCAGCATACAGTACCTGTTTTTGACCTAGGAATGTCACAGCTTAGATTCTTAAGCGCTTAATGATTTAAAGGCGCAAAACAAAGTGCTCCTGGATAGTGAAAAAATTACAGATTCACAATAAAACAGATTCAGACACTGTTGGATGAATGTATGTAGGCTTGGGAAAGAGAAAAAAAAAAATATAAAAAATAAAGTTAATGTCTTAAAAAGAAAAAGGGTAAAGTCTTTAAAGAGACAGAGTACAGAAGTACAGATAGTTATAGATTAAGAGAAATAAAGAAAAATAAGCCACGTAAAAATGAAAAATTCACAGAGAGTCTGGATTATGTACATTGTGTTTTCTTTAAAATTTTTGACTGTAAAGGAGCTAAGTACAGAGAGACATTTCATTATATGGGCTGCCAAGCTAAACCAAAATGGATTTCATGAGGGTATTATGATTTCAGAATTTGGGTCTAAGGATATGATGCTTTGGAGAGGGTCTTCTTTTGTTTTTGCAGAGGATGAGACCCTGTGGATTGCATCTATTCCGATTTGGTATGATAGACCACGCCCTCCTGAAAGGTTGCTGTGAACACCCTCCAAAAATTGCTTCGCTCAACTGCCAACTGAGATGAAACTAGCACACAGGTTATACCACAAAAGACCTAATTAACGACGCCCCTATTCAGCAGGAAGCAGTTTGGAAAGAAAAAACTACGCCCATGTTCCCAAATATTGTTTATAAATGTTCTTTTACATTTAAAGGGGGATATGATATAGATATGAATAATTTGCATTGGTATGGATTTTATGGTCAATTTTGTTATATGTATATGTATTTTTGAACTTGATTAAGGTATTGTGATTGTGTAGTTCATTTAAAAATGTAATGTATAATTAGGAAATATAGGCTGTTAATGGATAATCATCGCTAATAGTTAAGCTTGTAGTCATGTTAATTAGATTTTCTAGATATATAGAGATATATTTCAATTAGATAGGCATTCTTCATATCTTTCAAAGACTGCAGAATATGGCATTTAAAATATTTTAATAACTTAGGACTTTTCATGACAAGGAGACACGTCTGCTCCTGGCAGCACCAGCTACTTCAAGAGGAAGATGGGCATCGAAGAGGATCCTTATGGAGTTGGATAGTCATTTGGGCAAGAAACTGCTCTTGCCTGGACTGTTGCATAAACTGGACACAGAGAACCCGCAGAGAGAGGACTACTGAACTTGCCTAAAGGTGAGATGACCTTTTGGGGTTCCTGCTTCATGAAAGAGTCTGTGAGACATTCTGCAGGACACAGCAAAAAGTGACTGAACTGTCTTTGGAATTTCTTGCTTGATGAGAATGTCTGCTGGATACTATGGGCCTGTAGGCCAAAGATGGATGCCCCAACGGTACAGAGGAACTTTGGGTGACTGTCCAGGCAGCGAGATGTCTCTGTCATTTCTAGAGTTTTCTTATTTCTTGTTTGATAGATAATATTACTTGATAACTGTTTTGTTATATGTAATTTTACTATGTTAAAGTTAAAGCCTTTCTTTTTTGTTTAAACAGAAAAAGGGGAAATGATGTGGGAGTGATTTCTTATTAATAAAGAAACTGCCTTGGCCCATTTTATTGGATAGAAAATTAGGTAGGCGGAGTATACAGAAGAGAATTCTGGGAGAAAGAAGGTTAGAGGAGGAGTCGCCATGATGCTCCCACTCCAGACAGACGCAGGTTAAGATCCTCTCTGGTAAGCCAGCTCATGGGCTACACAGAATATTAGAAATGGGTTAGAACAATATGTAAGAGCTAGCCAATAAGAAACTGGACCTAGCCGGCAGTGTTTGAAAGAATACAGTTTCCGTGTAATTATTTCTGGGTATAAGCTAGCCATGCGGGCGGCCGGGTGCCGGGGACGCAGCCCTGCCGCCGCTCCTATTTCAACATTGAAATACTTGTCTTTTTTTTTTTTAAATCTATTTGCTTATTAGGATAACGGTCTTTTCTATAATGATTTACAAGATAAACTATTAAGCCTCATTTATACATTGTCAATACCTTCCCCAAGTTGAATTTATTTACTATTTAAGGTGGATTTTAATATTTAAGCTATATACTAAAGCCAGGTGTCCTTGCTAGTTTTCTGTCAACTTGACACAAGCTAAAGTTATCTAAGAGGAGGGAACCTCAATTGAGAAAAAGCCTCCATAAAATGGGGTTACAAGCAAAGAAATCTGTAGGGCATTTTCTTTTTTTTTTATTTGTTTATTTATTTATTTTGTATACAATATTCTGTCTGTGTGTATGCCCGCAGGCCAGAAGAGGGCACCAAACCCCATTACAGATGGCTGTGAGCCACCATGTGGTTGCTGGGAATTGAACTCAGGACCTTTGGAAGAACAGGCAATGCTCTTAACCTCTGAGCCATCTCTCCAGCCCCTGTAGGGCATTTTCTTAATTAGTGATTGATGTTGGAGGGTCTAGCCCATTGTTGTTAGAAACAAACACCCCTGGTCTTGGGATTGTGGCGTCTATAAAAAAGCAGGCTGATCAAGCCATGAGGAACAAACAAGCCAGTAAGCAGCACCTTCCATGGCCTCTGAATCAGCTCCTGCCTCCAGGTTTCTATCCTGCCTTCCATCACTGATAGACTGTTAAATGGACACATAAATGAAAGCTGCTTTTGGTCATGGTGTTTCATCATAAGAATCTACTCTGAGGCATTAGGTCCATAATCTGAGCACCCAGGTGGAAGCAGGAAGATCAGGAATTCAAGGTCATCCTTTGCCATATAGTGAGTTTGAGACCATCCTGGGCACTTGCTGCTCTTGCAGAGGACCTAGATTTGGTTCCCAACACCCACACAGCAACTTACAACCATCTTTAACTCCAGTTTCAGAGACTCAAGGGCCCTCTCTTATGGTCTCTGTGGGTTCAACACTTACACACATAAAATAAAAATAAACAAATCCTAAAAGAATAGAAATCAAACACCAACATCCCATTCAACTATCATATGGCTAAAATTCTCATATTAAGATGCCAAAAAGAAAACATTACCTATGACAGAGCCCCATACCCTTATAACACAGCTAGATGTGGTGAAAGCATCCTTATTTTAAATAGATTTTTCTTGATGCTGGGTTTTGCTATTTCAAAGGCTAATCACAAATTCAAGGTCCTCCTGTCTCAGCCTGCCAAATACCAGGATTACAGGTCTGTACCACACCACACTTAGACTAGATGAACTTTTTAAAGATGGCTAGGGGTACAAAGGATATGTTTACTCCATTAAGAGTGAAAATACACAGTTGTTATGTTTGTTGTTGTTGTTTTGGTTTTTGAAGACAGGGTTTCTCTGTGTAGCCCTGGCTATCTTAGAACTCATACAGAATAGATTTTTCTGGAACTCATAGAGATCCACCTGCCTCTGCCTCCTGTGTGCTGGGATTAAAGACCTATGCCACCACCATCCAGCAATCAGTTTATATTTCTATAGAAAGTTTCTAATACAATTATCTGAGAGACATCTTTAAAAAAAAAGAAGAAAGGAAGGAAACAATAAAGAAAGAAAGAAAGAAAGAAAGAAAGAAAGAAAGAAAGAAAGAAAGAAAGGAAGGAAGGAAGGAAGGAAGGAAGGAAGAAGAAAAGAGGCCAGAAAGATGGCTCTGTGGTTAGGAGCACTGGCTGTTCTTCCAGAAGTCCTGTGTTCAATTCTCAGCAACTACAAGGTGGTATACAACCATTATAATAGGATCTGAAGCCCTCTTCTGTCATGCAGGCATGTAAATAGAGCACTTATGTATATATATAAATAAATAAATTTCTTTTAAAAGAATTACCTGAGAGACTGTGCCACAATATTTTCACATATTGTTAGACAATGACTCACACGGTCCTTCTTGGTGGCTGAGAGTTCCTTCTTTCTAAAAATCAAAAGAAAAGAACTTGAGCATATGCTGAAGTGACTACATCATTTGTTTCTATATTCCATCCATTCCTAAGTAGTACTAGTGAATCACTAACTCCACACTGGGAGCAGGGTAGCATGAGGATGGAGAGGGATGATGAGAGATGAGCTTCCCCAAGCGCTTCCTAATGCACCACTCACACACAAAAATCAGAAGCATCAAAAAAGTATTACCTTCCCCTTGCCAACAGTCAGGCAGGGAGGAAAACTGGCAAGAAAGACCCTATGAAAGGTAAAGTCAAAGATAAAGAAGACTGTGCAGGGGTTCACAGCACAGAAAGATTCAGAGCCTGAATGTTAAGTCCATAAAGAATCTGTCAGTTCTGGAGTCAGTGAGTGTGTCTCTTTCATTTCTTTCCTGAAAGGGTATTTTCTTGACAAATTATGCTAGGGACTACTGATCACCAACCAAAATTTTCATAGCTGGATCTTTGCCTTGACTTGCCAAAAATCACACATGTAGAAAGTAAGAGCCAGAACTGGTTATCTGACTTCAAATATGATCTATGTCTCACCAATCCACGTTCAGTTCACATTTCCCCCATTTAATGACACTGAAACAAGAATGCATATTACAACCAATGGCATATTACAGATTAATTAGTAACTTCTTTTCTTTCTTGGTAGTAAGAGTATGGAGACATGGATTACAATGAATAAGATACTCCGTGGGACACAAAATATGATACTATCCTACATCAATAATATAATAAATAAAATCTATAAACCTTGATCATGGTAACCACAGGGATTTATAGATTAGTCAAATTTCACAAAACTGTATACTGAGCCAGGTGGTGGTGGCACACGCCTTTAATCCCAGCACTCGGGAGGCAGAGGCAGGTGGATCTCTGTGAGTTCGAGGCCAGCCTGGTCTACAAGAGCTAGTTCCAGGACAGGAACCAAAAAGCTACGGAGAAACCCTGTCTCAAAAAATAAAAACAAACAAACAAACAAACAAACAAAAACCTGTATACTGAAAACATGTATGAAACTGCCTCTGTTCTCAAAATTGGCATGGTTAACTGAATATGGTCAGTATACTATGTAGACCTCAGTGGCTAACTAGTCTATACACACACACACACACACACAAAAAAAAAAAAAAAAAAAAAAAACTAGAAAAAAGCCTTCTTAAAAAAAAAAAAAAAGCCAGGTGGTGGCACATGCCTTTAATCCCAGCATTCAAGGAGCTGAGGCAGGCAGATCTCTGTGAGTTCGAGACCAGCTGATGTACAGAGTGAATTATTGCAGGACAGTCAGGGCTGTTACACTGAGAAACCCTGTCTTGAAAAACCAAAAACAACAAAACAAACACACAAACAAAAATAAAAACCTGTCAGAAGGAGTCAGACAGGGTAGCACAAGCCTTTAATCGCAGCAATCCAGAGGCAGGCGGATCTCTGAGTTCAAAGTCTGCCTGGCAAGTTCCAGGACAGCTAGGGCTACACAGAGAAACCCTGTTTCAAAAACAAAAACACCTGTCAGTAAGCAAAAGATGAACAGCCTAGACAAAAGGCCAGACAAAAGTGCTTCTTTCATACCTATCCTATAGCTTCAGGTGTCCTCAAAGTTAGCAAAATCAAAGTAAAGTAGAGAGGAAAGATTTAAAACATAGGGTAACTGAAAACAAATCAGAAGATCACTAGTTTTGGGGGCAGTTTAATTATAATAAAATGAAAAAAACCTTGCTAACAAACAATTTGCACTTAATTGCTAAAGCAGCCCTCAAGCTTCTATAAGTACACACAACAACACAAGCTATTAAAATTGCACAAACCCACAACAGCATATCTTCCAAAGGACTGTCAAGCAGATAGGAAAAGGCAAGGCAGATCCCATGAGAGGTAAAGTCAAAGGTGAAGGAAATTGTGCAGGGTAAAGTGGGTAAAACACTCATACACATAAAATAAAAATAAGCAAATTTTAAAAAGAGTACAAATTAAATATCAACACACCATTCAATTATCATTATGGCTAAAATTCTCCTACAAAAGATGACCAAAAAGGGTTCTCAGCACAGAAAATAATCAGAGCCTAAGTGTTATCCCAGTAAAGAATCAATCAATACTGGTGGGTTAATGAGTGTGTCTCCCTCATCTCTTTCCTAAAAGAGAGTTTTCTTGAAAAGTCATGCTGCAGACTACTGATCACCTACCAAAACTTGCCTAGCTACAGACATATAACTTGGTCCTATAGACAGATTGGGAACACAAGGGACATATAGAATTCCTATTGTATCTATTTGTTCTAGCTATCCCCTTCTAATTAGAACAAACATGCCTAACACTCAGGTTTCAATAAAGACTAAGAATGCAGAACAGCATGGAAGCATCTTTAGTCCCTATACGACTTTCAGAAGCACAGGCTCCCCACACCTCTCATCCTCATAAGAAGCTCACTGTAGCAATGCTAGAATTGAAACCTTGCAAACATCCTTCACCAGTAAAAGACAAACAAAATGTGATAGCCAAACAATGGAAACTACTTAGCTAGAAAAAGGAAGCAACTACTGATAGGAAACAAATCATAGTGCAAATCATAATGTATTCCTCACCAGCATTCACCAGTAGGGAACACTGGCCCTTTAAACTTTAGTTTAAAAGAGATGGAAGAAATAGAAATGGTAAAGCTTGTAGTGTCTGGGGCATACATCTTCTAACGGAGTTCTAGAGTGCCCCCACATTCCTGCTTTCTTCTTCCAACTGAGTTCTAGAGTGCCCCCACAATCCTGCTTTCTTCTTCCAACTGAGTTCTAGAGTGCCCCCCACAATCCTGCTTTCTTCCTTCCTCTCTCCCAGCTGTCCTGAACCTCACTCTGTATCCCCTTCTAGATGAGAAGTTAAGATTCTTCTGCCTGACCTCCAGCTCACAAAACCTAGCCTAGGTCCCTGTCTGAAAAAAATTCTTTTCTATCTCATTTTGTCCAATAAGAAAACCAAATGTTAAAAAAAAAAACAAACAAAAGACAACTTGTAGCTATTTCATTCCCCATGGAATTAGGTGGATTTTTAAAGATAAGTCAAACTGATTTGTTTTACATGAAAAGTAAAATGAATAGAAGGAACTACATAGCTCAGGGCAAGAGCTGTATCAATAGGGTAAAAACAATCTGGCTCTCTTCAATCACTTGAAACTACATCATCAAAATGAAAACAAGCTTCAGCCAGTTTCTTCTAACTGTGCAACAAAGCAATCTTCAGAGGCTCACAATGATGGAGGCATGTTAAATCCTGGCTCCACAGCACACTAGAATTCATCATAAAATTATCTAAGAACTCATTTCTCCTCACCAGTCACACACACACACACACACACACACACACACACACACACAGCTGGTGGCAAGACTGAGGTCTACAGCCTGTACCACCACTGGGAAGCACAGCAAACTAGGGTAGGAAGTTTCTGATTTCTCATCAGCTGCTCTCTGACTTTTGCCAAGTCCTATTACACGAGTATTGTTTCACACTTAATTTTTTTTTTAAGACAGGGTCTCTCTGTAATGGCCCTGGCTATTCTGGAATTCACTCTGTAGGTCAGGCTGGCCTCAGATTCACAGAGATCTGCCTGCCTCTGCCTCTCGAGTGCTAGGATTATACCATACCCAGGCATGGTATATATCTTCAATCCTAGAACGCAGAAGGTAGTAGAGGCAGGAAGATCACAACATGTTCAAGGACAGCATGGGTACAAAATAAAACTATGTCTTAAATAGATCAACAAACTAAAGGGAGAGAGAGAGAGAGAGAGAGAGAGAGAGAGAGAGAGAGAGAGAGAGAGAAAAGGTGGTAGTGCATCCCTTCAATCCCAGCACTCAGGAGGCAGAGACAGGCAGCTCTCTGTAAGTTCAAGACCAGCAGCCTGGTCTACAGAGTGAGTTCTAGGACATTCAGAGCTGTTACACAGAGAAATTCTTCCACAAAAAACCAAAATAATAATAATAATAATAGGGACAAAAACTAACTTCTAATACACAGCCATCTTCAATGGGAAAGGCAAATCAATATGTCATTGATGCAACAGAATCAAGAAATGTCTCATGACCTCGGGTTGATTAAAAATTCATCAAAAAAGAAATAAAATCACTTACCATAATGGAAAAGTATGATAAATTGGACTTCATCAAAATGAGGAATTGCTCATTAAAAAGCATCATTTTGTGAAGGAAAAGATAGGTCAAGGGGGGAGGAGGTATGCTCACAGCAGCACTTACCTGTAAATGCTTAATAACCCAAACATACAACTAAAATGAGAAAAGCATGGTATCTTCATACAAAACAGACTAAGTAAATGGGTAAATATTAAACCAATAACACTAAATAAAAAGAGATGCAACACACGTTAAGTACAAGCAGGTAGCGCTGTATGATTCTATTCATGTGATAGTCAAAACTGAGTAACAGTGTAGTAAAATTCAGTGGTTAAGTTGGCCTACATTTTATCAAGTTTAATTCCTATCACAACTACTGTCTCCAAAAAGTAAGAAAAACCCAATAAGGTTGTTTAAAGAAATACACCTCTTTGGTGAAACTATACAGCAGGGCAGAAAGGTGCCAGATATGAGGGAGGATCACTCAAGGGACAGAACTCAACTAAGGAAGGGTGCCACCGAGAGCTATGTTCTGACTGACAATGGTGGCCAAGTTTTATATACTGCTTTACATGCACGTTTTAATACATTTTATGTGCATGCCACAGCACTCGTAGAGATCAGAGACAATTGTGGAGGTTGGTCTTCTCCTCCCACCATGTGGGTCCCAAAGATTAGACTCAGAGTGCTGTTGGGCTTGGAAGCAAGCACCTCTACTCACTATCTCACTGGCCCACAATTTGGTTTTGATTTGCTTTGGAGTTTTTGAGACAGGGAATCATTATGTAGCTCTGGCTGTCCTGGAACTCACCATGTAGACCAGGCTGGCCTCAAGCTCACAAAGATCCTCCTGTCTCTGCCTCCCAAGTGCAGGAATTAAATGTATAGGCCACCACGCCTGGCCTACCCACAATTTTTTAATAAAAAGAGACAAAGGTTCTAAAGCATGAAACTGGTAAGTAGAAAAAGATTTAACTTGAAAAACAAAAGTAGAAAGTATGAAAGTGCTAAATGTTTAACAAAATATGTATTATAACTCTAACTACACTTTTTTTTTTTTTTGGTTTTTCGAGACAGGGTTTCTCTGTGGTTTTGGAGTCTGTCCTGGAACTAGCTCTTGTAGACCAGGCTGGTCTCGAACTCACAGAGATCCTCCTGCCTCTGCCTCCCAAGTGCTGGGATTAAAGGCGTGTGCCACCACTGCCTGGCTCTAACTACACTTTTAATAAGAACTTCCTGAGAACTTGCCATGAGCCTGGAACTCTGGATTTAATGACTAAAAAACAAACAGTTCTCACTGACCCTGATAGCAAGGGCATAAGGGAGTTGGCTCCTTCTCTCACCTGAGGTGGAAGGCACCAGTGGCCGGGACTGACAAGCTCAGCCACCACCCAGGCCTACAGCAGGGCCTTGGGTTGGCCCACCCTAACATCCACTCCATCTAGGACCTACTGGAGCCCGTGAAGGGACTGGTCCTGCGGAATCCCACAGGCTCTCCACGACTCAGGGTGGCCACAGGATAATGCAGAGGAGTTTCGGTGCAGATCCAGTGATGATGGTGTACCGGAAACCAGAGACCTTGAACCAGACCAATGACTCACTGCAATGAACATTTGCAAAGTAAAGCTGATTGGACAAAAGGGTATTTTATGTGACACACCATTCCCAATGCCACCAGGACAAATGAAGAGGTAATGGAGAGACGGGAAAGATGGAGAAGAGGAATTTTGGTTTTGTTTTGCTCTTGTTTGCTTGCTTGCTTTGTTGTTTTAATTTTCTTTTAGGGGGTGATACAGGGGTGAAGGGAGGATATGGAGGGACTGGGAAGTGAGCAGAATTAGGCTGCATGATGTGAAATTCCCAAAGAATTAATAAAAAAAATTATGTTATTTTTTTAAAAAAAAGTTCTTACCCAGCTCCCTCTAGTGCAAGAGCCACACACAAAGAATCAACACATAAGTCATGCTAGCAAAATGAGAAAGGACAGGGGCTGCACATCACCTTCTCAGTACTCCTAAGAGAAAGGGTCCATCAGCAGAACCAAAAATCAAACCCAGGGCCGATAAAGGAAAGGTGGTAGCTAGTGTGTAAAACAAACACACAAACCAGGGTTTTATTTCAATATACAAATGTCATTTGACTAGGGAGTCAAGGCCTAGGACTTGCCACCCCATAGTCTGTATCATAGAAATGAACCACTAGGGCTGGAGAGATGGCTCAGAGGTTAAGAGCACTAACTGCTCTTCTAGAGGTTCTGAGTTCAATTCCCGGCAACCACATGATGACCCTCAGCCATCTATAATGAGATCTGGTGCCTTCTTATTAAAAAAAAAAAAAGGACCACTATACCAGAGCCTTTCCTGCTAATGAGTTCATTGCAATAAAAGGTACTAGCATGTGTAATTCAAAAATCACCCTCGGGAGGCAGAGGCAGGCGGATCTCTGTGAGTTCGAGACCAGCCTGGTCTACAGAGCTAGTTCCAGGACAGGCTCCAAAGCCACAGAGAAACCCTGTCTCGAAAAAACAAACAAACAAACAAAAAAAATCACTGTGTTCATAAACATGCACAATTACAACGTGTCAAGTAAAAATCTGTAATATACTTTAAAGAGCAACATCAAAAAGAGTTACAGAAGTGGCTGGTGGTAACAACTGAACACTGTGTTTTTACTATCATAGATTGTATATTTGAAATGGTTACTTTTTTTTATATGATGTTATTTTACCACAGGGGAGAAAATAAGAAAAAAAACCTGAATCATCAAAAGTCTGACATTATAGAAAATGTCACATAAATAGAATCATAAAATATGTAGACATTAGGAACCGTTTGCTCAATGGCCCATAATCGCCGCTATTCATCTGAGCTGCTGCAGGTATCGATGCAGCTATATTCCTTCATGTTGCTAAGGAGCTTAACTACCTGTTGAGGACTTCTAAACTGACTTCTTTTGGGGCCATTACCCCTAGAGCTACTGGTCACTTGCAAACAGGTGTTTGTGTGACTCTAAGTTTTAACTGATCCAGGATATTAATGCCCAGGACTGCAACCGTTGGGTTGTTTGGGTTGTATAGTAATTGTGTGGTTATTTTACAGAATGTAAAGAATGGGGGGGGAGGGACCTTATAGAACTCACTACTTTGATAGCTAATTTAGAAGTGTGTGTGTGGGGGGGGGGTGTTTTAAGGAGTTTCAACACAGGTATGTACATCAGTAGACAGTGTGTCCCCCAGAAAAAAATGTATTATTAAATGAAAATTCCCAGTGCTAAGCATGGGATACCTTATTGTTCAGGGAGACACCAGAAGCACACACACACACAAACAACACAGGCTATTTCCAATGCTCTTGGATGCCCAATGTAACTAGATGGTAAGACCCTACTGTTGAAGATATAACACACTTTGGTTGCATACAGGACACAAAGAAATAAAGATAGAATCGACCTGAAAACTTCCCGTTGGCTGGCTAGTTTTCATAATGCCAGATTTTATGAAGGCCACTGGGGAAAAAAGGACATGAACGGTCTTACTAAGCACTGGCCCCTGAATGCTACAATATAAGCAATGGAGACAAAATGTGACTATTAGTGCAACTGTGGTATAAAAGATACAAGGATAACCAACTGCTTTCTAACTGGATTTAAAGCCTGCTCCACAAAAGGTAGAAATGTAATACAAAGCCTAAGACTCAGAGGAAGGAGGTTACAGGCCCTAAAAGGGGGACCTTACCACTGTTGTTCTGTTAAACAGACAAGTTGTTAGACTGCCTTCTAAATATCTGTTTATACTCAGAACTAGTACTATCATCTGCGTTGGCCAAAGAAGCTTCTATCTGCAGAAGACTAAGTATACTAAGAAGTGACTGCTGAATGTGCTGTCTAAATCAACCCCACCCACAAGGTTCAGGGAAGGGGGGTGGAGAGAAATAAGAGCCAGATTTCAGGGAGTTCTATGAAGCGCTGTCTTCCAGACATGACATGGCTGTTGCTTTCATGACCTCACTGCAGTTATGGTCACCTATACAAGACCTACACAAGAGCCAACCATAGTGGCACACACCTTTAGACCCAGCACTGGGAGAAAGAAGCAACTGGAGCTCTGTGAGTTTGAGGCCATCCTGGTCTTCAGAGCTAGCTAGTTCCATGATAGCCAAGGCTACAAAGAGAAAGCCTGTCTCAAAAAAAAAAAAAAAAAAACCAACAAAAAATAAAAATATTCTTTTAAAAAATCAACAAATATTTCATAACTTGACTTGAAAATCATGTAAAATTCCAATTTTATGTACTCATTCTTATATATTATCTATGAGTACTTTTATTATGCTACAATGGCAGAGCTGACTAGCTGTGATGACATTATGTCCACAGAGCCTGAAATATTTACTATCTGGCCATGAAAGCTTGTCAATATTGATGGACTAAAGTAAGATTGATTATACAGAGTCAATCTCAGATGGCGTCTTTGTAGAAACTAACAGAATGATCCTATAATTCATACAGAAATGCAAGGGACCCAAAATAACTAAATCAATACTGAAAAAGACAGGTTGGGGGGCATACTTCATAATTTGAGATAATGATTCAAATCTGTAATCAAGACTATAGTACTGGCATAGAACAGACACACAGATCAATGACAGAAAAGGAAGTAAAAAAATCTACACATAGAAAGGTAATTAATTTTTAACAAAGATGTCAACACAATTCAATGAAAAAAGAACATTCTCTTTAACCAAAGTGCTGGATTCCACATGCAAAAGAAAAGTGTCAAACCTCTACCTTAGCCACAAACTCAAAATGGGTCAGACTTGCATATCAGCGCTACGACTTGGCAGTTCTTAGAAGACCAGGTGTAAATCTTTGTGATTTCAGATAATGCAGTGGCTTCTTAAATATCTAATATACTGCAACTAAAGACAAAAACAAACAAATTGGACTTCATCAAAATTTAAAACTTCTGTGCTCTGAAGAACACTAGGTAGTGGTGGTGCACGCTTTTAATCCCAGCACCTGGAAGGCAAGAGGCAAGCAGATCTCTGTGAGTTTGAGGCCAGCTAGGTCTACAGAGTGAGTTCCAGGACGGCTAGAACTGGACACAAAGAAGCCCTAGCTCAAAAATGAATGAATGAATGAATGAATGAATGAATGAATAGGAAAGTGAGTCAGGGAGCTAAGCTGGGTCGAGGTTCAATGGGTAACAGTACTGGCTTTACAAGCCTAAATCCTGAGTTTAAATCTTCGGCATGCAAGTAAAAATTGGGCATGGCTATGCATGCTTGTAATCTCTCTGCGGTGGGTAAGGACAGGCAGATCACCAGTGTTTTGGTCAGGCAGCTAAAAAGTAATCAGGAGCTTTACGTTCAGTCAAAGACATAGAGAGCAACAGAGGAGGAAGTCACTCAACATCCTCTTTTGGCCTCTGCATATTCTACACAATATATACACTATACACCATTCAAAACACACACACACACACACACACAGGGGCATATCTAGAGTATACCAGTACTTGGGAAGTTGTGCTAAAAGGACCAAAGCAAGTTTTGAGAACTTGGGCTACAGAGTATACCAGACCAACTAGAGATACATAGCAAACTCCTGTCTCAAAAAAATAAACAGAGATGGGCTGGAGAGATGGCTCAGTGGTTAAGAGCATTGCCTGCTCTTCCAAAGGTCCTGAGTTCAATTCCCGGCAACCACATGGTGGCTCACAACCATCTGTAAAGAGGTCTGGTGCCCTCTTCTGGCCTGCAGACATGCACACAGACAGAATATTGTATACATAATAAATAAACAAATAAAACAATACATAGAAAAGGTTTGCAAATTATGTCTGATAAGGAAATAGTATCCAGAACACGAGAAATTCATATGAATCAACAAGACACATAACCAAAAAAGTGTGCAAGAATGAAGACTGGGACTTGGTGTCTGGGACCTGAACTTCCTGAACTTCCTAGACTTAGTCTGTCTTCTAATAAACTCTTGCCTTTGCCTGTTTAAGATCCTATAGCCAGGTTTTCTATCTGGAGCTAACTGCAATAACTGATAACACCAGGGTTTCCCTCTTGCTCCTCCCCGACTACAGCTCTTACCCTCACTCTTTTCATCCAGCAAAAAATGGCATCCCTCAGGAAAGCTTTTTTGACAAGTTCTCCCTGCAGGAACACTTCTCTTCCACACACCCTCCTAGTAGATTCTTGACTCCAGATGTTTGTTCCAAAAAGGCCTTCAACTAGACATTACTTAAACATCCTGTCCAAACAACACTCTAAGGCCCTGACATCTCCTAATCCCCTTCCCTACTTTACAGTACCTTACCACTTATTTTCTTGCTTATTGTCTGTGACCCTCCCTAGAATTTTAGCTTCATGAGGACATAATTTTGTTCCCTGCTAAAATCTACAGCTAGAATAATGCTAGACACACAGGCGACGACCAGCAAATACTGATAAATGAATGGCTACAATCAGGAAAAATTAGATAGGAATCTGAAGAGTGCAAACGTTAAGGGTGAATGTCAACTGCTTAAGGTCTATCAGACCTACCACAGCCAGCCCGAGAGCTCCTGCATCCTATACACTGAGCAGAGAATGAGTGATCTGCTATTTCAACAGAAACCCACGCATGGCTGTGACACTAATTCTCTGTAACACAATGAGAACCATAAAAATAGAACAGATTCATTCTAAAATTGTTTTGGCTGGTCTCGATTTGGAAAAAGGACTTTTAACTGAAGCAAGTGGACAAAATGCCAAAATCGAAGCTTCCAAGCAGTGAGTTTGTTACTTATTACTAATGAACACCTGTTTTCCAACAGCAAAGTACATAGAAATATGAGATATATGTTTTTATTTAAAATAACTACAAGACTAATGCAGTTGATTTGGGGGAATGTTCCAGTTAGTTCTTGATGTACAGTGTAGTAATAAGGTTTTAAAACTTTTAAAAGCTTTTGTTCCAAACCACTTTTGTCTGTAAATAATTAAAAAATCTGTCCTAACATATGCCCAGATTTTATCTGGAAGGACACATGAGGAGAAACAGTGCTTGCTCCTGGGTATAGAGTTAGGTAGTCAGGAGAATGGGGACGGGGATGTTTTCATTATTTAACCTTTCCTAACTTTGGAACTGTACCACGGTTAATGAATTACTTATGCGAAACCAGATTGAATTTGTGTTTAAAGCAGGCAGAGCAATCACCCCACCCTACCCCCACCCTTGTTTACAGAAAATATGGGAAATATGTGAATTTCCACAATTCCTAACACCCAGAGAGACAGAGTCACGGTAAGAATCTAATAATTAGAAATTACTTATACAGTCAGGCGTGGTGGCAAATGCCTTTAATCCCAGCACTGAGGAGTCGGAGGCAGAAGGATAGATCTCAATGAGTTCCAGACCAGCCAAAGTTACATAGTGAGACTCTGTCTCAAAAGCAAAAACAATAGAAATTACTTATCTACACATAAGAATTTTTCTACTCAAACATACTTTCACATTATCGAAAAAAATTTATTCTTATATTTTATTCTATCAAATAAGCCAACATTTCTCCCCAAATCTTCATTTTTTTTTTAAATTAGACTCTCAGGACAGGAAAAGGATCTCTATCAGAAACACAAAAACAAGAAAAAAATTACTAAATATATGCTGGGAATAAAGCTCAGTGGTAAAGCACTTGCCTAGCATGTGTGAAGCTTTAAGCTAAATTCCCAGCACTAGAACAATTTTTCCCCTAAATGAGTATAAATAATGAGATTCTTTTGTAGGTTGTTTCCTGAAAGTTCTCCTTATTAATTGTACAAATCCACATTAGAAATAAAATGCCCAGAGTTGAAAGGCCTGAACTGCAAGAAAGCACAGGGCTGAACACTCAGCATGGACTTCCAGGGAATGTCGAGTTTTTTTTAAGACTATTGTTATTCATGGTCTCTCTTCTGTTTCAAATATTCTCTCCAGTCACCCGCAACAAACTTCCAAAGGATGACAAGACTTCAGCAAAGAATTAAACAGGAATTTTTACTGAAGTACCTGATATATTCAGAGTCGAGGAGTGACCCATGCTCTAAATCAAGCACGACCGTAACACCGGTAAAATTCATTCCCTGGTGGAAACTGCACAACACCAACATGTCCATTTTATTTCCAGCGGGAAACAGGCAACAAACATCAGTCGACTTTTTCAAATATATACGCGAATGCATACATATAATTTTTATTAATAATCACACCTAAGTAACTCACCACGTACTCGACAACCACAACTCATCCATCCAATTACCTGCAGACCAACAGGAGAGTACAGAAGCAGACCTTTGCGGTGATGCTTAAAACCTTGTTACTACACCGCAACACCAACTAAACGGAACGCCAGGAGTATACGAAGCGCCTCAAGTCACAGGCTGCTTCAAATGTCACTTGGAAAAAGAATATCCCATTGGATGGGTTCACACTCCCCCGCCCTCAGCACTCCCGCCGAGACCTCCTAAAAGCATTATGTCATCCACTATCCGCACATCTCTCACGCTATCCTGCGCTCCCAGCTCCGAGGCCTAAGGAGGCAACCCGGAGAGGTCTCGCCCTCTCCAAGTTCTCGTGGAGTCAAGTGTGCCACAGCCCCAGTTTCTCCCCGAAGACAGAAACAAGTTCGCTCCCTAACTTCACAAGCTGGGAAGGGCGAAAGCACTAGGGCCGAGATGCCCCTCGGCGTGTTCCCCGCAGGCCTGACCCGGCTCTGCCTCCACTGAGGAAGGCCAAAGGACCCCACGAGTCGAGGGCCCGGCCTCCGGGAGGCACCGCGACCCTCTCTCTGGACAGGTGCTTGCGTTGGCCGTCTCGGGCACGCAGACCAGGGGAGCGGGCCCCGGGAGGGAGCTGCGGCGCCCGGACTCACGGT
This sequence comes from Alexandromys fortis, assembly GCF_014885135.2. Taxonomy (NCBI): domain Eukaryota; kingdom Metazoa; phylum Chordata; class Mammalia; order Rodentia; family Cricetidae; genus Alexandromys; species Alexandromys fortis. The sequence goes on from NW_026067920.1 coordinate 3,714,492, forward strand.
CGGTTCTGCGGCTCCTCGGCCGGACCCGGCAGCGGCGGTGGCGGCGGTGCATGCGGTGGCGGCTGCCCCTGAGGCGGCGGCTGAGGGGGTTGAGGCGGTGGCGGTGGTGGCGGCGGCTGCTGCTGCTGCTGTTGCTGCTGTTGGAACGACTTGAGCGACTCGAAAGCCTTCATCAGCTTTTCAAGGGTTGCCATGACGGCCTCCTGCCCGGTGGGACAGGCCCGGAAGGCTTGGCGCCTACTCGCACTCCCCGGAGCCACTTAGCAGCGGGGAAATGAATGGGGCACTGCGCGGCGGGCAGTAGCGGAACCAAAGCGCCCAGCCATCTTGGGCCCGTCCCGGCAATCCCCGCGGCGCCTGCGTCCCGTGACGTCAGGCCGGCGGAGGCGAGGCCACGCTGGACCCGCAGATTTGACAGGCTGAAGCGTCGTCTTTCCCAGTAGCTGGATGAGAGCACGTCCTGCCTTTGCCAATTTACTGAGACTCCCCGCCCACCGACATGGCCCCGCCCCTCCCTGGCAAACCAATCGCCTGAGTGGAGAGGGTGGGGCGGACTATAAATGAGAGGCGGAGCCGAGCCAAGAGCTGGTTTGAGCGGGGCGCGGCCTAGCATTGGCTAGAAACAGTAGCGATGGAAAAATGTCGAGGAAGTGGGCAGAGGAGTTGGCGACACGGCAGGGTTTGGGGAGACCTGGAAGGAAGGCGAAGAAGTTGGAAAGGGGAAGGGCAGCGAAGAAATTACCCTGCAGAAAGGCACGCTACACTGGGATGACGGTGGTGGAGCTCGGAGCCCGAAACCCAGAGAGGCTCTCCTGGTCCACAAACCGGCCGGTGGCCTGAGATACAGTCCCAAGCGCAGCATGCTGGGGGCTCCCTGAAATAAGAATGGAATCAAAATGATCCTTATACAGGACCAAAGAACCCTTATGATCCGTGGACCCCTGAAGCGCTGGCCCCCTCACATGTGAAAGCCTCTAGAGGGTGTGCTGTGGAGGAAGCTGGTAAAGGGTTCTAAGCAGGCAGCAGTGGTTGCAGTTCAAAGAGAGGCTGGGGTTAGTGCACTGGGGCCAGACACCCCACAATGAGTGCCGGACCATGGGCACTGCTCTGCCAACAGCCAGGACCTACAAGGGGCCTCATAGCCACTAGGGCTTGAAGACTTTGTCTCCAGAGCCACCATCTCTCACAGGTGAGCAATTAAGCAGGAAGCCGAGAATAGAGTGGAAACATCCAGCTCCTGCAGCCTGTCTGGCTTTAGAGAGAGCTGTCTAGTGGTGATGCATTTGGTGAAGAACTCATTTAAGCCCCTCAGGCTGCCCCTTAAGACTCAAGAACTCTGCCGGGCGGTGGTGGCGCACACCTTTAATCCCAGCACTCGGGAGGCAGAGGCAGGCGGCTCTCTGTGAGTTCGAGGCCAGCCTGGTCTACAAAGGGAGTTCCAGGACAGGCTCCAGAGCTACAGAGAAATCCTCTTTGTCTCGAAAAACCATGAAAAAAAAAAAAGACTCAAGAACTCTATTACACGGCCATGAAACAATCCTTCATCTCAAAATGGTCAAGTACACAGAAACCAAGTCTTTAGATTCCATGTCGCTCCTTTCATTAATGTGACTATCTGCTGCACAGAGCCAGTGCCAGATCCCACAATAGGCAAGCTGGTCGAGGCTGGGAGTTGCTAGTAGGCAGACATGAAAGATGGTCCAGTGAACCCAGCCTTTTAGCATTCTCTAAGCTATGACATCCCTGTTCTCAAGAATGGGCAGCTGACTTCTGACTTCTAACCAATACAAGGCAAAAGATAACAGGATGGGATGTCATACTGTTGTTAGGTTACAAATGTAACCTTAGTCCTGTTGACTACCATCTTCTCAACTTACACACATGCCTTTTTTGTTAATTTTTAAATTAGATGTATCTTTCTTTATGTGCATGTTTTGACTGCCTCTTATGTGTTGTACCACATGCATGTTTGATGCCTGAGGAGGTCAGAGAGAGCATTGGATCCCCTGGAGTTATAAGTGGTTGTGAGCCCCCATGCGGGTGCTGGGAATCAAACCTGGGGCCTCTGTAAGAGCAATAAGTGCTCTTAACTGTTGAACCATCTCTCAAGCCCTGCTTACACACATTGAGAAAGAGCAATTGGCAAAACTGACAAAGAACAGTCCATGGCCAGCAGTCAGAACTACCATTGGCAGTCCATCAGTACACACAGAAGTGGACTCTGCCAACACCACTAAAGGTCTACGGTGATTCTTTTGAAGTCAAGCTTTCAGATAACAGGGAGCTGGTACCTGATTGGCCACTGTGAGAAGCAGGTAGCAGAGGACTTACATAAGGTGGGCCAGATTCTAGACCCATAGGAACTGGGTAGTTATTAAAATGTAGTGCTAGGCCACTATCCTCTGGTAGTTTGTTGGTCAGCAAAGGATAGGTATATTGTTTGGCTTGCACTGCTGGGTACCACTGTCTGGGAGCTATCAGTAGATACTTATATTCTCATACTCCAGCAAACTAAAAATCCCAAATCAAGGGGCTGGCAGAGCAGCTTCCACTTGAGGCCTCACACCACCATCCCTCTGTGTCTTTGTCCTATTTTTTAATGAAATCCTAAGTAACTGGATTAAGATCTAGTAGCCCCACTGTATCTCAATATCTCTTTAAAGACTCTCCAAGACTTAGTGGTACATGATGCCTGAAATCCCAGCAATAGAGAGGCTGAGGTAAGGGTATTTCAAATTCAAGGACAGCCTTGGTTACATAGTGAGTTCTAAGCCAGACTGGCTGCATATCAAGACCCATCAGAAGAGGGAAGAGGCCACCATCTGCTTTCCAAACACAGACCCATTATGATATTCTAAGGGGTTAGTGCTTCAGTATATAAATTATGAAGTGAAACAGTTCCATCCATAAAAATAATAGTTGTATTCCACCAGTTACTCTGTCCTTAATTCGGAAATATCACCTGCTTTTTTAATATGGACAACTTTCCATTTAGCTAAAATACCACAGTTCCTGTCTCTCCATAGCTAACTAAGCCATATGACTAAGTAAGTCCTGGTCAGTGAGATACAAGCAGAAGTAGTGATACTTCTAGAAAGTCTTCTGCAAAAGAAAGGGTACATCCATCTTCTTCCTGATGCTTGCAATGAGAGTATGTTGCCCGGCAGTAGAGCAGTCATTTTGGGTCAGTGTGAAAGTCACATTCTGAGATGACAGAGCTGGAAGAAGCTGGGTAGATGACTGGAGCTGTCATTCTAGCTGCCTGCCCATTTCTGGATTTATTTCACTGTAACAGAGCAATATATTTCTATTTTGTCTAAGCCGCAGTCACTCTTAGTTATACTATTTGATGCACCTACACTAAATCTTGACCAACTTAAGAGACAAAGAGTTTGTTCTGGCTCGCAGTTCAAGGGTACAGTCTTATGGCAAGTTTAGGTGGCAGGAGCATGAAGCAACTGATCACATAGCTCTACAATTAGAAAGCAGAGCACATGAATGTATGTAGCTGCCCAGCTCTCTTTCTCCACTGATTTAGTCCAGGATCTAGCCAGGAAATGGTGCTACTTACAATAGGTGGGTTTTCTTACTGAATTAATACAATAAAGACAATCCCCCATAGGTGTGTCCAGAATGCCATTTCTCAGGTAATTCTAGATTCTGTTAAGTTGATACCACAAACCATACCCCACTATGTTAGAGATTCAGGCTGAGAGAAACTTCAGCATAGACTGCAGCCGGCTCAAAAGGGAGAATATGTGTGCTTTAGGCAGACAGCAGAAGGGCCAGAAGTCTAGATGATCTCATCACAAGTCAAAGATGCTAGACAGAGACTTGTAGGCTTTGGTACTGTAAAATTGGGTTTGGTCTTACTTTAGCCCACCCCTTCCTTGATAGGCCCTCATTCCTCCCTTAGTGTAGTTTGAAATAACAGAACTTAGTTGTTCTCACATTTATTGGTGTTGGGTGTGGATCATGCACATGCCACAGTGCACACGTGGAAATAAGGACAACATTTGGTTGTCAGTTCTTTCCTTCCACCAAGTAAAGGCCAGGATCAAATTCATGTCATCAGCTTGGGCAGCAAGTACTTTACTAGTTATCTTGCCTGTCTTTGTGTGTGCAAGTGTGTGTGTTTTAATATTTATTCTTCTTAGTTTTAAAAGTGTGGTGGTGGGAAAGGGAGGCGTCTGTATATGTGGTGGAATGTGTACTTTAGTGCAAGTGTTTGCAAGGTCCAGAGGGGTCCAGAAGAAAGTGTCAGATTCCCTGGACCTGGAATTACAGACAGTTGTGGGCCACTCAAAATTGATGCTGGCAACAGAATTCATGTTTTTAGTCACTGAGTCATCTCTCCAGTGTCCTACCTTTGCAAACATGTTTTTATTGTGTACATATGTGTGCTTTTTAATTATACACTGGCTCCTGGTTAAATGATTCCCTTGAGTATCAGAAGAGACTTGAAACTTTTTTAAAAAATATTTATTTATTTATTTATTTATTTATTTATTTATTTATTTATTTGTTATGTATACAATATTCTGTCTGTGTGTATGCCTGCAGGCCAGAAGAGGGCACCAGACCCCATTACAAATGGTTGTGAGCCACCATGTGGTTGCTGGGAATTGAACTCAGGACCTCTGGAAGAGCAGGCAACGCCCTCAACCTCTGACCCATCTCTCCAGCCCGAGACTTGAAACTTTTGAACACTGTTACAACATTTTATTTTGTTTTTCCAGACAGGGTTTCTCTGTTTTGGCTGTCCTGAAACTTAATCTGTAGACCAGGCTAACCTCAAACTCAGAGATCTGCCTACCCTCTGCTTTAGTTAAAGATGTGTGCCACTATCACCCAGTCTAGTGTTAACAACTACCGACTAGTGTGATTTTTGGTTGTGAACTTGACTACTTCTAGAACAAAAATCCAAGAGGTTGGATATACCTGTGAGGGTTTTTTTTTTCTTAATTAAACTATTTGAAGTGGGAAGACCCACTTTTAATCCAGTTCTTTTGACATGGGAAGATTCACTTTAATCAAAGGAAGATCCAACTTAATCTGAGCCCCACCAGCTTACATCCTATATAAAGGACGTGGAAGAAAGAAGCTTGCTCTTTTTGCCTGTTTGTTCTTACTGGCAAGTCCATTCTTTCAATGGCATGACAGGCTCCCTCTGAAGTATTCCAGTGTATACTGAAGAACAGCTGAGACATCCAGCCTAGTGAACTGAACAACTGGAGTCTTGAACTTTCAGTTGGTTGATAGCCATTGTTGACTAGCTGGATATACACAGCTAATATATCCATTATAACTTCATATATATCCATTTATACCCATTATTACTCCATATATATATATACATATATATATAATTCCATACCACCTATAAGCTATTCTAATAAATTCCACATACATCCATATATACCATTATAATTCAATATATATAAAGCCATATATATATAAAGCCATATGTGTGTATATATATATTCTATCAGTTCTGTTCCTCTAGAGAACCTAAGGAGACTTTTGAAATCCAGAAGGATGCATTTTGCATGAGATGGCCATGAGGCCAGGGGGCCAAGGGTAGGATGTTATTTGAATGTGTAATGCTCCCTCAACCATACACTCATTTTTTTTTTAACACTGGGTTCCCAGCTGGTAGTACTGTTTGGGAAGGCTGTAAAGCCTTTTGGAGGTGGAGACTTGCTGGAGGAAGTGAGTCAATGGGGGCAGGCAGGCCTTGAGGTTTTATAGCTTAGCCCATTTCTTGTATATTCTATGCTTCTTGATTGCTAAAACTATGTGATCAGATGCCTCTGGCACAGCTACATACAATATGCCTCACTAGCCCTGTAGACCCCATTCCTCACATGGACAGCACAACTGTGCCACAGTGATCGCTTCTGTGTTACAGGGTAGCCTCCTGCTTGATTTACACCTACCAATTGAAGTGCCCCAGGCCCAAGGAAGACCTTGATTTCTCTTCAAACTCTGTGTGTGTGTGTGTGTGTGTGTGTGTTTCCCAGAAGGGCCAGTACCGCAGGACACTTTTAAGCAATAAAGCCTTTGTCTCCACCTTGTGTGTCTTCATCACCATGATCCCAGGATACAGGCTACAGGCATTGTTCCTAGCACCTCTGGAGGCACTATATAAGATTAGAGGTTATTTTATTTGCCCCCTTTGTTACCAGTATGGTTTTGATGGTTATACAGAGCTCTAGACTCAAGCAGTTACTGTCATTCTAAGCACCCCCAGGCAAGGGCATTTGCATGTGAGGTGTTCTCTGTTTATCTGAAGTAAACCATCTTAATCAGTGCTCTATTGTTTCCAACTCCTAGGCTATGTTGGCTTGCTCTTCCCAAGGCAAGCGGCACTTCTGTTAACCCAATGTTGTGGTTTGACTATGAAATGTTCTTAACAGGCTTATGTGTTTGAGCACTTGATCCCCAGATGGTGGTGTTTTAGAAGGCTGTTGAAACATTAGGAAGTAGAGTCTTGTTGGAGGAGGTAGTTTTTGCAGCCTAGTCCCACTTCCTGTTCACACTGTCTCCTAGCTATGGATGCAACATCAGCTTCCTGCTCCTGTTGCGATGACTTCCCCACCATGACAGGCTGTTTCCCCCTTCCTTAAGTTATTCTGCCAAGTATTTAGTCATATTAATGAGACAAGTAACAAGTAACTAGAAGGTAGTTATAAATACCAGCTAAGGTCACCTGATCACTTATAGAAACAAGAATTGCAATTACAGTATTTCTGTATTTGTTAAGGATGTCTGTGCATATATTAATATATGTATTAAGCAGATATTTGCATTTTCTTTACTTTTTTGCAGTATCATGTCAGTTGAGATAATATCAGTAGTTGTGTTGTGAATCTATATTATCATATTTAAGTTAGGGGATACTAAAAGACTAGGCATTCCTCAAGGGACTTTGCCATCTATTCTGGAGTAAGGATAATGCATTTGCAATTTTATGAACAATGGTTTTATCATGTTAAGTGAAATTATGACCTTGTTATTATCTCCATTTGGAAATTAAGCATGACATAAAGAAATGTGATTGTTAAGTTGACAAGGGATGGACTTATGATGGTTAATATTTGTGGTCAACTTGATTGGGTCTGAGATCAACTAAAAAAAAAAAACTCATCTTTAAGTGGGTCTGTGAGGGTATTGCCTGAAAGGATTAACTGAGAATGGGAGACCCTCCCCCTTCTATAGGCAGTGCAGATGTAAAAAGGGTCTCAAGAAAAAGTGGGCTGCTTTTTCTTTTCTTCTTTTTTCAAGAAAGTGTTTTTCTGTTTAACAGTCTTGGCTGTCATAGAGCTCTCTTTGTACACCAGGCTGGCCTCAAACTCACTGATATTTACCTGTCTCTGCCTCCCAAGTGCTGGGATTAAAAGTATTTGTCACCTCTGCCTGGCAGGGCTGCTTTGCAAAGCCTTAATTTGCCTTATTGCCACCACTGCCCAGCTTCTTTCTTTCTTTCTTCCTTCCTTTCTTTCTTTCTTTCTTTCTTTCTTTCTTTTCTTTCTTTCTCTCTTTCTTTCTTTCTTTTTTATTTGCAATACTGTTTGGCCAATAGCTTAAGCATATTTTTTGAGAACTCATATCTTAAATTAACCCATCTCCACTAATCTGTGTATTGCCACGAGGTTGTGGTCTACCAGATTGTTCCGGCGTCTGTCTCCGGAGGGGCTACATGACCGCTATATTCTTTCTTGAGCCCAGTTATTTCCATATTTAAAGATCAAGAACAGAGGTATTCTTTCATGTTTCAGAGCATGACTAACAACTCCACTTGGCCTTCAAGATGTATGTCAAGAAGTATGATGCAGGATTTCCACAGCACTCATCATGGTCCAAGAAGCAGGGGTAAAACAGAAATGTGACCCATTTGGCAATTTTAGAGGCTCAAAGAACCATATTCAGCTCAGTAAGGAACAGTCCAAGTGGATGAGGAAGCAGGGAACTGGCTGGAACTAGATTTGAGTCAGAGCATAAGAGACCCCAATGAACCATTGGAAAACCTTTTCACTTTGTATATGATGTAACACAGGCCCAGGAAGATGATGTGTAGCTTCAGGTAACATTTAACCAAATGTTGGTCCTAGAATCTACCCCAGACCTCCAGGGATGAGTGAGTACCAAAGCAGGCAGGGGAAATTTAAAATAAAGGAAGGACCTATGATTCTTCTCTGAGAGTTTTGAATTAACAATTTAAAAAGTAGCACTAAAGTTCCATAAGAACCTCAGCAAAGTTCAGGGAAAACTGGACAGTGTGGGACAGACACACAGGAACAGGACTTCTGAGAACTGCTCCAATGTACAAGGCATCCATACTTGGGAGCTTCAGGGTACACAGGTGTTCTCAGGCTTCTTCTGTAACACAGCTTCAGTAAACAGACATTGCAGATATTAATGTAAAAATATATGAAAGCACATTATAAACAGTGTCAGACTGTTTATTACAATTCATGGAAAGGACAAGACACTAAGAATGTGACAGTTTCCTTCTTAACACCAGGGTCTTGTTCTGTGGTCGGCACAGTGAATGGTCAGCATTGTGTTGGCTCCCCCTCCTCACTGAGAGCATTGCTCAGGCAGCCCTGCAACACACAGCACAATGGCCAGCCTCAGCCATGTCTCTAATGTCAAGATGTTTTGCTTGAGTAGCCATGAGGTCTATAAGCATGAACTCAACCAACCCCGAATCAAAAATATTGAGAAAAATATTTTTAAGCCATATGACAATGCTAAGTAAGTTTTAAAAGGATATGACAACTATTTGTATATTGCACTCTGCATTGTAAGTAATCTAGAGGTGATTTATATATACACTGTACATTTATGAAAGAGATTTGATCACTTTTAGATTTTGGCATCTTGAAACCGATCTCCAAAGATACCTAGGAACAAATATAATGTTCTAGAAACTGGGAGGATACTAATTGTGAGGTAAGCAAAAACTCTAAATGCATTTTTCTTATTTAAGAAATTGAATTCTAAATGTAGACTCAGCTACTCAGGAAGCAGAGCCAAGAGGATCACAAATTCAAGACTAGCCCAGGCATCCCTAGGCTAGTGAGACCCTGTTTAAAAAATGTTTTAAAAATAAAAGTTGCAGGGTGTGGGGCTATAGCTCAGTGTTAGAGTACTTATCAGGTATACACAAGGTCCTAACTTCCGTCCCTATACCGCTAAAAGTAATTTTAAAGGCATATGCTTAATTTACATACAGATATACTGCTTCAAGATGAGTTTTGCTGTTTTGTGACTGTTGCGTGCTACATCAAATTTAATAGCTGAATGAGTGCAGAAGACAGATGAGGCTCACTGGCTCTTTCACCAGTAAGTGCTATGGCAAGAAGGCGCTCGACAAGGCACAACTCTATTCTCTCCATGGAGAGCGCTCTAGTGGATGTCATTATGGGCTCTGAATAAGGAGAGATGCCCAAGGACTTAACTGTGTGCGGAAATAAACTGATGAGTTCAGTTTATATAGCTATCCCCTAGTTGTGAAAGAAAATGTGGTCTTAACAACAACCATTTTGGGAGACTTTAACTACTGAAGTCTTGTTTTTCTATATTGAAAAAAAAAACACAGATTAGGATGCTAGCAAACAATCTTTTAGTAAATTCCTCAAGAAATGATAGGTATGAGAACTCCGCCCCCAAAAAAAAGAAAAGAAAAAAATTGAGCCAGACAGTGGTGGCGCATGCCTTTCAATCCAGCACTTGGGAGGCAGAGGCAGGTGAATTTCTGTGAGTTTGAGGGCAGCCTAGTCTACAGAGTGAGTTCCAGGACAGCAGAGCTGACACACAGAGAAATCCTGTCTTGAAAACACAAAAAAATAAATAAATAAAAGAATCGATAGGTTCACAACAAATCAATCCACTCATAGGATTTTTTACTTGATGAAATTATTTTCTGACCTTGTCAGGTGTGTTGGTACACACTTTTAACCCCAGCACTCAAGAGCCTAAGGCAGGATCAGGAGTCTAGGGTCTTCTTTTGCTACATAACAAGCTCAAAACCAGCCTGGGATACATGAGGAAGAAAATAAACAAAAGTAATGCTACTACAAAAAGTCTCTCCAACGGGCGATGGTGGCGCACGCCTTTAATCCCAGAACTCAGGAGGCAGAGGCAGGTGGATCTCTGTGAGTTCGAGACCAGCCTGGTCTACAGAGCTAGTTCCAGGACAGGCTCCAAAGCCACAGAGAAACCCTGTCTCAAAAAACCAAAAAAAA